>NC_135812.1:63425351-63748854 GCF_964213995.1 Mustelus asterias | reverse complement strand
GGGAGCATTCATTTCATGGCTGAACAGGTTAATAATCAGCTCAGGAATCTGTCCACCACTTCCCCACTATTCCCAGTGTGTGTGTGTGTGTGTGTGAGTGTGAAGATTCATTAAAAGAAAAACATCTCCAACAAGAGAAATCTAACTATCCCCCCTTGGCACTCAATGGCATTACCATCATTGAATCTCCCACCACCAACCAGCTGGTGATCACCTTTGAGCAGATGCTGAACCGGACCAGCCATATAAATATTGTGGCTATAAGAACAGGTCAGAGGCTGACTATTCTGTGGTGAATACCTCAATTCATGACCGCCCTAAAATGTTTCATCTTGCATTCAGGGTCAAGATGGTGTGACTCTAGGGTTTACCTGTGACCCTCAGGTTGTTATTTCTCCAAACAATTCCTGTTTTGGGGAGTCTGGAACTGGGAGACTGTTTCAAATGAAGATGCCCAACATTAAAGGTTGAGATGAGGATTTTTTTCTCTCAGAGAGATGCTAATCTTTCAAATTCTCAAACTTATAGAGCAGTTGAGGCTGGATCATTGCCCATGTTCAAGGCTGATTTGGACAGCTTTCTGATCTACAGAGGATTAGAGGATTACGTGCGGATGGCAGGCAGGAAAGCTAAGGCCATAATCTTACTGAATAGCAAAGCATTTTCGATGGGTCTAATGGGCGACTCCTGCTCCCATTTTGTATGTTCTTATGTTTATTTACAGATGCGTACATCTCACTACTCTACACGGCGTTGTACTTACGCTTCCCACCAGATTTGTTACTTAATCATGTGACCTCGCATCATCGCGGCACGGTAGCACAGTGGTTAGCACTGCTGCTTCACAGCTCCAGGGTCCCGGGTTCGATTCCCGGCTCGGGTCACTGTCTGTGTGGAGTTTGCACATTCTCCTCGTGTCTGCGTGGGTTTCCTCCGGGTGCTCCGGTTTCCTCCCACAGTCCAAAGATGTGCGGGTTAGATTGATTGGCCAGGTTAAAAATTGCCCCTTAGAGTCCTGGGATGTGTAGGTTAGAGGGATTAGCGGGTAAATATGTGGGGGTAGGGCCTGGGTGGGATTGTGGTCGGTGCAGACTCGATGGGCCGAATGGCCTCCTTCTGCACTGTAGGGTTTCTATGATTTCTATGATGATCAGTGCATCAGTATCAGGTGATCCTAATGTTAAAGGTGGCATGGTGGCACAGTGGTTAGCACTGCTGCCTCACAGCGCCAGCAACCCAGATTCAATTCCATCCTTGGGTCACTGTCTGTACGGAATTTGCATTTTCTCCTCGTGTTTGCGTGGGCTTCCTCTGGGTGCTCCAGTTTCCTCTCACAGCCTGAAAGGCGTGCTGGTTAAGTGCATTGACCAAGCTAAATTCTCCCTCACTGTACCCGAACAGGTGCCGGAGTGTGGCGACTAGGGGATTTTCACAGTAACTTCATTGCAGTGTTAATGTAAGCCAGCTTGTGACAATAAATAAACTTTTAAAAAACTTTAAACTTTAACCCGTTACTCTGCACAAAGCCTATTAAAAATGTTGGAATACTTGCCTGGAAGAGTGCAACTTCAACAACATTCAATAAACTTGACACTATCCAGAGCAAATCAGCCTTCTTGATTACACCCCATCCACCACCTTAAACATTGACTCCCTCACCCGCCAATGCACAGTGGCAGCAGAGTGTACCATCTACAAGATGCACAGCAGCAACTCACCAAGGCTCCTTCGACAGCACATTCTAAACCCAGTACCTCTACCATCCAGAAGGACAAGGGTAGCAGATGCATGGGAACGCCATCACCTGCAGGTTCCTTTCCAAGTCCCGCATCATCCTAACATGGAAATGAATCATCAACCCCAACTACAGTCACTGGGTCAAATGCTGACATTCCCTCAAGAAATCTTATTTTGTCGTCCACAACTGATTGATTGAAGTACTCTTTAATTTTATTTGAGCCTGCAGGTAGTCACTTGATCCTGCTAATCCCCCTGACACTAAGGGGCAATTTACCATGGCCAATCCACCTAACCTGTACATCTTTGGAGTGTGGGAGAAAACCAGAGCACCCGGCGGAAACCCCCGCAGACACGGGGATAATGTAACTTAAAGTGATAAAATCGTGCACAGCTGGGCTGGAACCTAATGCACTATCGTGCAGGTTAAAGTGAACAATGCTCTCTTCTTAACACTGTGAGACCACAGCACTGTGGGTGCACCAGATGGACTGTAACAGTTCAAGAAGGCAGCTCGCCATCACCTTCTCAAGGGTAATTAGGGATGAGCAATGAATGCTGGCCTTGCCAGTGACGCCCACATCGCATCAACACGTTTTTCAAGAAGTGATTCAGTGAGCAGGTGGCAGATGGAGTATAAAATGGAGAAATGTGAAATTATCCTCTTTGATAGGATGAAAGGAAATGAAGAATATTTATTAAAAGGTGAGAATGTGCTAATCATTGGGATTGAGAGGGATGTGGAGGTCCTTGTACAGGAGTCACAGCAAATTATCATTCATATACAACAAGCAATGAAGAAGATAACTTGCATGTTAGCATGTATTGCAAGAGTTCTGGAATAAACGGTAAGGGAGTCTTGCTGCTATTGTATAGGGCTTAAGCGAGACCAGATGAGGATTTTTATTTACAGTTTTGGATTCATTACCTCAGGAAAGATATACTTCTCTTAGAAGAGGGTCACATGGTGGCACAGTGGTTAGCACTGCTGCCTCACAGCTCCAGGGACCCGGGTTCGATTCCCGGCTTGGGTGACTGTCTATGTGGAGTTTGCACATTCTCCCCATATCTGCGAGGGTTTCCTCTGGGTGCTCCGGTTTCCCCCCACAGTCCAAAGATGTGCAGGTAAGGTTAATTGGCCATGCTAAATTGCCCTTTAGTGTCCTGGGATGTGTAGGTTTGAGGGATTAGCGGGCTAAATATGTGGAGTTACATAGATAGGGCTTGGGTGGGATTGTTGTCAGTGCAGACTCGATGGGCCAAAATGGCCTCCTTCTGCTCTGTAGGGATTCTATCATTCTATGATTCTTTGAATGAAAGTTCAATGATTGGATTCCTGGGTGAGAGGACAATTCTATTTGGTCACAAAAATTGGAAGGCGACTTATTATCAAAATGGGGAGAGACTTCGGGGGTGCTCCGGTGCAGAGGGATCTGGGTGTCCTCATTCATGAGTCACAGAAAACTAGCATGCAGGTACAGCAGATAATAAAGAAAGTGAATGGAATGTTGGCATTGATTGCTAAAGGAAAAGAATATAAAGGTAAGGAAGTATTGTTGCAACTATACAAGGCATTGGTGAGGCCACACCTGGAGTATTTGTACACAGTTTTGGTCCCCGTATTTGAGGAAGGATGTGGTGGCATTGGAGGCAGTTCAGAGGAGGTTCACTAGATTAATTCGAGATGAGGGGTTTGTCGTATGAAGAGAGATTGAACAGTTTAGGCCTTAACTGTCTGGAATTTAGAAGAATGAAGGGAGATCAAATTGAGGTATTCAAGATGATAAAATATATGGATAAAGTAGACGTGGAGCGGATGCTTCTGCTGGTGGGGCATTCTCGGACGAGAGCCATAGTCTTAGGATAAGGGGTAGCAAATTTAGAACAGAGTTGAGGAGAAACTACTTCTCTAAAAGAGTTGTGAATCTGTGGAATTCGCTGCCCCAAAGTGCTGGATGTTGGGACAGTGAGTAAATTTAAGGAAGAGTTAGGCAGATTTTTAATTGGTAATGGGTTGAAAGGTTATGGGGGGGAAGGCAGGAAAATGGGATGAGGAGCATATCAGCCATGATCGAATGGTGGAGCGGAGTCGATGAGCCAAATGGCCTAATTCTGCCCCTACATCTTATGAGCTATGAGAACTATGAATTGACTGGCACTATATTCTCGGGCGTTTAGGAGAATCAGAGGTGACCTCACTGAAATGTACAAAATTCTAAGGGGTGCTGGACAAGGTAAATGCTGAGAGGCTGTTTAGAACCAGGCATCATGGACTCAGGATAAGAAGTCAGCCTGAGGATGCCAGGTCATTGAGTACATTCAAGACTGTGATTGATAGATTTTTGGCACAAGGGTTTCAAGCGTTAAGGGGACAGTTTGAGAATTCTCCGTTGGCCTCTGATGGGATTTTACGAGCCTCGCCCAAGCGAGGTCGTAAAATCCTGTCCATAGTCTAATGCAGTGCCGGGGAATTGTTTGGAAGTGGTGTATCGGTTAAAGAAACCGGGTTTGGTGAGTTGGTGGTGGTTGGGATGGGGGAAGGGAGAGACATCCAGCCTTTCAGTGTTGTTGTAAGGGGCTGGCGTTTGGTATCAAGCTGGAACTAAGGACCAAGAACCCTGCACTAATTCGGAACTCAATAAAAAATTCACCAGCCTCTGCCCTAAAAAACATTTATAGTAACTCATGCATTTACAAAAAAAAAAGGAAGCATAAATAATGCAGAGGTTGAAAATGTAGATGATGTGCTGAGGGAATCCAGTTACTCTGGCATATAGCAAACATTTGGCTCATTTTCAGGTATCAGACCGTGAGTGATGCAGTGAAATGGAAATGAAGAGCTTACTTGTCAAGAAGTGACAGTGGTGAGCCGGGAGTGGGGCGTAAATTAAAGACACTTGCGTATCACCAGTGAACATTAAACACCTTTTAAAAATTATCAACAAAGATAGCTTGGAACGCACTCCAGAGATTTGAGCACAAGAAATCCAGGCTGATACTCGGGAGCAGGACGGAGGGGGTGCTGCACTGTGCGACATTTCCAGTCCTGTGCAGGGGAACAGTGCGTTAAATACCCAGGCACTGCCCAGAACCTCAAGCAAATGTAAAAAAATCCCAGAGAAGAGCAGGGAGGTTCCCTTCAGTATCTTGGTCAATATTTATTGCTCAACCAACACCATTAAATCAGGTGTTTTCCGGTCGCTCGGAAGCACAGGATCAAATGATGAAACCTCAGGGATGCGTTAAACCAGAATTCGCAACCATACCTTAAAACGATGAGTGTACAAATAAGGAATGCCTTTATAGTGATTCCTCCCCGCACCAAATGGACCTATCATATATTAAGCTGATCTTTCTCTGCAGCCTCTCTGCAACTGTAACACTGATGGTGGGGTCGCTTTTGCACTATTGTACACCTTTTCCTTTGTTTAGTGCAGTCCTGTGCGTTGCCTTACCAAGCCATTGTGGATAAAATGTTATGTTAAGAAAACCTTCATAAGAGCAGTGACATAATTGTTTAACAGTTATTTATTCTCCACATTACAGGTAGAAATCAAGGAGGAAGCCACATTGCTTATCTGGGTCAACAACTGCCTCATAATGAAAGGGAACCCTCCCATCTGCACACTCTCCTTCTCCTCTATGAACAGTATGCTTTGTCTCTGTAGCTCGCAAGAAACAATACTTTTTAAAAATAAAGTTTATTTATTAATCACAAGTAAGGCATACATTAACACTGCAATGAGGTTACTGTGAAATTCCCCTAGTTCCCACACTCCAGCGCCTGTTCGGGTCAACGCACCCAACCCACACATCTTTGGAGTGCAGGAGGAAACCGGAGCACCCGGAGGAAACCCACACAGACACAGGGAGAGCGTGCAGACTCCACACAGCCAGTGACCCAAGCCAGGAATCGAACCCAAGTCCCTGGCGCTGTGAGGCAGCAGTGCTAACCACTATGCTACCGTGCCGTCGCATGTGACAATAATAAATCAAATCAAAGTAAGGGAGAAAGGGAGCAAAGGCTTTGTTGTTTATTTGCGCATTTTTGTCCCATACTGTATCAACAGGGCCCATTAATGTAGGGATGAATCCCCAAATCTCCCTGTGTGGTGTAGTCATTACAGCGGGCAATAAGCGGACACCCAGGGTTGACACTCCCTTCCCCACTGGGAGATAAGCCCTCATCCTTAAAATAAATTATACCGCGGGCAACAGAAAAAAACAACTGCATCGGCGGTCTCGTCTTGCAAGGGAAAAAGATTGATTGAAAAAAGAAGAAAGGAAGTTAGTGAAGAAGTTCATATCATGGAACATTATGTCTAGAATATCGCGGAATATTGTTGTGCAAATGTGATGGTTGAGGCTCTGGCACATCCTTTTAACACTCCTCATTATAATGAGCAGGGAAAAGAAATGAGAGCTGTATTGATTCAGCTGACTAGCCATGAGTTGATCAGCCCCTGACTAGGAACAATGAGGTAACACCTCTGGGGACTGCAGATGAAGCAGGGTCATCAGTCTTAGGCTATTTCTGCCTGTCATATGTGAGTGGGAGGGTTCCCTTTCATTATGAGGCAGTTGTTGACCCAGATAAGCAAATTGGCTTCCTTCTCTATTTCTACCTGTAATATGGAGAATAAATAACTGTTAAACAATTATGTCACTGCTCTTATGAAGGTTTTCTTAACATAATATCTTATCCGCAATGGTTGGCCTGGTAAGGTGACACACAGGACTACACACATACTAAACAATGGAAAAGGCGTACGATAGGCAGTGCAAAAGCGACCCCACCGTCAATGGATCAGATCAAAGCTCTGCAATCCTGTCACATCCAGATGTGAATGGTGGTAAACAATGTAACTAGTAATAAGAGGAGTAGATCCCATGGTCACCCCCCACCATCCTGAATGATGGTAGATCTCAGGAGTGGATAGGGCTGAAGCATTTGCAACCATCTTAAGTCAGAAGCGCTGAGTGGATGGGCCATCTTAGCCTCCTCTTAAGGCCCCGTCATCACAGATGCCAGTCTTCAGCCGATTCGATTCGCTCTACCTGCTATCAAAAAACAACTGAGGGCACTGGTTGCTGCATAGGTGTGGGCCCTGACAACATCCAGGCTGAATTTCTAAAGACCTATGCATCAGAACAAGCCACGCTCCTAGCCAAGCTGCTGCAGTACAAAACATTGTCATACTGGCTAATGTGGGAAATTGCTCAGATATGTTTTGTTCGCAAGAAGCAGAACAAATTCAATTGTCCAATTACCACTTCATCATCCCCAATTCTCAGCAAAATGGTGGAAAATCTTCCAGACAAACGTATAGAATAGGAGCAGGAGTAACTCCTCCCCCCCATTCAATATGATTATGGCTGATCCTCTGCCTCAACCTTTTGGCTAAGATGAAGATCAGATCAAGTCCAGGAGAGGATGTAATGACTCATCCTATCAGCTTGGATCATGTTGATCAAGCCCAGGACAGGAAGTGTGGGACCAGTCTTGTCAGCTTGGATCTGTAATGCCTCTCTTGTAGGGACTCTGATTGGGTCAAATTGGATTTTTCATTGGAAATAACATACCAACATGTACAAAAAAAACCTCCACTTTCCTGGCTGATTACGGGATCCTTGATTCCTGAGACCAACTTACCTACCCTGTAAAGACTTTAATGAGGTCAATGAGGTAGATCTGTTAGAGTATGAGTTCCCTGATTGAGGCAGTTAATGCTGTCCAATTCAGGAGCCCTGCAAAGGTATATAATGTGGTGTGTCTGGGTTACTGGCACTCAAGAGTGTGTATTCTGTACTGGGAAGTACCTGTCTGAATATTACTAACTATTGCAAATAAATCTGGATTTGGTGAAGGGACATCGGCCTTGTGGGAGTTATTTCTTACCCCAGCCATGAACATACTCAATGATGGAGTATCCACAATCCTCTGGGCTAGGGAATTGCGAAGATTCGCAACACTGTGAGTGAAGAAATTTCTCTTCACCTAAGTCTCAAATAATCGATACCTTATCCTGCGACTGTGCCTCCAATGTTCTGGATTCTTCAGTCGGGGTGGGTGGGTGGGGGGGGAGGGGAGGGGGGAGGGGGGGGGGTTGGGACTGGGAGGTCAGGAGGCCAGTAATCGGAGGGGGGAGTGAGTCTCACGATCAGTGATGTGGGGTCAAGGAGCTGGCCAGCAATCGGGAGGCTGGCAGTGCGAGGCTACTGTGCATACGCCGATCTCGGCGCTGACAAATTAGCGCATGCGCAGTGGCCCGCTCAGGGCTATGCTGCCAGCCTCTCCAGCAGGAATAGGCCCCATCCACAGCTTTTTAATGATATTCACACTAGTGTACTCTGCAATGCACAGAGTATGGGAGATACATTTTGAAAATCCCATTGAAAAAACCAACGTGATTTACTCCAGTTTTTATGAGAATTCGAAACTTAGAATGTATTTGGGAGAATCCCACCCCAGCTCTTTTGCATACTACAAGAAACCACAAAGGGTTGTGAATGTAGCTCAGTCCATCACATAAACCAGCCTCCCATCCATTGACGCTGTCTACGCTTCCCGCTGCCTCGGAAAAGCAGCCAGCATAATTAAGAACCTCACGCACCCCGGACATTCTCTCTCCCACCTTCTTCCATCAGGAAAAAGATTCAAAAGTATGAGATCACGTACCAAATGACTCAAGAACAGCTTCTTCCCTGCTGCCATCAGACTTTTGAATGGAACTGCCATATATTAAGTTGATCTTTCTCTACACCCTAGCTATGACCGTAACATTACATTCTGCACCCTCTCCTTTTCTTCTCCCCTATGTACTCTCTGAATGGTATATTTTGTTTGTATAGTGCGCAAGAAACAATACTTTTCACTGTATCCCAATACATGTGACAGTAATAAATCAAATCAAATCAAAAAATATAACCCATCATCCAATCCTCTTAACACAACCATGAGCCATTATGGTCCAGTTACCTTGAATTCTCACCCAAAACCTGTCTACCTTAATACCTGTCTCCCCCCGCTTTAAAACACCCGTCTCCCAAACTTACAAATATAAATATCAGCCATGCCTCATTTCAATTGTGGCTCCTTATACAAGTGGTCCTGTGGTTAGCACTGCTGCCTAACAGTGCCAGGGACCCAGATTCAATTTTCTGCTTGGGTCACTATCTGTGTGGAGTTTGCACATTCTTCCTGGTCAGCGTGGGTTTCCTCCGGGCACTCTGATTTCCTCCCACAGTCCGAATGACGTGCTAGTTAGGTGCATTGGCCATGCTAAATTCTCCCTCAGTGTACCCGAACAGGCGCCGGAGTGTGGCAACTAGGGGATTTTCACAGTAACTTCATCGCAGTGTTAATGTAAGCCTACTTGTGACACTAATAAATAAACTTTAAACAATCAGATCATGGCTGATCTCTCCCTGGTCTCAAATCCACCTCCCTACCTGATTCCCATGTCCATTTATCCCGGTTTTTATTCGAAAAACTTAATTGGTTGTAAAGTGGTTTGGGACATTCTGAGATTGTGAAAGTTTCCATATCAATGCAAGCCATAGAACCATAGAATCCCTACAGTGCAGAAGGAGACCATTCGGGCCATCGAGTCTGCACCGACCACAATCCCACCCAGACCCTATCCCCGTAACCCATGTATTTACCCTAGCTAATCCCCCTTCCATTTTTAATTCAGATGCTCATCTTGCCCTCCCCACCCTCTCCCAATTGTTGCTTCATGATGGAACTACATCCAGCCCCACTCGTGACTCGCACCGAGACATTCCACCATGTTCAAGGCACCATTAAAGTATAAGTTACTCTTTTAAAATAAAGCAAACAGTCTCAAATAAATCATACCTGTAAACTATGTGACCTTTGACCTGAAAACATTGTACCACGACATGTGGTAACACTTGTAAATTTGCTGCCCTTTTATTTGATTCTGGTTGTACATTTTCAGCAGTTTAAGTTGGTTCATATGTGCGCCATATGAATCCATCCTGTTCCCAGGGGATTTGCAGCATGTCCATCATCATTCATAGGGAGGGGAATGCAGATGACCAAGTTAATTCAATAACTGAAGCTCTATCATCTCCTGACTCTGTCAATTACTTCCTTCACAAAGCACTGAGGGCGCATTTGCAAGGCAAGTAATCCCATCAAACAGAGATAAGCTAACAGAGCAAAAGCTGAAGTGGGTTATGTGCCATTGTTTGAACCACAAGCTGAGATTACGGCTGTCAAATCCCTCCAGGGTCTCTACCACACTTCGGTTTAATGTGCCATTGAGTCCAAGGGTTGTTTTTAATTCTATCCCAGGCTGATGCCCGTTTGGTGGATATTTCCTGCCACAGAACTCTCTGGATTGCTCTTGTATGCTGACACGACACCTTGAGGCGTTAACATATGAACACAAGAACCAGCAGTGCTAACCACTGTGCCACCATGCCACTGCATGAAATTGTGGTTGGTGCAGACTCGATGGGCCAAATGGCCTCCTTCTGCACTGTAGGGATTCTATGATTCTATGATATATTCAGGAAAATGCTTGGAGTTACGAGGTTGGGGCCTGGGTGGGATATTCTGTCGGAGAGTCGGTGCAGACTAGATGGGCCAAATGACCTCCCTCTGCACTGTAGGTATTCTATGATTCTATGATGAATGGACCATTCGGCCCCTTGAATCTCAAAGAACAAAGAACAGTACAGCACAGGAACAGGCCCCTCAGCGCTCCAAACCTGCACCGATCATGATGCCTGCCTAAACTAAAACCATATGCACTTACGGAGTCCGTATCCTTCCATTCCCATCCTATTCATGTATTCGTCTAGATGTCCCCTAAATGCCGCTATTGTACCTGCTCCCATCACCTCCCTGAGCAGCGTGTTCCAGACATTCACCGCCCTTTGTGTAAAAAATGTGCCTCGCACATCTCCTCTAAACTTTTCCCCATGCCCCTTAAACCCATGTCCACTAGTACTTGACTTTTCTGCCCTAGGAAAGAGCATCTGACTATCCACTCTGTCTATGCCACTCATAACCTTGTAAACCTCTATCAGGTCACCCCTCAAACTCTGTCATTCCAGTGAAAACAAATTGAGTTTATCCAACCTCTCCTGATAGCTAATACCCTCCAGACCAGGCAACATCCTGGTAAACCTCTTCTGTACCCTCGCCAAAGCATCCACATCCTTCTGATAGTTGGCGACCAGAATTGAGCACAATATTCCAAATGAGGCCTCTTCCGCCAATTGATTATATCATGGCCAATCTGATGTGACCTCAACTCCTTCTTTCCTATCCATCCCCCACAACACTTGACTCCCCTGTCATTGAATCATAGAATCCCTACAGTACAGAAAGAGGCCATTCGGGCCATTGAGTCTGCACCAGCAACAATCCCATCCAGGCCCTACCCCCACAACTCCTATATTTATGCTGTTAGTCCCCCTGACAGTAAGGAGCAATTTAGCATGGCCTATCAATCTAACCCACACATCTTTGGACTGCGGGAGGAAACCGGAGCACCCGGAGGAAACCCACGCAGACACGGAGAGAACGTGCAAACTCCACACAGACAGTGACCCAAGCTGGGATTCGAACCTGGGTCCCTGGCACTGTGAGGCTGCAGTGCTAACCACTGTGCCACCGTGTCGATCAAAAATCTATCTAGCTCAGCCTTGAATATGTTCAATAGTCCTCCTTCACTCATCTCTGGGAAGAGAATTCTACAGACTACAACCCTCGGAGAGAAAAGAAAAACATCATAATCTCAGTCTTAAATTGGAGGTTTTTTGGCTGGAAGTTTACCATCCCACCCGCCACGGGAGTCAGAGCGGGCGAGGGGCGGACCACGGGAAAGTCCGTTTATCTCGGGCAGGATTTTATGGTTTTGGGATGAGTGGATCCGTAAAATCCCGCCCAATATTTTTAAACTCGCCACTAGGGGAAACCACTTCTCAGAATGCACATGTTGGTCACTGCAAGTAATGGCCAATAGCTGATCTGTAAGAAATACCTGGTCACCATAGGTCACAGCTTGCATTTGCCATCTGAATCGTGAGACTGCATTGTGGCCCTCTATTCAGTAATGACATCCATTCACACCCTGGTCGCCCCGGCACAAGGTCAATGTTCGCAGCTATTCTATTTACATTTTTAGGAATAAATCAGAATGCAGAGCATGGATCAGTGGCGGGATTTTCCAGCCGCCCTCGCCCCAAGACCGGAACATCCCACCCAAGGTCAGTGGACCTTTGCATGGTCCAGCCCTGTCCGCCATGATTCCCATGGCAGGCAGGATGGGAAAATTCCGCCCCAGATATCTAAGACAAGACAAAGGAGATCAGAATTAGTAGTCAAGTTTGTGCTTGATCCAGGAAATGGGCGGCATGATGGCACAGTGGTTAGCATTGCTGCCTCACACGCTAGGTAGCCGGGTCCGATTCCCAGCTTGGGTCCCTGTCTGTGTGGAGTTTGCACATTCTCTCCGTGTCTGCATGGGTTTCTTCCGGGTGCATGGGTTTCCCCCCACAGTCCAAAGATGTGCGGGTTAGGTTGATTAGCCATGCCAAATTGCCCCTTAGTGTCAGGGGGACTAGCTAGGGTAAATGCATGGGGGTTGTGGGGATAGAGCCTGGGTGGGTCGGTACAGACTCGATGGGCCGAATGGCCTCCTTCTGCACTATCGAGATTCTATGATTCTCTGGAATGTTCATTAGGCCCTTTCCTAGCTGTTTCTCTTTCAGCCTCCTGATTTCAGCACTTTAAAATCTAAAGGGGCAGGCAAGGGGTCAAATTAAAGTCAGGACACTCAGTCCTCAGACTGCGCTTTAATCCTCCTCCCAATATTCAGGAGGTTTGGGGTAGTGATGTGGGCGGGCGGCGGTGGGGAGGGGAGATGGCTAAAATCATAAAAACATGAGGTAGGAATCAGATTTATAATATAAAGCTAGCTAAAAATATAAAGCTATCCACAGCAATGGTGACCATGAAATCATAGAATCCAGACCATGCAGAAGGAGGCCATTTGGCCCATCAAACCTGCATCAACCGCAATCCCACCCACGCCCTATTCCTGTAACATCACATATTTACCCTGCTAATCCGCCTGACACTAGGTGAATTTAGCACGGCCAATCATCCTAACCCGCACATCTTTGGACTGTGGGAGAGTTTGCACATTCTCCCATGCAGACACAGCAAACTCCACACAGACAGTGAACCAAAGCGGGAATTGAACCTGTGTCCCTGGTGCTGTGCCACCGTGCTGCCCTTGCTACGTGATTTTTGCAAAAACCCATCTGGTTCACTAATGCCCTTTAGAGAAGGAAATCTGCCGTCCTTACCTGGTCTGGCCTACATGTGACTCCAGAGCCACAGCAATGTGGTTGACTCTTAACTGCCCTCTGAAATGGCTGAGCAAGTAATTCAGTTCAAGGGCAATTAGAGATGGGCAACAAATGCTGGCCTTGCCAACAACACCGACATCCCATGAAAGAATAATTTTTTAAAACAGTCAGATTTATTAAAAGGTAAAGGCTAAGCAACAGCACAAAGTGAACACAGAAATTGGTTACAGAATTTAAAGTTTCGCAAACACAAAATTAACAAGGGGCACAACATTCTGCAAGATGTTATCCCTGAGGCAAGGTGTGTAACATTAAAGGAATACATGAGGTTCCCCGTCTTTAGGTACGTGTCTTTGGTTGCAATGAATGCAGACTAACTGAAGGAAACACATTGCCTCTCACACATTTCAGCATTGGAACTGGAACTTAAGAGGTTTCTGCTACAGTTGAACTACAGTTGAATTCGATTACCTCCGGAGATCCACCAAGATGAAAGACCCCCCAGCTCACTCAGCAAAGGTTACCAGGCTCCTTCCTTTGATTGATGTCACGGTGAAACCAGTGTTAAGTGTTATCTAATTGCTTTGTGATCAAAGCATATTTGCACAGGAATAATGACTTTGAAGTGTCATTTACCAGACAGCAACGTGTATCCTCTGAATACAGAGGAGGGGAGAGCAAGTTACCTGTAATCACATTTAGAGCAACCAGATGTAGCATTATAATTTATTAGATACCTTGCATGTATTCTCCTCTTCCTGTAAGCGTCATATCTACTTCCACTGCCACACTGCCAATGTCACATTTTATTGTGTTCACTGACATCAGGGGCTATGCCACAGGAGATATACGAGTGGGTAATATGCCAGGGGTCCGGCTTGGGTCACAGTCTGTGTGGAGTTTGCACGTTCTCCCCGTGTCTGCGTGGGTTTCCTCCAGATACTTCAGTTTCCTCCCACACTCCAAAGATGTGCGGGTTATGTCGATTCGTCGTGTTAAATTGCCCCTTAGTGTCAGGGGGACTAGCTCGGTTAAATAAGTGGGGTTACAGGGATCGGGCCTGGATGGGAGTGTGGGCTTGATGAGCCGAATGGCCTCCTTCTGCACTGTAGGAATTATATTATTCTCTATAATATTAATTAGCATCAAATGTGTAGACATTTAGACTAGGATCTAAGCGCGCAGGTCCATAGTTCCCTAAAAGTGGCAATACAGGTGGCCAAGGTGATTAAGAAGGCACATGGGCATGCCTGCCTTCATTAGCTGGGGCATTGAGTACAAGAGTTGGGAAATGTTGCAGCTATATAAAACCTTGGTTAGGCCGTATCTGGAGAATTGCGTGCAGTTCTGGTCACCACGATCAGAAGGACGTAGAGACTTTGGAGAGAGTGCAAAGAATGTTCAGCTGGGTGGTGCCTGGGCTGGAGGGCGTTGGCTATGGGAAGAGGTTGAATAAACTAGGATTGTTTTCACTGGAAAGGCAGAGGCTGAGGGGAGACCTGATTGGGGTCTTCAAAATTGAGAGGCATAGACAGGGTGGATAGTCAGAGGCTTTTTCCAAGTGTGGAAATGTCAATTACAAAGGGTCACAGGTTCAAGGTGAGAGGGGGAAAGTTTAAGGGAGATGTGAGGGGCACGTTTTTCATGCAGAGAGTGATGGGTGCCTGGAACGAGCTGCCAGAGGAGGTGGTGGAATCAGGCATATTAGCAACACTTGGATGGGTACATGTATACAGAGGAAATAAAGGAATACGGACCGAGTAAGGGCAGAAGATATTTTCTTTTGTCTAGTTAGGGCATCACGTTCGGTACAGACTTGGCGGGCCGAAGGGCCTTTTCTGATGCTGTACATTTCTTTGTTCTTTGTATATTACTGTGTTGTAACTTGAGATTTGTCATAATTAGAGCATATCAATTATGTTGGGTTTTTTTTAATTCATTCATGGGCTATGGGTGTCGCTGGCTGGCCAGCATTTATTGCCCATCCCTAGTTGCCTGAGGACAGTTGAGAGTCAACCACATTGCTGTGGATCTGGAGTCACATGTAGGCCAGGCTGGGTAAGGACGGCAGATTTCCTTCCCTAAAGGACATTAGTGAACCAGATGGGTTTTTACGACAATCGACAATGGTTTCATGGTCATCAGTAGATTCTTAATTCTATATTTTTTTAATTGAATTCAAATTCCACCATCTGCCTTGGCGGGATTCGAACCTGGGTCCCCAGATCATTAGCTGAGTTTCTGGATTAATAGTCTGGCGGTAATACCACTAGACCATTGCCTCGCTTGCAAAGCTTCAACAGCCTGGATTATTGAGTTGCATTCAATATAGATAACAGCCAGACTACTGAATCCCAAAAGAAGACAATGGGCGGGATTTTCCTGCCGCACTCACCCCGCAACCGGAAAATCCCGCCCAAGGTCAACAAACCTTTCCATGGTCCGCCCCCTGCCCGCTCCGATTTCCGTGATGGGTGGAACAGGAAAATTTGCCCCGATAGTTCACCCAGGAGCAGGACATTTCAAAGAATCAGGGACTGATTGGATCATATCCAAAAAGTTGCCGTGACAAATCATGTTGTTGCTCCGGCCTAGGCTGAAGCACTTGATCTCAAGTCCGTATTAGTCATTTGATGAGTTCTATCTCTAACATGGACGACAGAATCGGCAAGACCTACCTTTAACATATTCTGAATTTGGGCATGCAGCCCTAAGTGTGGCACAGTGGCACAGTGGTCAGCACTGCTGCCTCACAGCACCAGGGACCTTGGTTTAATTCCCAGTTGTCACTGTCAGTGCGGAGTCTGCACATTCTGTGTTGGTTTGCTCCAGTTTCCTCCCACAGTCCAAAAAACATCCAGATTAGATGCACTGGCCATGCTAAATTCCCTCTCAGTGTACACAAACAGGCGCCGGAGTGTGGCGACTAGGGGATTTTCACAGTAACTGCATTGCAGTGTTAATGTAAGCATACTTGTGACACTAATAAATAAACTTTAAACTTAAAAACAGTTATGCGGCAGCGGTGGGGTGTAGGGGCAAACAGTTCAAGAACTCCAAGAACCCAACCCTGGGCTGGGGGGATTTGTGAGTCTTGACATTTACTTTAATCAATTATTATTGAAGACTGATTCAAATTAACAGGATGCAAAAGTGATGAAAATCAATGTTTAACAAGTGTAAAATAAAAGAGGGTAAAATATTGCATTTTTACACAGTGAAAAGAAAGCTTAATGTAATGCTGTTCCTTCCTACTAAATCATATTCTGATGATGTCAGTTATTCAATTTGTCCTTTCCCCAACAATATTTTCTGTTCCAGTTGCAGTAATTCATCCCAGGATGTATTTAGACGGGTGATAGCCATGCATGCAATGTTTGCCCCTGGAGACACTATCCTTCCTAGCATGTCTTTGGCAGTGCGCTGTGCTCCTGGGACCCTGAGCTTTCTGACTCAGTGCTCTCCGCTTCCTCAGAGTTTCCAGAATCCCTCTCTTCATCCTAAGCAGAAAGCGTGACCACTTCCTCTCCAGGAGAGGCCTTGCTCCGTGGGGATTCATTCATCAGTCAAGACACAAGCGGGGACTTGGATGAATTTACAAGTTTGGGAAGATCCATCAGGCCTGTACGCTTCTTAAAAAATAGAAAAGATTCGGTTGCACTAAAAAGGAATTCGTCTGAGTTAAAGATGAGGGACTCAAAGGGGCATTGAAATGTAAATTGAATCATAAGCAACATTGTTGGTCACCTCCGGTTATTGAATATCAGGGGTCACTGGGTGGCACAGTGGTTAGCGCTGCTGCCTCACAGCGCCAGCGACCCGGGTTCGATTCCCGGCTTGGGTCACTGTCTGTGTGGAGTTCGTACATTCTCCCCATGTCTGTGTGGGTTTTTTCCAGGTGCTCTGGTTTCCTCCCACAGTCCAAAAGATGTGCGGGTTAGGTTGCTTGGCCATGCTAAATTGCCCCTTAGTGTCAGGGGGTCTAGCAGGGATAAAAGGGGATAGGGCTTGGGTGGGATTGTGGTTGGTGCAGACTCGATGGGCCAAAAGGCCTTTTTCTGTACTGTAGGGATTCTATGATTCTATGGGTCAGCTAATGGTACCAGCAAATGTGGTTGTACTTAAAACAAATTTACCAGAATCAATTTTTATATCTTTGTCATAAGAAAAGGGAAGGCGGAGTCTTGTTTTACATTAAATTCCTTCTCTCGTCCTTTGAATGAACTGACTTATCCTCTGTTATAGACAGTGGGTACTGTCTCTTTAATACACGTTAGTTACCATCACAGAAGATGCCATTTGCCGCTTTGATTAACTTCAATACTATATGTAATAATCTTAACGAGGCCAGTCTTCCATCACCAATCACCCTTAATTTACAGTGTGCTTGGAACGCTGTTCAGCGGCTGTAGTGTACAGGTCAGCCTCGAGTCCAGTGACTATCAGCCTGAGTGGAGCCAGCTGGTTTTAACCCCACTGCCCTGCTGCTCCCTCCCTATCAAGCGAGCCTCCACTCGCCTCATAGGGAAGCTCGTGCTGTACACGGCCCACAGGGACATCTATTGACCATCCCCCTGGCCATCAGAGAACTATGGTAAGAGGCAGGAATCTGATTGGAGTCACTCAAACATGCAGTTGCAGGAAAAATGCAAATGGACTCTGAAGACCGGTTGGGAAAGGGGGGGGGGGGGCGGTCTCCCACGTGGCTTCGGAGTGTGGGAGGAAACTGGAGCACCCGGAGGAAACCCACACAGACATGGGGGGAATGTGCAAATTCCACACAGCCTGAAAACGGATGGAAAATAGTTATTAAATCCGGCACAGTAGCACAGTGGTTAGCACTGCTGCTTCACAGCTCCAGGGTCCTGGGTTCGATTCCCGGCTCGGGTCACTGTCTGTGTGGAGTTTGCACATTCTCCTCGTGTCTGCGTGGGTTTCCTCCGGGTGCTCCGGTTTCCTCCCACAGTCCAAAGATGTGCGGGTTAGGTTGATTGGCCAGGTTAAAAAATTGCCCCTTAGAGTCCTGGGATGCGTAGGTTAGAGGGATTAGTGGGTAAGTATGTGGGAGTAGGGCCTGGGTGGGATTGCGGTTGGTGCAGACTCGATGGGCCGAATGGCCTCCTTCTGCACTGTAGGATTTCTATGATTCTATGATTCTATGAAATGGCTTCACTTTCCACAGTAAGAAGTTTAACAACACCAGGTTAAAGTCCAACAGGTTTATTTGGTAGCAAAAGCCACACAAGCTTTCGAAGCTCTAAGCCCCTTCTTCAGGTGAGTGGGAATTCTGTTCACAAACAGAACTTATAAAGACACAGACTCAATTTACATGAATAATGGTTGGAATGCGAATACTTACAACTAATCCAGTCTTTAAGAAACAAAACAATGGGAGTGGAGAGAGCATCAAGACAGGCTAAAAAGATGTGTATTGTCTCCAGACAAGACAGCCAGTGAAACTCTGCAGGTCCACGCAACTGTGGTCACGGTCACGGGCATTCGGCCTCTGATATTCGGGTAAGCGTTCTCCAAGGCGGCCTTCGTGACACACGACAGCGCAGAGTCGCTGAGCAGAAACTGATAGCCAAGTTCCGCACACACAAGGACGGCCTCAACCGGGATATTGGGTTCATGTCACACTATTTGTAACTCCCACAGTTGCGTGGACCTGCAGAGTTTCACTGGCTGTCTTGTCTGGAGACAATACACATCTTTTTAGCCTGTCTTGATGCTCTCTCCACTCCCATTGTTTTGTTTCTTAAAGACTTGATTAGTTGTAAGTATTCGCATTCCAACCATTATTCATGTAAATTGAGTCTGTGTCTTTATAAGTTCTGTTTGTGAACAGAATTCCCACTCACCTGAAGAAGGGGCTTAGAGCTTCGAAAGCTTGTGTGGCTTTTGCTACCAAATAAACCTGTTGGACTTTAACCTGGTGTTGTTAAACTTCTTACTGTGTTTACCCCAGTCCAACGCCGGCATCTCCACATCTTCACTTTCCACCCCATCAATGTTATCTCTAGAGTCCTTCAATGGATCTGTCCCTGGACCCCTCCTATTTCTCACTTATTAGTTGCACCTCAGCAAAATCATTGAAAAACACAACATTGGGTTCCACATGTACGCTGACAACACCCAGCTCCACATTTCCCTCAGCCCTCCCTCTGTCCCCGTGTTGTCAAACAATTTGACTGGGTTCCAGTCCTGGATGGGGAGGATGAGTGTTCCAGTTAATGGGAGGACCATCCCCACTACAAACCCGAGAGATAACATTGATGGGGTGGAAAGTGAAGCCATTTCAGGAGATTTAATAACTATTTTCCATCCGTTTTCAGGCTGTGTGGAATTTGCACATTCCCCCCATGTCTGTGTGGGTTTCCTCCGGGTGCTCCAGTTTCCTCCCACACTCCAAAGCCACGTGGGAGACCCCCCTCCCCCCCCCCCCCCCCTTTCCCAACCGGTCTTCAGAGTCCATTTGCATTTTTCCTGCAACTGCATGTTTGAGTGACTCCAATCAGATTCCTGCCTCTTACCATAGTTCTCTGATGGCCATGGGCGATGGTCAATAGATGTCCCTGTGGGCCTTGTACAGCACGAGCTTCCCTATGAGGCGAGTGGAGGCTCGCTCAATAGGGAGGGAGCAGCAGGGCGGTGGGGTTAAAATCAGCTGGCTCCACTCAGGCCACTGACTCCACCCCCCACCCTGACCACTGGCTCAATCTGAGCCAGACTGGTCATAGCCCTGATGACTATTTGACCCTGAACTGAGTTTCCATCGCCAGCTCTGTGATGACATCTCAGCCTTCAGTCCACCTGCTGCTGAACCCCTTCACCCAACCTTTGCTTATCTCCAGATTCAACTACCCAAAGCTCTTCTGACCAGTCTCCTGGCTTTTACCCGCCATAAGCATAAGTTCACCCAAAATTGTGCAGTCCATTCTCTAACTCGCACCTAGTCCCGTTCCCTCATTATACTCGTGCCCACTCACTGACTTGGTCCCTCAGCCTCCATTTTGAAATTCCCAATCTGTTGCTCAAATTCCACCATAAACTTTCCCCTACCTATCTCTGCGTTTTTCCAACATTGGCTGATCTCCTGTACATCCCTGAATTTCCCGAGGCCGGGTCCCTGGTGCTGTGAGACAGCAGTGCTAACCACTGTGCCACCATGCCGCCCTCAACACTTGACCGCATTTACTGACACGACTATTCCTGGCTAAAATGAAGATAATGGGATAAGAGCTGAGTCCCATCTCTTGGTCCCTCTCTTAGATGCTGCTTGAAATCCGTTGCTTTCGATGACTTTTGGTCTCCTGTCTCTATGCACGTCATTAACTGATTGTCAATTTTGTGAGGCAGATTGAGCCACTTTACTGCGATAAAGGATACTCTTTATTTCTATGCTTTGTGTTGTTGTATGTTTATACTTTTTGCTTCTGTGCCACAAGGAAGTATCTTTAAGTTTTAATGTCCAGTGCGGACTTGATGCTAATACTTCAATATCACATGTCCAGATGATACATTTTCTGCTTTGGATTGGCATCCTGCCATTCAAGGTGTTAGTGCCCTGCGTCACAGACCAGGAGATCCAATGGCCTAGATTTTCACATTGAGGTTGAGGGTGAGGAGACTGGCAAATCCAGAAACGTCCTACCGAATTCATGGCACAAACTCATTATCAATGTTTTGATCCGTTTCCCACCCGGTCGTCAGGAGGGAAACCAGGACACATCTGGAGACCCCCCAGGTATCAGGAGAGACAAAAGTCATCTTGTGGAAAGGAGGTTATTTGCATAGCGGTTGGAGTTAGAGAGAAGCTATTGGGTCAAGGTGGAGAGAGCAGCCTATGGGGTTGGAAGGAAGGAAGCATCATCAGGGCTGAAGAGAGCGAGAGAGGTCATTGGGGCTGGAGCAAGTGAGAGAGGTCATTAGAGCTGGAGAGAGAGAAGGCATTGGGGATGGAGAGAGAGAGGTCACTGGAGCTGGAGGGAGAGAGGTGATTGAGCTGGAGAGAAGAAGTTCACTGGGGTTGGAGAGAGAGAGGTCACTGGGGCTGGAGCAAGAGAGGTCATTTTGGCTGGAGAGAGAGAGGTCATTGGAACTGGAGAGAGAGAGGTAATTAGGGCTGGAGAGAGAAAGATCATTGGGGCTGGAGAGAGAGAGGTCATTGGGGTTGGAGAGAGAGAGGTCATTGGAGCTGGAGGAAGAGAGGGAGGCACTAAATATTTAAGTGGTTGAATGATTGATTTAAGAGCTGGTCACATGGCTTGATGATAATGTCATTGGGGTGTTTCACAGGCCTTGGTTTCATTTTCTACTCTGTACAGGAACAACTCCCACAATAAACCTGTTGTTCTTCTTTTGAATCTACGTGTATAAACCATCTACTTTGCTTTTTGTTTAAAATCCACAACCCCGAACATAGTTAGGGCATTACAAAAAGAAAACTGGCAATGAGTCGGGATTTTGTTTCATCGAGAACATTGAGAAAGGATCCTGATCTTGCACTTTGAAGAGTAGAAAGCTGGGGAAACCAACAACAGGATTAAACAACAACAATTACAAGGGGGCACAAGTTCAAGGTAAGGGGGGAAACATTCAGTGGAGATGTGCGGGGGAAGTTTTTTACACAGAGGGTGGTGGGGGCCTGGAATGCACTGCCAAGTGAGGTGGTTGAAACAGACACGTTAGCGATATTTAAGACTTATCTGGATAGACACATGAACAAGTGGGGTATGGAGGGATACAGGCGGTTGGTCTGGATAGGACAATGTGATCAGCACAGGCTTGGTGGGCCGAAAGGCCTGTTCCTGTGCTGTACTGTTCTTCGTTCTTTGTAAAGATTGAAGTGCCAGTGAACAAAGACCAAGAAAAAATGGAAAAATAAAAATATCACATTTTTTACTGAAAAAAATCAGGTGGACTCCTCTAAGCATCAGGGTTTGTATATGTGTTGCAGTGTGTAGCAGTAGACCGGGTGACTCACTACGCAGCTGAAAAAGGGTGGTTTTAAAAGAGGGGGTTTCTCTGATCAGAGAAGAGCGAGATTCCAGGCAGTATCTGGCATATTTGAACATAAGGGATGCTTTGCTGTATGTCTGGGGCCGTTTAAAAATAAAATGCATCAAGTTAAGTGTTTCCAGGGTGAGAAGGGGAGAATTGGGAATACAGTAAAATTAAAATGAAAATACTGAACAGTCTCGGGTCGCTAGTGCCTGCAAGAAAAATGGCGGGTCAATTAGGGTCCATGGCACTTTCAATGAAGAAAATGAATCATGTTGAAGAAAAATGAAAATGAAACAGCCCACGGGAAGTTGAGGAACGGATATGTAAGGAGATTCTGGACAGGTGCAGAACAAATAGGGTTGTTGTAGTGGGAGACTTTAATTTCCCTTGTATAGACTGGAAATCGCTTAGGGCTGGGGGCCTGGACGGGGAAGAATTTATAAAATGCGTACAGGAGGGTTCTTTGGAACAATATGCTGACAGTCCAACTAGAGAGGGGGCTATACTGGACCTAGTACTGGGGAATGAGCCCGGTCAGGTCATCAAAGTTTCAGTAGGGGAACATGTGGCAAATAGTGACCACAATTCTGTAAACTTTAGGATAGTAATGGAAAAAGATGAGTGTTGTCCTATGGGTAAGATGCTGAATTGGGGAAAGGCTAACTACAGCCGGATTAGGCAGGATTTGGTGGCTGTTGATTGGGAGAGGCTGTTCGAGGGTAAATCCACATCTGGCATGTGGGAGTCTTTTAAGGAGCAGTTGATAGGACTGCAGGACAGGCATGTGCCTGTAAAGAGGAAGGATAGGAAAGGTAGGATTCAGGAGTCGTGGATAACCAATGAAATTGTGGGTCTAATCAAAAAGAAAAAAGAGGCATACATGAGGTCCAGGCAGCTAAAAACAGATGGAGCACTGGAGGAATACAGAGAAAGTAGAAAATAACTCAAACAAGGAGTTAGAAGGGCAAAAAGGGGTCACAAAATGTCCTTGGCAGACAGGATTAAGGAGAATCCTAAGGCATTTTATACATACGTTAGGGACAAGAGGGTTGTTAGGGAAAGAATTGGCCCTCTCAAGGACAAAGGAGGGGAATTATGCTTAGAACTAAAGGAAGTAGGAGAGATCCTAAACGAATACTTTGCATCAGTATTCACAAAGGAGAGGGACATGTTGACTGGTAGTGTCTCAGAGAGATGTGTTGACCCGTTAGAAAAAACCTCAATTACAAGGGAGGAAGTGTTAGCTTTTTTAGGAAACATTAAGACAGACAAATTCCCAGGGCCGGATGGCATCTACCCTAGACTCCTCAGAGAGGCAAGAGATGAAATTGCTGGGCCTGTAACAGAAATCTTTGTCTCTTCATTGGACACAGGTGAGGTCCCAGAGGATTGGAGGATAGCAAATGTGGTCCCGTTATTTAAGAAGGGTAGCAAGGATAACCCGGGTAATTATAGGCCGGGGAGCTTGACGTCCATGATAGGGAAATTGTTGGAGAAGATTCTTAGAGATAGGATATATGCGCATTTAGAACTGAATAGTCTCATTAGCGATAAACAGCATGGTTTTGTACGAGGGAGGTCATGCCTCACAAATTTGGTTGAGTTTTTTGAGGAGGTGACAAAAACGATTGACGAGGGAAGGGCCGTGGATGTCGTCTATATGGATTTTAGTAAAGCGTTTGACAAGGTCCCTCATGGCAGGCTGGTGCAAAAGGTTAAATCTCACGGGATAAAAGTTGAGCTAGCTAGATGGGTGGAGAACTGGCTTGGCCATAGAAGACAGAGGGTAACAGTGGAGGAGTCTTTTTCCAGTTGGAGGTCTGTGACTAGTGGTGTTCCGCAGGGCTCTGTACTGGGACCTCTGCTGTTTGTGATATATATAAATGATTTGGAGGAAGATGTAGCTGGTGTGATCAGTAAGTTTGCGGACGACACAAAAATTGCTGGAGCTGCGGATAGTGATGAACATTGTCAGAGAATACAGCAGGATATAGATAGGCTGGAACATTGGGCGGAGAAATGGCAGATGGAATTTAATCCAGATAAATGCGAAGTGATGCATTTCGGTAGATCTAATGTAAGGGGGAGCTATACAATAAATGGCAGAACCATCAGGAGTATAGATACACAGAGGGACCTGGGTGTACAAGTCCACAGATCCTTAAAGGTGGCAGCACAGGTGGAGAGGGTGGTCAAGAAGGCATATGGCATACTTGCCTTTATTGGATGGGGCATAGAATATAAAAGTTGGCATATGATGTTGCAGCTGTATAGAACGTTGGTTAGGCCACATTTGGAATACTGCGTCCAGTTCTGGTCGCCACACTACCAGAAGGACGTGGAGGCTTTGGAGAGAGTACAGAAAAGGTTTACCAGGATGTTGCCTGGCATGGAGGGTCTTAGCTATGAGGAGAGATTGGGTAAACTGGGGTTGTTCTCCCTGGAAAGACGCAGGATGAGGGGCGACCTAATAGAGGTGTATAAAATTATGAAAGGCATAGATAGGGTGAACAGTGGGAAGCTTTTTCCCAGGTCGGAGGTGACGAACACAAGGGGTCACGGGTTCAAGGTGAGGAGGGCAAGGTTCAACACCGATGTCAGGGGGACGTATTTTACACAGATGGTGGTGGGGGCCTGGAATGCACTGCCAAACAAGGTGATTGAGGCGGACATGCTGGGATCGTTTAAGACTTATCTAGATAGCCACATGAACAGATTGGGAATAGAGGGATACAAATGAATGGTCTAGTTGGGCACATGAGTGGTGCAGGCTTGGAGGGCCGAAGGGCCTGTTCCTGTGCTGGATTGTTCTTTGTTCTTTGTTCTTTGAGTTTCTATGCAGAGCATTTTCGATACTTTGTACAAGCGAATGAAAATGCAAATGAGTTGCTGGTACCAGCTTTTCTCAGAACAATAGGAAGTAAAACCTTCCATTTTCTCAGGAGCTTCATTCCACCAGCAAAACCAGGAATTAAAACTTACGATGACTTCACAAAGATCCTTGAAGAGCACAACTCTCGAAAGCCACTGCTTATCATGGAATGGTGCAGAGACTCAAGTGGTCCAAGGGACTCAAGTGGAAGGCAAAAATATTGATCAGTTTGTGTCTACCTTAACAAGGCTGGCACAACATTGTGAATTTGTCAAGTCATCATAAGATGCTCTTCAAGATTGTCTAGTTTGTGGTCTCCAAAATTATGCAATCCTAAGAAGACCCTGCTGCACATGTTTTGAGTTTAAAGACAGCAGTAGAGATCGAAATGTCGATGGAACTGGCTGTTAAAGAGGCTTCGCAATTTGGTGCAGGAAAGAAGATCCACAAGTTGGGAACTGCACATAAGAAGCCAAAACAGAAACAAGCATGTCACAAATGTGCCAAAATGGGCCATTCAGCGAGTGAATGTTGGAGCAAGGATGGTCAATGCAAGAATTGTGGCAAAATGGGTCACATTGCAAAAGCTTGTTGGGTTAGACCAGCTTCCCCTGAGAAGAATATTGAGGAGAAGGTTCTGAGTGCTTTCAAGAAGAAGAACAAGTTGCATTCTACAAAAAGAATGTACAACATGCAAGAAAAGAATTACTACTGCGAAGAAGAGAATGTGCAGAAATATGATGAAGAGTTTGGACTGACGGTCTTATCCATACAGGGTGAATCACATAGATTTTGGATGATTCTAAAATTAAGTAGGAAAGTTGAAAGCTTACATGAGGAACACGGCCCAGAGGGATCGTTGGAAAAGGCACTGACCTCATGGAACTGAAGCTCATACTTCCCTTTCACTGGAGGATTTTGCAAGTCCTAGGAAACTGTACAGCAACAGGAAATTGGGAGATTGATTCAAATAAGTGAATGAAGTCCCAAGCCTTTCCAGTAAATCCCAATAGCTATCATCGTAAAAATGGTGCACTATTCCAAGCCTGACCCTTCCCTACCCATTGGGTATAATAATATCCAGGCTAATGTGTTAGTACACTGCCATCCAGACAGGGGATCCAGAGTCAAGGGGATGGTAGTAGTGCAGGAGAAAGCAGGCAAAGCTGGGGTGTGGAACCTCTGGCAAATTTAACAGCAGGACCTAATTAGTATCTTTTGTCTCTATCTGTCAGCCATTGAGAGGCTGGCTGGACGTCCAATGGATAAACTTTGGGCACCAGGACAGAATGTTGAAGAGGAGAGGAGGGTTTGGAAAGACTGAGCTTGGGTTAGCACTGCTGCCTCACAGTGTCTTGCAACTCGGCCAACGTTGTCTACCTGATACACTGCAGAAAGGATGTCCCGAGGCATGGCACATTAGGGAGACCATGCAGACGCTATGACAATGGATGAATGAACACCGCTCGACAATCACCAGGCAGGAGTGCTTCCTTCCAGTCAGGGAACACTTCAGCAGTCACGGGCATTCAGCCTCTGATCTTCGGGTAAGCGTTCTCCAAGGCGTCTTCACAACACACGACAACGCAGAATTGCTGAGCAGAAACTGATAGCCAAGTTCCGCACACATGAGGACGGCCTCAACCGGAATCTTGGGTTCATGTCACACTATCTGTAACCCTCACGACTTGCCTGGGCTTGCAAAATCTCACTAACTGTCCTGGCTGGAGATAATACACACCTCTTTAACCTATGGTTGGCCATCTCTCCACTCACATTTAAGATTTGATTACCTGAAGAGACTCGCATTTCAACCATTATCTTGTAAATTGAATTTGTGTCTGTATATGACCTGTTTGTGAACACAATTCCCACTCACCTGATGAAGGAGCCTGAGACTCCGAAAGCTACTGCCAACTAAACCTGTTGGACTTTAACCTGGTGTTGTGAGACTTCTTACTGTGCTTACCCCAGTCCAACACCAGCATCCCCACATCATGGCTTCACAGCGCCAGGGACCTGGCTTCCATTCCCGGCTTGAGTCATTGTCTGTGCGGAGTTTGCACGTTTTCTACGTGAGTTTCCTCTGGGTGCTTCAGTTTCCTCCCACACTCCAAAGAGGTGTGGGTTAGGTGGATTGGCCATGCTAAATTAACCCTTAGTGTCAGAGGAACTAGTTAGGATAAATGCATGGAGTTATGGCGATAGGGCCTGGGTGGGATTGTGGTCAGTGTAGACACAATGGGCCGAATGGCCTCCTCTGCACTGTAGAATTCTATGATCAACCTTTCCTCATAGCACAAACCCTTCCAAGAATCAGTTTGGTGGACTTTCCTGGACTGCTTCCAATGCAAGTACATCCCTTCTTCAGACTCTAGATATAGTACTTCCAGACTGTCAACTGTTCAGCCCCATCCTCACCTTGGTGAGTTCGAGAAAGCTCCACAATCTTGTGCCCTGGCAGTTAAAGCTGTAATGCAGGGCTTAAAATGCAACCAATTGCCTTTTAGAATTTGCTAGTGCCAGACCCACCTGTCACGTGAAGGTTAGTCCCGCACACTGGTGAACCTTTTGCACTCAGGGGGTGATGAATCTTTGGAATTCTCTACCCAGAGAGTTGCAGGGGCTCAGTCATTGAGTATGTTCAAGACAGAGATGGATAGATTTCTAGACATCAAGGGAAGCTGGGATCATGTGGGAAAATGGTATTGAGGCAGCAGATCGGCCATGATCTACTTGAATGGCGGAGCAGGCTAGACGGGCCAAATGGCCTACTGCTGCTGCACTGTTAAATGCAGAAGTCATGGACAGGGTGGATAAGGAGCAGCTGTTCCCCTTAGTTGAAGGGTCAGTTATGAGGAGACACAAATTAAAAGTGAGGGATGGGAGGTTTAGAGGGGATTTGAGGAAAACTCTTTTTTACCCGGAGGGTGGTGACGGTTTGGAATGCGCTGCCTGGGAGGGTAGTGGGGGTGGGATGCCTCACATCCTTTAAAACATAGCCAGATGAGTACTTGGCACGCCATAACATTCAAGGCTATGGGCCAAATGCTGGCAGGTAGGATTAGGTGGGCAGGTCAGGGCCTTTCATGCGTCGGTGCAGACTCGATGGGCCAAAGGGCCTCTTCTGCACTGTAGTATTCTGTGATTCTGTGTGATTTGTTCTCGCGACTTACCGGCGCAGCAGCTTTTTAACATTCTTTTCACCTCGTACCTGTACCCAATCAGGCAACTTGAGTTATTCCCATTTGGTTAGTACTGTGTCCCACTGACTCAGTGTGCACTATCCAACCAATAAAAGGCACGCCATGTAGACTATTACTCAGGTTTAGCCATGTCATTCATGACTGATAGGAACAATTTGGATGAAAAACCAGACAGTGGCACAAAGCATTTGAGGATCGCTGCTCAGCACAGGAAGTGATGATCATATCTATCAAGGAGCAGAAACCTCTGCCAAACAAAATACCTTTGTCTATCCTTAAAGCTCCTATAAAAAGGGATTTGCTTCTCCTTGTTCCATTCCTAACAGCTGTTACCATATAAAGTTGGAATTCAGGAGAATGAGGGGGGAATCTCATCGAAATCTATAAAATTCTAACAGGACTAGCCAGGGTAGAAACAGGAAGGATGTTCCCAGTGGCAAGGGCGTCCAGAACCAGGGGTCATAGTTTAAGGATTAAACCTTTTAGGACTGAGATGAGGAGAAATTTCTTCATTCAGCAAGTGGTCGGCCTGTGGAATTCACTACACAGAAAGTAGTTGAGGCCAAAGCAAAGAACAAAGATCAAATAAAATTACAGCACAGGAACAGGCCCTTCGGCCCTCCAAGGCTGCACTGACCGTGCTGCCCGACTGAACTAAAACCCCCTACCCTTCCGGGGACCATATCCCTCTATTCCCATTCTATTGATGTATTTGTCCAGATGCCCTTTAAAAGTCACTATTGTATCTGCTTCCACAACCT
Source organism: Mustelus asterias (assembly GCF_964213995.1). Lineage (NCBI taxonomy): Eukaryota > Metazoa > Chordata > Chondrichthyes > Carcharhiniformes > Triakidae > Mustelus > Mustelus asterias. The sequence goes on along the minus strand of NC_135812.1, from coordinate 63,719,917 downwards.
CCTCCGGCAGCGAGTTCCAGGCATCCACCACCCTCTGTGTAAAAAACTTGCCTTTAAACCTTGCCCCTCACACCTTAAACCTATGCCCCCTAGTAATTGACTCTTCCACCCTGGGAAAAAGTTTCAGATTATCCAAAAAGCTTCTGACTATCCAGTATTGGATGTTTTCGAGAAGGAATTAGATATGGCACTTGGGGCGAAAGGGATCAAAGGATACAGAGGGAAAGCAGGAACAGGCTACTGCATTGGATGATCAGCCATGATCATAATGAATTGTGGAGCAGGCTTGAAGGGCCAAATGGCCTGTCCCTGCTCCTATTTTCTATGCTTCTATGTTTGAAGTGCAGAAATTTGATATCATTATTTACGACAGGTCAGTAAAAATATCAACACCACAGACTTTTAAGAATCATAGAAACCCTACAGTGCAGAAAGAGGCCATTTGGCCCATCGATCCCACAATCCTGCAGCTTTATAGGACCCTGGTTAGACCCCACTTGGAGTACTGCGCGCAGTTCTGGTCACCTCATTACAGGAAAGATGTTGAAGCCATTGAAAGGGTGCAGAGGAGATTTACAAGGATGTTGCCTGGATTGGGGGGCATGCCTTATGAGGATAGGTTGAGGGAGCTTGGTCTCTTCTCCCTGGAGAGACGAAGGATGAGAGGTGACCTGATAGAGGTTTACAAGATGTTGAGAGGTCTGGATAGGGTAGACTCTCAGAGGCTATTTCCAAGGGCTGAAATGGTTGCTACGAGAGGACACAGGTTTAAGGTGCTGGGGGGTAGGTACAGAGGAGATGTCAGGGGTAAGTTTTTCACTCAGAGGGTGGTGGGTGAGTGGAATCGGCTGACGTCGGTGGTGGTGGAGGCAAACTCGTTGGGGTCTTTTAAGAGACTTCTGGATGAGTACATGGGATTTAATGGGATTGAGGGCTATAGATAGGCCTAGAGGTGGGGATGTGATCGGCGCAACTTGTGGGCCGAAGGGCCTGTTTGTGCTGTGGCTTTCTATGTTCTATGTTCTATGTTCTAATCCCACCCAGGCCCTATCCCCATATCCCGACATATTTACCCGCTAATCCCTCTAACCTATGCATCTCAGGACACTAAGGGGCAATTTTAGCATGGCCAATCAACCTAACCCGCACATCTTTGGACTGTGGGAGGAAACCGGAGCACCCGGAGGAAACCCACGCAGACATGAGGAGAATGTGCAAATTCCACACAGACAGTGACCCAAGCCGGGAATCGAACTCAGGTCCATGGCGCTGTGAAGCAGCAGTGTTAACCACTGTGCCACCGTGCCGCCCCATGCGCCCAGCACAATTTTATAAAGAAAGAAGCTAGAAAGACATAGAATCAGAGAATTATAGAATCCCTACAGTGCAGAAGGAGGCCATTCAGCCCATCAAGTTTGCATCTACAACAATCCCTCCCAGGCCCTATCCCTGTAACCCCACGTATTTAACCTGCTAATCCCTCTGACACTAAGCGGCAATTTAGCATGGCCTATCTATCTAACCCACACATCTTTGAAGTGTGGGAGGAAACCAGAGTACTCAGAGGAAACCTACGCATTTATATAGCGTTTCTTTTCATGAGCTCAGAACATGCCGAAACTCTTTCAAGCCAATGAAGGATCGTTGTAGCGCGCAGTCAGCATTGTACCGTAGGATGTAAAGTCCCATGTATAGACATTTTTCAACCCAAGGTGACCTTCTGATCTTTGAAGTCCAAGGAGCTGAAAGCTCCCACAGCGACAGAGTGCGGAAAATAAATCACACTGAAGCCAGCAGCATTATTGGTAGAGATTTTTTTTTCTTCTCCAAAATATTTCAATTTGATAGTTTCACGATGAAACCATTTGTTAGAAAAACGAGGATGGAAATCAGTGAGCACAAGGTAAATCTATAAGGTCAATGGCAGGAAGTTGCAAACTGGCAAACACATTAACACATCCATACAGTGGAGCCAGCTGTCATCGTGAGTGAGAGCACTCCTGGCAATACAGATCGGATCTATGAACTGAGTAGCACAATTCAGACCCTGTTTAAGTGTGGGGGAAACTTCAGGCAAAAGCAGAGCTGGAGACCAGCGAAGCATGTTCATCTCTGTGCCAGCGGACATTCGGTTTGGTAGAGAAATGTCACCAGGCTAGTAACTGTTTAATCCTTCACTGGAAAGGGAAGAGACGATGCTGCTTCCATGTGCTTCCCATTCATGCTCTGTTCAACATCGTCCTTACAGTATTCACCAGCAGTGTGCGAGGTTGAGATACTTTCAGGTGTACTTTCAATGTAGCCACTGAAAGCAGCAGCCCTGGAACCAGGGTCCAGTCAGGCCACCTTGTTGCTCAGTGGTAGAACTTCCTGCCTCTGAGGGGAGAGGGGGAATGGGGAGCGGGACTGAACCATATAAATGAAGCTAACACTTGAGAGCAGCGCTGAGGGAGCTCTGCACTGTCAGGAGGAGGAGGTGAGGTGCTCTCTTTCGAGTGAGCTCTTTAACCAAAGCAAGGTTGCTGTGTTTTATGCCTTGGAGATATGCACAGATGACACACCGGACTTTATGGGTGGGATTTTCCGGCCGCACTCGCCCCAAGGCCAGAAAATCCTGTCCGAGGTCAACGGAACTTTGCACGGTCCATGTCCCGCCGCTACAATTCCCATGGCAGGCAAGATGGGAAAATTCCACCCAATTTGATTTGATTTGGTTTGATTTATTATTGTCACATGTATTAGTATACAGTGAAAAGTATTGTTTCTTGCACGCTATACAGACAAAGATACCGTTCATAGAGGACAGAGGGGAGAAGGAAAAGAGAGAGAGCGCAGTATGTAGTGTTACAGTCATAGCGAAGGTGTAGAGAAAGATCAACTTACTGTGAGGTAGGTCCATTCAAAAGTCTGATGGCAGCAGGGAAGAAGCTGTTCTTGAGTCGGTTGGTACGTGACCCCAGACATTTGTACCTTGTCTCTCTCAACCTTTCCGCACCTTGACGGTGCATAGGTCAGACTTTCATCTGTTTCTGCAGCTAGTTATTCCTGAAACAGGTCGTTCATAGCGTGAGGGACAGTACAACACACCCAGCCACTATTACAGAAACTTTATTCAAGTGTCTGAAATATCTGCTCTCTATCATGCTTACGGCATCTCCTTTCAGTTTAGTTTATCTTCCTAAGTCACCACATGAAGACTTTACTAGCAACACGGGGAACAGATAACAGACACACATAATCAACAAAACAATTGAATACTACATCTTTTCACCCTTGTGACTTAAAAAACTTTGTTTCATATTAGACCATCCTCAGAATCACAGAATTGTTACAAGACAGAAGGAGGCCATTCATCCCATCTGTTTCTACACTAGCTCCCTGAATGGGCAGTCCACATAGTGCCATTCTCTTGCCTAAACAACAAAGCGTGGACATCAGGTTATTTCTCAGGGTTCAGTTTCTTGTCAAAAACTAAACGTATCTTCATAATCACGGCTCTCAAAATATCCTATCCTTTCGCTATCAAGTATTCCAGTTTGTGTTATTATCCAATATGCGTCAGTATCAGACACCAGCCTGATCCCAATAGGGATGATGGACGGGATTTTCCATCCATGCGTGCTCCAAGACCAGAAATTCCCGCCTGAGCTTAACAGCCCTAAAATGGTCGCCAGATTTTCTGTCTTGCCCGCTCCGATTCCCGCGGCGAGCGGGACAGGAGATTCCTGGTTGATGTGGGTTTTGTGATTGTGACTTGGCCAATCTCCAACTTCAGATTGTGGTTTCCTTGCACGCTTTCACGTCTCAATGTGAGCTTTTGGTTTATCATGTGGCTTTGCGATTTCTTCCATTTTTGCTCTGACGCTCTCTTGGGGAAGTGGTGACGGTTTAGGAACAGTCAGCGATGTTTGAACGTTATGGCCAGTTATGGGATTGGCCGGTCTCTCTCCAGTCAGAGCATGTGGGGGTGGGTCGATATCTGTGATGTTGGATATGAACAGATTGTTCAAATGTTTTTCCCTCTGACATTCCGGCTCTCACGCTGTCCTGCTGAATCGGTCAGTGCCACCATTCGATAGTGAGCTGTACCATGATGTCAGATGCTGGTGAATTCCATAACTGTTGGGAACTCTGTGAACTGATTGGAAACAAAGTGAGGTCCATTGTCGACAGCGACAGTCTCTGGAAAATCCCATTTTGTAAAGAAATTGTCCGGAATGTCAATGACTGAAGCGACGGTTGTGGAATTTGATCTCTGGCCGTTTGTATGTAGATCATGAACAAAGAATGAAAATCTTTTATTCCTAGGGGCACAGTGGTTAGCACTGCTGCCTCACAGTGCTAGGAACCCGGGTTCACTGTCTGTTCACTGCCTCAGGTCACTGTCTGTGTGGAGTTTGCACTGTTGGAGTAAAAGTGAGACGCTGCCAGAGGGAATCCCGAAATTAAAAAATACAAGATGGTTACCTGGTACAAAATGGACTCTGTGGAAAGACATTAAGATGTGCTGACCTAGGCATAGACATTGCACAATGAGCTAAATCCTGTTATTGTCTAATTACTACAGGAAATAAACCAGACTTTGAGATCCAGATGATCACCTTAGCTTAAGATAAAGCAGAAGCGAAACAATGAGTTTTGTTAACGAGATCAGTCGTTGATAGGGGGGCATAATCGGCTAATGATGAGATAACTGCTAATGTCTGTACTTGTCGACTCTTCAAAATGTATAACAATGTGATAACTGCTAATGTCTGTACTTGTCAATTCTTTGAGAGGTACGAAAGAAGCTCAGCTGCCATTTTAAAATTGAGAAGGTGACTACGAGCATTGCAGAGAGCCCAGCGCTTCTCCCAAAGCTTTGTCCAATAAACTGCATGTTGAATCTTTAAATCTCACTCCGAGTGGTGATTTCCCACAACAAATTTGCGTAGTCGGCAGGATCTCACTGCTGGTGAGTTGATCGGTTGGCCTCGATCGGCGAACTGAAGTAGAGATTATTGAACTGTGGGAGTCAGACTGAGCCAACAATGCAGTTAAAAACAGCTGAAAATTATGAGAATTTATGGGACTATCAGATAGAAACAGGAATTAATTGCTTGTGCTGATCGACTAAGGACAAGGAAGTGCCTGTCTCAAACGCGCAGCCTTAGACCGGTTGTTAAGAGGGGAAATCCCCCACGTGAAGGTCAGGACCCTGAAGTGGGCGTAGAGGCACCAAGGCACTTAGGATCGTGAAGCACAAGTGATAAAGGTCATTTAGCATCAAACTCTGTAGTAGCAAACAAACACAGAGTTTGCCATTTGTTTGCATAAAAGTTTGTGTACTTGTCTGTCACATTGTAAAGCGGTGCGGTAAGGAACTGATCACCCTGACCTAGAGCCGGACTCCGGTGGAGGAAACACGTTGCCGAGGAGGTAATTATGGCCGTGAGTATAAATAGAAACTTCAACAAGGGGAACTCCGGTGGAGAAAATACGTTGCTGAGGAGGTAATCATGGTCGGGGCATAGAGGTCTGCAAGATGGCAGGTAAGGAAACTAAGTGGGGACCTGCGGGTTCCCTTATTGATAAATATATGACAGACAGACACTCGTTGATTAAGAAGATGCAAAGGGATGGCTGGGATTTTTCTCAGACCAGAGAAAGTGGGTTGATGGGGAAAAGAAAGACAAAACAAAAAAGGCAGGGGTATTATTAGTACATCAATTAGCTGGACTAATTGGACATTCCACTAAAAAGTGGAATGAAGATAAGGATAAAATTTAAAAATTAGGATCTAGAGTAAGGGAATTGGAGAAAAGGAATCGAGTATTAGAGGAGGATCAATGGGGAGGGGAAACTGTTCCTCTGCCCCTTATGAGTCCACACAACAGGGACCAACCGCTCCTCCAGAGGAAGGGGAAGCGCTAGAACACAACTTGGCGCCAGTAACCCAGAGGGGAACGGACACGCAGCCAACAGCACATTACAAACCATTCACCCCGGGCAAAAGACAACAGATAATGGCCTCCCTGGGTAAACTACAAACTAGAAGCGCAAATACAAAATTTTGAGCAGAACTAGATACAGTTTGGGTAGGACACCAACTGCACTTAAGGGATATACACCAATTGGTTAGGGCCACATGTCCAGCGGATAAATGGAGGCAGGTAGCCGGAGGGCCCGCCATTCCCTCGGCACAAAACTACAGTGGGGGACGTTGGACGCATGCGGTAGCCCTAACAGCAGAAATAGATGCCCAACAAGCACCCTTCGTCCTGTTTAAAACGGAAGTCCAGAGAGTTTTAGGAAATGCCCCGACCAATTGGAGTAAAATCACAATGACCAAGCAACAAAAGGGGGAAGGGGCCTCTGAATATGGGGAACGGTTGTTCCAAATAAACCAGGAATGCTCAGGGCAAGGAAACCCAGGCCGTGGGGATCGAGCCTTTATTCAAGCTTTCAAGGATGGGCTCTCCAGCGCTCACCAAACCATCTTAAAAATGGGAGTGATCATGTCCCAGGATTATGATGAACTGGTGGAATGGGCTAGCGGCGTACACGGAGGGGGGGAGGAGAAATCTCAGACGAAGATAAAACAGGAAAGAGTAGTCGCCTACGGTAGCGGGAGCGGAACTAAGCCCAAACTGACCTGTCACAATTGTGGCCGACAAGGGCACTTTGCAAAGATGTGCCAGGTCCCAAGGAAAGGAAATAAATTTGGAAACAGTGGGAGACATTGTAATTATTGCAATAAAAATGGACACACGGAAGCAATATGTTGGGACAAACATGGGAGACCCCCTCCCCGATCCATGTCCACAGCAGGATTGGAGGAACGAAGGAACCTCCGAGATCAGCAAGACTGACGACCTGCAACCCCCATTCATAAGGATAAGAAGGAGGGAAGGATTTATGTGTCTGCACTAGTAGGGGGCAGGCAATGTGAGATGCTGGTGGACACAGGAGCATCCATATCTGTCACCGACCTTTTCTTCCCCACTACAAGTAGGATGATTTATCTAACAGGGATAGGAGGGAACAAAACACCCGCCTACCTGAGCGAGACCACGTTAGTAGAAATAAATGATTTGTACATACCTATGAGATTCTATGTATGTAAAAATAACGAGGGTACAATAATGAGAAATGATTTAATGAAGGAGTATGAAATTTTGATTGACTGTGGGAAGGGAGAGCTAATCTGGCCAAAGCAGGATGGCCGGAAAACCGGAATGGGAAAACTCACGAGTCGCCTCGAGACTATCAAGGTGGCCACAGCCACCACCAGAGATTGGCGACTAGAAACAGAGGGGTTTGGAGCCATCTGTGCCTCCGTCCCCGGAGTATGGGCCGAAATGAAATTAGACACTGGCCTAACCAAAACCGACCTGATAAAGGTGCCCGGACCGGAGTATAAGCAACACCGACAGTACCCGATAAAACCGGAAGCAAAGGCAACTGTAGTAGAAATAGTTAAAGGGTTAGTGGAGAAAGGAATCCTGAGGGAAACTACAAGTACCACTAACTCCCCAACCAGGCCAGTGAGCAAACCCGACGGAAGTTACAGACTCACCATAGACTACACTGCCCTCAATAAAGTCACGTCCAAATTGCACCCCATTGCAGCAAACCCCTCGACAAACCTGAATGGATTGTCACTGGAGCATAAAATCTTTACCGTATTAGATATAGCCAATGGATTCTGGTCCCTACCCTTAGATCCCGAATCCCAAGGAAAATTCGCATTTACAGTGGGAAACAAACAGTACACTTGGACTCGCCTACCGCAGGGATTCCACAATAGCCCCGCCATCTTCCACCGAGTAATGAGTGACATCCTGAAAAGGGTAGAACTACCAGAGGGTAGCACGATTCTACAATACGTGGATGATATATTAATAGCCTCAGAATCTAAGTCAGGACATCAGGGAGCACTATACCTAGTGTTGAATGAACTGAAAAACCGCACGGTTAAAGGTGAGCCCCAAAAAGGCACAAATCGGGAAAGCACAAGTCCTGTACCTAGGACACTTAATATCACAAGGGCTTAAAGAAATGCCAACAGACCGAAAGAAGGCGGTACAACAAGTGCCGCGGTCAGTCACTGTAAGAGGAGTCAGGAAGGTGCTGGGACTGTTTAATTATAGCCGAAGTTTTATCCCAGAATTCGCAAAATTGACAGAGCCTATACAGAAGCTAGTTAAAGGGGGAAAACCAGCTTTAAACTCCGTAGAATGGGGACCTGAGCAAGAAGAGGCCTATAATAAGTTAAAGGCAGAACTGATATCAGCCCCTGGACTGGGACTACCAGATTCCAATAATGATTTCCACGTACACTGTAACAATGAAGGGGGGTTCTACTCTGCAGTAGTAACACAAGATCATGGCGATAAACGGAGACCCATAGGTTACTATTCAACAGCAGAAGGGCCGGTAGTAACCGGACTGCCAAGGTGCATAACCGCCTTAGATTGCGCCGCCTGGGCCGTAAAGGTTAGCGAACCGATAGTAATGACAGGAAATATAATCCTCCACACCAAACACACCTTGGTGGAAATGCTGAATACAGGAAAGTTAAGGTCCGTCTCGAACATGAGAAGGGCCAAATGGGAAGCCGTCCTCCTACCTCCCAGCAAATCAGTTATAATAGTAAGGGACACAGGAGATAACCCAGCAGAAGGAATTTTGAATACAGGAGAACCACATAACTGTGGAGACGTAAATATGGATATAGAAGAAGGTAGGGTAAAGGATGTACCTTTCGCAACAGCTGAAGAGACCCTTTTTGTAGATGGCTCACGTAAATATGTGGAAGGATCACCCCAGACAGGGTGGGCAGTAGTAAATGACAGATTGGAAATGGTAAAGTCAGAAAGAATTGACGGAGGTCCATCCACGCAGGTGGCGGAACTAGTGGCACTCATAAAGGCACTAGAATTGTCTGAATGAAAGACAGTAAATATATATACCGATAGTAGGTACGCATTCGGGGTAATACACGATTATATGACAGCATGGGGTAGGAGGGGGTTTGTAACCACGGGAGGAACTCCTATTAAACACCAACAAAGGATCGAGACATTACTAAAAGCCAGTGAAAAACCCCGAGAAGCGGCAGTAATAAAAATCAAAGCACATCAGAAGGAACCAGAAAGGGATAACCCCGATTGGTTAAATTACAAAGGGAACCAAGCCGCAGATAGAGCAGTGCAATTAGCGTTAGAACAGGAGGCAGTTGGCGAGCTGCCAATAGCAGTAACAGGCCAGACAGGAGACGAAATAGATATTCGGGTCTTACACAAAGATACCTTGGAAGAGGAAAAGGGTAAGTGGGAAGCACAAGGAGCGAGCAGAGGGAATGGTAACGTTTGGAGACACAATGACAAGGTAATGGCGCCAGAGTGCATACAAAACACCCTCTTGGAACTACACCATGGACTCTCACATGCGGGAAGAGAGGCCATGGCAACTAGTATGGGAAAAGAATGGTGGTGGAAAGGGATGGGGAGGGGCATAGCCCAACATTGTCACCGATGTATGACATGCGCGCAATACAACCCCGGTCGACCCATAAAAGTTAAGATGGGACACCAGCCCCAACCAAAGGGGCCCTGGGAACATCTGCAAATAGATTTCACAGGGCCACTACCACAATCCCACGGCAAAACCTATTGTTTGGTTGTCATAGACCAGTTTACCAGGTGGGTAGAAGCGTTCCCTACCAGGAATTGTACTGCTACCATGGTGGCTAGAATATTGGTGGAGGAGGTTTTCCCTAGATGGGGAACACCCATACAAATTGATTCGGATCAAGGGACGCACTTCACCGGAAAGGTGGTAAAAACAGTGTGCCAACTGATGGGAATAAAATAGTAATTCCACATCCCCCCTTACCATCCACAGAGTTCTGGAATGGTGGAAGGCATGAACAGAACACTTACGCATGCCCTGGCCAAGGCCATGCAAACGTCAGGAAAAATGTGGACAGAAGTATTACCTACTATATTAATGAGGTTAAGAGCCACGACAAACTGGACAACCGGATTAACCCCTTATGAACTAATGACAGGAAGGGCGATGCAATTACCAGAAAACATCATAACAGGTGGGGCCGATGTAGGTCCACTAAAAGACAAAATTAAATGATATGTTTTGGAACTAAGCACCCAACTAAAAGGGATGCGTAAATTAGTAAAGATAATCAGGAAGAAAGAGATGCAGAGAGAGAGTTTGAAATGCTCCCTGACGTCCCAAAAGCGGGAAGCCGCGTCATGGTAAAAACATTACCTGTAAAACCAGGGTTTGCACCAAAATGGAATGGGCCATATGAGCTCATAATTAGTGGAGATACCTGTGTCTGGACATAAGGGGGAAAGGTGTATGGAAACATTGGACCCAACTGAAATTACACAAAGAAACGAATGAGTGATATTAACAAGTAAGCCATAAAGTGACCAGGGTGCTTTCCCCAAAACAGGTGACGGCTACAAGCAAGATTAACTGAAGCGTTCGGGTTGGCAATACAGCATTTGGGAAGTTGTTAATATAGAGTAATAAGGTTAATACTGTTGCGAACATGTCTAAGATAGCGTATATAATTGCATCACTCTATGTTGTCACGGTTGTAAGATTGACAGGACTAGAAGATAACTTATTCTACAAGGCTCATGTACATTTACACGGTAATCGAACCGTGTGTTACCCGCTAGCCCAATCTGTACAGGCCCTCTTTGTGGCCACCCCTGGGTGGACCCCCCATGGCTTAGGTGGCACGGTAGCACAGTGGTTAGCACTGCTGCTTCACAGCTCCAGGGACCTGGGTTCGATTCCCGGCTTGAGTCACTGTCTGTGTGGAGTCTGCACATTCTCCTCGTGTCTGCGTGGGTTTCCTCCGGGTGCTCCGGTTTCCTCCCACAGTCCAAAGATGTGCGGGTTAGGTTGATTGGCCAGGCTAAAAATTGCCCTAGTGTCCTGAGATGTGTAGGTTAGAGGGATTAGTGGGTAAATACGTAGGGATATGGGGGTAGGGCCTGGGTGGGATTGTGGTCGGTGCAGACTCGATGGGCCGAATGGCCACTTTCTGTACTGTCGGGTTTCTATGTCATTATATACGGCGGATACCTCGGACGCACCCTGTAAAGGACAAGCAGGCAAATATAAAAGGGGTATACAGGGAAGATGTGTGGAACTAATGAACTCCACAGATCCCGTGTGCAGGGGGCTCCAGGGAGTGGGAGGGAGAGTATGCTCAGACGATACAAGCTACCCGCTTTGCTTCTCGGGGCAAGGATGGGGGTGTGCATATGCCTTGGTCCCCAAGAATGTTTCCTGTATACAGACGCAGTGTGCCCGTCAGCACTGTCGGGTAAACAGAGGCCAGTTTACTTGTACCTGTAACGAGCAAAGATGCCTGAATGTGACCGCAGGGAGGCAACTCATTTGTGGTCAGTGTAATGGGACTCATGTCAGCTCAGCCACATGGACATACCCGTTTGATACGTACCAATTGGTAGGATCGAGTGGAAAGTCAAGTGAACCGAGCAATTGGCAGTATATACAGTTCGTACAGGCCAATAACCAGGATATTAAATGTTACCGAGCCAAGAAGGGATTTGTGTTCCTCCTCAACGGCACCTTCACGACGGCAACACCAACCCTCCTGATCGTCTTTGCAGTAGGAACGATAGGATCACTCACTGTTCCATGCCCTCAAAAAGGGCATACCCAGAGAAAGATAGTGACCCGGGCCATCAGCAAGGAATTCTGTGCCGATTGGGAGGTCTCGGTCACACTGGGATCGTCACTCGGCTACGGGTTCATTGGGGCCTTCTCTCTGGGGGGAACAGCAGGAGTAATTAGTGCCAAAAATAGGAACCATATTATCTGTGGATTAACCATTCTGGGAAACAGCACATCAAAGGGACTGGAGGCCGTCAACCAAGAACTGGCTGAATTAAGATTGTACGCGCAGCAGACCCGCTATGCCGTGGACTATCAGTTAGCCCAGCAGGGAGGAGTATGCACAATAATAGGAGACAAATGTATAACGCATGTTACAGATGAATGCTATAACATCACCCAAGCCATTAATGACATAAGAAAGCAGCTCGATGACTTTGGACAAGGCCCCAAGAAGGGGAATAGCTGGCTCAAGTGGTTATTGGGGGGGGATCCCGGGGGTCTTACTTAATGCATGGACTAATTATTCTCATTGTAATAATAATTATCTGTTGCCTGATTATCAGATGTTTTAATGTCTGCCGTAAAGTCATGATGGCTCGGATCGTGCCAGGGGCCGGTGTGGTCACCGAAGGAGAACATCCAATGGGAACACCCGAAGATACCAAGGAAGATGATGACAATGAAGGAAAGGACGAGTAGGTGGAAGTTTACCTGTGAACGCGTGACCTGTTAGTTACGGCATATCAATTGCCGGACCCACGATGCTGCTATTGTTGGTCTATCGGATTATTAGAGCATAATCCTGACCAAAAGGGGGAATTGTTGGAGTAAAAGTGAGACGCTGCCAGAGGGAATCCTGAAATTAAAAAATACAAGATGGTTACCTGGTACAAAATGGACTCTGTGGAAAGACATTAAGATGTGCTGACTTAGACATAGACATTGCACAACGAGCTAAATCCTGTTATTGTCTAATTACTACAGGAAATAAACCAAACCTTGAGGTCCAGATGATCACCTTAACTTAAGGTAAAGCAGAACCAAAACAATGAGTTTTGTTAACGAGATCAGTCGTTGATAGGGGGGCATAATCGGCTAACGGTGTGATAACTGCTAATGTCTATACTTGTCGACTCTTCGAAATGTATAACAATGTGATAACTGCTAATGTCTGTACTTGTCGATTCTTTGTACGTAAGTACATAAGAACATAAGAAATAGGAGCAGGAGTAGGCCATCTAGCCCCTCGAGCCTGCCCCGCCATTCAATAAGATCATGGCTGATCTGATAGTGGTTTAGTTCCACTTACCCACCCGCTCCCCATAACCCTTAATTCCCTTATTGATCAGAAATCTATCTACCTGTGTCTTAAACATATTTAACGAGGTAGCCTCCACTGCTTCAATGGGCAGAGAATTCCAGAGATTCACTACCCTCTGAGAGAAGAAGTTCCTCCTCAACTCTGTTCTAAACTGACTCCCCCTTATTTTGAGGCTGTGTCCTCTAGTTCTTGTTTCCTTTCTAAGTGGAAAGAATCTCTCTGCCTCTACCCTGTCTAGTCCCTTCATTATCTTATATGTCTCTATAAGATCTCCCCTCAGCCTTCTAAACTCCAACGAGTACAGGCCCAATCTACTCAATCTCTACTCATAAGCTAACCCCCTCATCTCCGGTATCAACCTGGTGAACCTTCTCTGTACTCCCCCCAAGGCCAATATATCCTTTCACAAACAAGGGGACCAAAATTGCACACAGTACTCTAGTTGCGGCCTCACCAGTACCTTGTTCAATTGCAGCAAGACCTCTCTGCTTTTATACTCCATCCCCTTCGCGATAACATTCCATTTGCCTTCTTGATCACCTGCTGCACCTGCAAACTTAGTTTTTGCGATTCATGCACAAGGACCCCCACGTCCCTCTGCACAGTAGCATGTTGTAATTTTTCACCATTTAAATAATAGTCCATTTTACTATTATTCCTTCCAAAGTGGATAACCTCACACTTGTCAACGTTATGCTCCATCTGCCAGATCCTCGCCCACTCACTTAGCCTATCCAAATCTCTCTGCAGACTTTCCGCATCCTCCACGCAATTCGCTTTCCCACTCATCTTTGTGTCATCCACAAACTTTGTTACCCTACACTCGGTCCCCTCCTCCAGATCGTCTATGTATATGGTAAACAGTTGAGACCCCAGCACCGATCCCTGCGGCACGCCACTAGTCACCAACTGCCAACCAGAAAAGCACCCATTTATTCCAACTCTCTGCTTCCTGTTAGATATGATGTGGAGATGCCGGCGTTGGACTATCCTGTTAGATAGCCAATCCTCAATCCACGCTAACACTTTACCCCCAACTCCGTGTACCTTAATCTTCTGCAGCAACCTTTTGTGAGGCACCTTATCGAACGCCTTCTGGAAATCCAAAAACACCACATCCACCAGTTCCCCCCTGTCAACCGCACTCGTTACATCTTCATAAAAATCCAGTAAATTCATCAAACACGGCTTTCCCTTCATGAATCCATGCTGCGTCTGCTTGATCGAACCATTTTTTTCCAGGTGTCCTGCTATTTCTTCTTTAATGATGGATTCCAGCAATTTCCCAACTACGGACGTTAAGCTAACCGGCCTGTAGTTACCCGCCTTTTGTCTACCTCCTTTTTTAAACAGTGGCGTCACATTAGCTGTTCTCCAATCAGCCGGCACTTTCCCAGAGTCCAGCGAATTTTGATAAAATTACAACCAACGCATCTGCTATTACTTCTGCCATTTCTTTCAGTATCAGTATTTGAAAAGTATAAAAGAAGCTCAGCTGCCATTTTAAAATTGAGAAGGTGACTGCGAGCACTGCGGAGAGCCCAGCACTTCTCCCAAAGCTTTGTCCGATAAACTGCATGTTGAATCTTTAAATCTGACTCCGAGTGGTGATTTCCCACAACAGCACGTTCTCCCAGTGTCTGCGTGGGTTTCCTCCTGGTACTCCGGTTTCGTCCCACAATCCAAAGATGTGCAGGTTAAGTTGATTGGCCATGCTAAATTGCCCCTTAGTGTCAGGGGATTAGCAGGACAATTATGTGGGGTTACGAGGCGAGGGCATAGGTGGGATTCTGGTTGGTGCAGACTCGATGGGCTGAATGGCCTCCTTCTGCCCTGTAGGGATTCTATGATTCTAGGGGCAGCTAGCACTTCTTCAAAAATGTCTACTCGAGTTGTTTCCATGGTTTTGTTGGCCATGGGGCTGGTTGTAAAGGTCTGGAACCACGGTGTGACAGATTTTTCACAGAATGTGCAAGTTTCGAATGCACTCTTCTACGTGGCAATGTGTTGCTGGCCATCAGACTGCTTCACATAAAAGCATACAACCCAGGAGCAGCAGCAGGCCAATTGGCATCTTGAGCCCGGTCCACCAATGTGGCCTCGACTCCACTTACCTACCTACCCCAATAACCTGCAGCACTGAAACATCATCACAGAATCAGAGAATTCCTACAGTGCAGAAGGAGGCCATTTGGCCCATCGAGTCTGAACCGACCACAATCCCAGCCAGGCTTTCTCCCCATAGCCCTATTTAATTACCCTGCTAATCCCCCTGACATTAAGGGTCAATTTAGCATGGCCAATCAACCTAACTCTCACATCTTTGAAATGTGGGAGGAAACCGGAGCACCCGGAGGAAACCCACGCAGACACGGGGAGAACTTACAAACTCCACACAGACAGTGACCCAAGCCGGGAATCGAACCCGGGTACCTGACGCTGTGAGGCAGCAGTGCTAACCACTGTGCCACCGTTGGCTAGATCTCCTGGCGAAGAAAGAAATGGCGCTGCTGCTGGTAGATTTAAACTTTGCTCCATCACCTCTGTTGCCAGTTGTTCCAGTTTATGCCTCAGGGGGATATGCAGAGATGACACACCAGATACTACGGAGGGAATTTTCCCATCCTGCCCACCACGGGAATCGTAGTGGGTGAGGGGTGGATCATGGAAAGGTCTGTTGACCTCGGGTGGGATTTTCCAGTTTCAGGGCGAGCACAGCTGGAAAAATCCCGCCCATTGGGAAGGCTACAGCAGTTACATTCCCAAGTGTTTCTGCTGTCTCATGCTTACAGCTTCTTCTTTCAATTTAGTTTTCCTTTCTTAGTCAACACCTCCAGTCTTGAGCATCAGCACAGAGAATGGTCAATAGACATACATATTCAAACACTGAACTCAGGGGGGTGCTAAGCATCCCATGGTGCTCTACTGAAGATGAAGAGGTAAAGTTTATCTGGTTTCAGATCATTATTTATCCCTCAACCAACAGGTAAATGAAACCAGACTGTCTTCACCAAAGAAGAAGATGCTGCACAGGTGATGGCGTGAAAAAGGAAGCAGCTCAGGCACTTCAAGGGCGGAAAAGCTTATTTTTATTAGTGTCACAAGTAGGCTTACATTAACACTGCAATGAAGTTACTGTGAAAATCCCCTAGTCGCCAAACTCTGGCGCCTGTTTGGGTACACTGAGGGAGAATTTGGCATGGCCAATGCACCTAACCAGCACGTCTTTCGGATTGTGGGAGGAAACCAGAGCACCCGGAGGAAACCCACGCAGACACAGGGAGAACGTGCAGACTCCACACAGAGCCCAAGCTGGGAATCGAACCCAGCCCCTGGCGCTGTGAGGCAGCAGTGCTAACCACTGTGCCACCGTGCTGCCCACATATCTTTCATGCTAGTACACAGTCTGCTTCTCTTGTCACCTGTACTTATACAAAGGGTCAAAGTTCCACTCCATGACATTCACGTCAAAATCTTTGGACAGCAAGGGCGTGATGTATAGTTTAGAAATACCTGTGAGTTCAAAAAGTGACATTGAGGTCCTGGATTCACACCCCCAGCTCTGAAGACTTAAATTTAAACCTGTTTTGACACTGCATCAAATTTATACTCAGTTCCAAGATTTTGGTGGGCTGCTGCCTGGTTTACAAGGCTTTTTGCAGGAAAATTAAATTAGTAGCATCAAGGCAGCCTTAGTCAGGTTGTCACTCAATTTTATGCACCAATTCGTTTTGTAATTTAAGACCTTTTAAAATGAAGTGTCCATATTAAGATCTTTCCATTGTTACTAAATGATCCAGAAATCAATAGTTAAGGGAAACATCACACTTAGAGGCAATGAGTGGTTGCAGCCATTAGGCATAGCAAGATTGGTGTTCGGGCCAGGATTGTGTAACCTTTCCATCCATTATCAACGGGCTTTGAGCTCCTCGCTGCTTTACAAGCACCACCAGGAAGGTGCTTTCACAGAAGCTCAAATTAAAGTCACGCCAATCCGCAATGAGACAGTTTGGCATTCACATAATATCCCAATGTCGAATTAATGAGTGGTGTAGTGGTTATGTTACCACCTCATAATCTAAAAGACTATCTGGACGGTCGTTGCACAAGAATTCATATATCTCCTTGACATTTCGATGATGTGTGGCACAGGTTTCAAAAAAATCTGCTATTAAAACAGCTGGAACTGACTTTCACAAGAGCCCGAAAGATTCATTAATATTCTCCCGGGATGGAAACCTGCCACCTGACCTCCACATGACTCCAGCTCCACATCAACATAGTTGACTCTCTGCCCTCTGAAGTGACTTAGCAAGCCACACGGTTCATTGTAAACAAAGATGGGGAATAAACACTGACCTGACCGAGAGTGTCCACATTCTGAAACTGAAAATAACTAAAAGCATCAAATCATGGAGGTCTCAGTCCCTCTGTATTTCAGGGAGTCATAAAAGCCTTATAGTGCAGAAGGAGGCCATTCAGCTCATTGACTCTCCGACAGAGCATCTTACCCAGGCCCAGCCCTCTCCAATCCCCTTAACTCCACGCATTTACCCCACTAATCCCCCTACCTACCCACCTTGGGTCACTAAGGGGCAACTTAGCATGGTCAGTCTATGTTCTCCCCGTGTCTGCGTGGGTTTCCTCCGGGTGCTCCTGTTTCCTCCCACAGTTCAAAGATGTGCAGGTTAGGTGGATTGGCCATGCTAAATTGCCCCGTAGTGTCAGGGGGACTAGCTAGGGTAAATGCATGGGGTTATGGGCCTGAGTGAGATTGTGGTCAGTGCAGACTCGATGGGCCGAATGGCCTCCTTCTGCATTGTAGGGTTCTAACCTGCACATCTTTGGACTGTGGAAGGAAACCGGAGCACCCGGAGGAAACCCACGCAGACACGGGGAGAATGTGCAAACTCCACACAGACAGTGACCCAAGCTGGGAATTGAACCCAGGTCCCTGGCACTGTGAGGCAGCAGTGTTAACCACTGTACCATCGTGCCCTAATGGCAGTGAGAATACCAATGGAAATGGCAGTCAGAGGTCTGATTTTAGCCATGGCTCAGTGATACTATTTTCACCTCCCACACCAGAAACCTGAGCAGAAAACCAGGCTGATGCTTCACTCCAGTGCAACAGGAATGCTGCACTGTCGGAGACATCTTTTAGATGACAAACTGAGGCTCTGTCTCCCTGACCAGGTGCATATAAAAGTTTCCATGGCACTGTTCAAAGAAGAGCAATAGATTTCTCTTTGGTATCCTGGCCAATGTTCATCCCTCAACTGACATAAATACCTGTTCATTACCACATTTCCGTTTGTGGGAGCTGGCTGTGCATAAATTGCCTACCATATTTCTTTCATCAGAACAGTGACTACAGGTCAAAAATATTTCATCAACCATCAGGTGCACACGAGCATCTTGAGGTCATCAAGAGCAGCACAGAAATTTGAAGTAAAGTTAAAGTTCATTTATTAGTCACAAGTAAGGCTTGCATTAACACTGCAATGAAGTTATTGTGAAATTCCCCTAGTCGCCACAGTCCGGCACCTGTTCGGGTCAATCCAACTAACCAAACATGTATTTCAGAAAGTGGGAGGAAACCCACACAGACACGGGGAGAATGTGCAAACTCCACACGGACAGTCACCCAAGTCAGGGATCGAACCTGGGTCCCTGGCATTGTAAAGCAGCAGTGCTAACCACTGTGCTACTGTGCCACCCGTGGTGGATTGGCCATGCTAAATTGACCCTTAGGCCGAAACTCTGCCACCTCGCCCACCTGATTCTGGGGCGGGGTAGGTCCCCAGTTCGGAAATCTCCATTGGCCTCGGGTGAGATTTTACAGTCTTGCCCGAGTGAGGACGTAAAATCCAGCCTCGTGTCCTGAGATGTGAAGGCGAGGGGGATTTGTGGGGTAAAATACATGGGGTTACGGGGATAGGGCCTGGGTGGGATACTGTATTGGAAAGTCGATGGGTCGAATGGTCTCCTTCAGCACCGTAGGGATTCTGTGATTATTCTATGAGGAGAAAGGAAAATATTGAGTACCAATCTGACAATATTGGGATAGTGGGGTGGGTGAGGAGTGGGTGGGGTGGGGTGAAATGGGTGGGATGTTGGGGGGAGGCTGTAGAGGGCCATCAGCTCTGATGAAGGGTCACCCAGACTCTCAACGTTGGCTTTATTCTCTCTCCACAGGTGCTGTCAGACCCGCTGAGATTTGCCAGCATTTTCTGTTTTGGTTTCAGATTCCAGCATCTGCGGTCTTTTGCTTTTATCTGAAGCTTGGTCAAAAGGTCGGCTTTAATGAATGTTTTAAATGAGGTGAGAGAGGCAGAGACAGGGAGCTTTCAGTTGAGTATTCCAGACGGTGGGGCCAGTTTCAGTCACACTGGATAGCGATCAAATGCAAACAGCCTGGCTGATATCTTCCTTTGTGAGCCAAGCAGCAGACTAACTGTCACATTCCCACCACCAACCTCAATGGAACCATTTACCTGAACTCTGATCACAAACCCTGATGACCTGCACGGCTTCAGTTCAACACCTGGCTTTGCAGGTAGTGCCCGAGATGGAACAGCGTGAAATTTTAACAACATAAACCTTCTTGATTCTAAATTCGAGTGGTTTTGAGCACCCAAATACACTTTGTAATTTCAGCAGTTAACCAGTGTGGTTAAGTGAACTGCTTTTGATGTCATGGAACAGTTACTCTGATTTATAACGCAGGGCAGCCAAGAGTTAATGAATGGGCTAGACTGGTATTGCTCTATTAGGTCTGAGCCCCCAAGCAGAAAGGAGAGTTGTCCCCAGTGCCCACATTAACAGAGGGAACAGGGAACACATTTAACAGCTGAAGTGCTTGCAGGAAATTCACTGCGATCTCTTTACGATGTCCGAAGCCATTAACCTCGGTGATTGAGAGTTCTTTTCTCATGGGTAGAAAGCAATCGGGTCTTGTCCTGTAAGCATGTCCACTATAAAGCGCACTCGGTGGTATTTCCCAGAAATATGCCATCAGGGAGCACTATCATCTGATATTGATTAGATGACAGCTTGAAGTACTGACCCAGTGAAATATTTTAGAGACATGCGCTTCGAGAAGAAAAGGATTTAATGATCATCCCCATAAAAAAGCAATCTTTTTGTTGGCCTAGTTTGTAGCATGATTTAAACCCATAGTAAACAGGTCTAATTTGCACAATTTGCTATTATGAAGGCTCCAACCTTCTTGAGAAAGGCCCTCTTATTAACATGCATGACAATGGATGGCAGGAGGCCAGCTATCAAACAAAACATGCTTTCTTTCCTGGAGGTATCGAGGGAAAGAGCCACAACGTGTAACGAGAAACAGTTTGCATTTGTACAGCACCTTCCATGATATCAGGACGCCAAAAAAGCGCTTTATAACCAATGGAATAATTTGAAATACAGTCGCAGTTATAATCAAGGAAAGATGGCGGCCAATTTGCATATATCAAGTTCCCTTCAACACCAATAAAAAATGTGACTTGGCAAAAGTGGACTTATTTGATTAGATTTGTGATTTATTATTGTCACATACAGAGAAAAGTATTGTGTCTTGCGCACTAAACAGACAAAGCGTACCATTCATAGAGAAAGAAAGGAGAGAGTGCAGAATGTAGTGTTGCAGTCATAGCTAGGGTGTAGAGAAAGATCAACTTAATGTATGGTAGGACCATTTAGATGTCTGATGGCAGCAGGGAAGAAATTGTTCTTGAGTCGGTTGGTAGGTGTTCTCAGATTTTTTTATCTTTTTCCCAGCGGAAGAAGGTGGAAGAGAGTTTGTCCAGGGTGCGTGGGGTTCTTGATTATGCTGGCTGCTTTCCCGAGGCAGCAGGAAGTGTAGACCATGTCAATGAATGGGAGGCTGGTTTGTGTGATGGACTTGGTTTCGTTCACAACCCTTTGTAGTTTCTTGTGGTCTTGGGCAGAGCAGGAGCCATACCAAGCTGTGATATGACCAGAAAGAATGCTTTCTATGGTGCATCTGTAAAAGTTGGTGAGAGTTGTAATAGACATGCCAAATTTTCTTAGCCTCCTGAGAAAATAGAGGCGTCGGTGGGCCTTCTTAACTATAAAATCGGCATGGAGGGACCAGGACAGGTTGTTTGTTGGTGATCTGGACACCTAAAAACTTGAAGGCCTCAACTATTTCCACTTCATCCCTTTTGATATAGGGAGGGGCATGTTGTTCACTATGCTTCCGGAAGTCGATGACTATCTCCTTCGTTTTGCTGACATTGAGGGAGAGATTATTGTCGTTGTACCAGTTCACCAGATTCTCTATGTCTTTCCTGTACTCTGTCTCATCATTGTTTGAGATCTGACCCACTACAGACTGGAAGCAGCTGCTTGGTGGTAAATCAGTGTCAGAGCAATTGGAGACATTCAAGGAGAAGGCAGCGAGTGTTCAGAACAAACATGTTCCCGTGAAGAAAAGGCTGGGATTCCCATTCTAGAATTCCTGGATGTAAAAGAGCGTAAAGTGTGGG
Organism: Mustelus asterias; assembly: GCF_964213995.1. Classification (NCBI taxonomy): domain Eukaryota; kingdom Metazoa; phylum Chordata; class Chondrichthyes; order Carcharhiniformes; family Triakidae; genus Mustelus; species Mustelus asterias. The sequence goes on along the minus strand of NC_135812.1, from coordinate 63,698,413 downwards.
GTAAGGCAGAAAAGAAAGGAAGCTTATCTCAGGTATCAAGAACTCAGTACTGCAGGAAGCCTAAAGAAGTATAGAAAGTGCAGGAGGCAAAATTTAACAAGAGATTAGGAAAACAGAGAGCAGGAAAAGTTATTGGCAGGTAAAATCAATGAAAACCCAAAGATCTTTTATAAATATATAAAGACTAAGAGGATAACTATGGAAAGAGTAGGATGGATTAGAGACTACAAAGGTTATCAACATTTGGAGATCTGGGCATGGTTCTTCTTCTGGACTATGACCATGTTCTGTGTACTGACTGATGAATGAGCTATCTTCCCTCGGCAGACTGTAGTCTCACTCTGATGCTTTATTACTTGGCTATTAATTAAACACCCTCCAAGCATTCCAGTTTAATGTGATAAACAAAGACAGGAGTCAACTCTTTAATTCATTCAACAATCACCCTTTATTTAACACTTTAGGTACCTGCTCAAACTTAAACAGTTGCAACTTTTTAAACTCTTTTACTGAACATTAACTCTAATTATTTAACTGAAAATGGACACTATGGGGTTTTGGAAAGAACTGGCCAAGTCCGTTTCCGATGTAGAATCTATCTTCGTAGTCTTCTCTGAAGGAGTTCCTTCAGGGCACACTTCTTCTTATGATGGTGGATCTCTATAGATTTATTGGTGAAGACAAAGGCTGCGCATGTCTTTTATCTATAAATTCTTTCACATTCATCCAGAAGATTCTCTGGCATCCAGCCAAGTGTGCAACCGGAAACCAATTGCATGACTCGAACAGCCAATGGCATTACTTGTAAACGACATCATTATGCTTCGTTCAGATTGCATGTAGCCCCATAAAACTCGATGCCATTCAGTCTATCCCAGAGTAAACAACTTCCCATATTTCGTCAACACAGGAAGCTTCAAATCATAGTTCCCAGGCCAGGTCCTGACTCAGATCAACTTTACGGTCTGCATCAGTTTTTAATTATAAGTTGACTGAAAATCCCAGCATGCTTAACTCTCAGCCAGAATTACCCCTTTAAAGCCCCTATCGCCTATTGCTGTTAAAATCATTGTTGTAGTCATTATTTCTCCATCTACAACTTGCTTTAAATTGTTTTATAACACTATATGACGTGTTGCAGCGTAGATCTGTCTCTCCTGAGTACAGTGTTTTCCACCTTCTCTCTCAATAGTCTAGTGCATGACTACTCATGTTACGGATACATCATCATCTGCATCATGGGGCGATTCTCCCAGCCCGTTTTGCTGCTCTAGCAGCGCAACGCGCCGCAAGACATCAGTGGAGGCCGTTTAATGGGCTCCCCATTGGTCACCACGGCCTCCGCGGCCAAGACATTGAACCTGGGTGCCCAAAGAGGGCAAAGTCCCATTCTCCGTCACTGAGACCTTTCACCTCATGAAAACAAACACTTTAAGAAAACATTTCTTCCTCATAATGGTGAGCTCAGCAAGTCCACTCGATAATGCGGATTCTTGGGGTTCTAGCAAAGAAGAATAGCAAGTATACAATGCCACGCTTAATCGAACATGAGTAAGAACAATTGCAATCTGCATTTATATCATCCCAGGACACTTTACGAGTGTTTTGAAACAAAATGTGACACTGGACGGAATTTTACCAAAAGGGTGAGGATGATAGAGTGATCAGTACCAGTCTCTCAGGGGCAACAGGGCATCGCAATATTTCGACACTGAGTGCACTGTAAGAGCCGTGACATGGAACACGCCGTTATGGAGGTTCCAGGTGCGTGACGCGCCCCAAGTGGTCGCAGCAGTGCACCGTTAAGCAGGTGGAGGGAGCACCATTTAAACACTAATGATGCACCCACTGTCAATCACGCCAGGAAGATGGCAACATGTGGACCAGCCCGAGGTTTTTCAGAGGGAGAGCTCAGATGGCTGCTGGATATTGTGGAGGAGAGGTAGGCCACCCTGTACCCGCAAGAGGGCAGACGACCCAGGGGTCGGGACAGCAATGCGGCCTGGGAAGCGATGGCTGTGGCAGTCAGTACCCCCGCACTGATATCAAGGTCCGATGGCCAGTACTGCATCATCCTCAAACCCCTCTAGCACCTCCACTACCCGCTCCCCCCCCCCCCACCCACCCCACCACCCCCCCACCCCTCCATCACATTAGTGAGACTCGACCTCATATGCCCCAAGCCAGCAGCGATCCCCGACCTGTGGACCCCCGAACAAGACCGAGTCCCCACAATCCCCCGCACCCATGCAATGGCTGACGCACCTCAGCCCTCCCCCAATGCACCCGGAGGTTGGTGTTCAGTGGTACTCACCTCCCTGCCCTCCTTCACTACTGCTGTGCCTGAGCCACACTTTTTTAAAGACTTGCACTAATTGACACCAGCGTGACGTCACGCCAGAGAGGCAGGGGTCTCCGGGAGGGAGAGCGATTGTGTGCCCAGCTCACTAATGATATTGCAATCCAGTCAATCCCATACTAATAAACTTGGGCACGATGCAGCATGCCATTCGTCAGCGACCAGGAAGATCACAAACTGATTGGCGCCGGGCACAAATCAGATCTTTATCTGCGCACGCCATTTTCCCCGCTCGCTGCTATTGGCACCAGATGCAGCAAGGTGGGAAAATTCCATCCACTGAGTCATTGAAACGATATCCGGAATATTGACCGATCGCTCGGTCAAAGACATTGGTTGCAAAAAGTGGCTCCTTGAGCAGGAGGAGAGAAAGATAGGGAGACAGAGAGGTTGAGGGAGGGAACTTCAAATCTTAACACCAGCCCATTTGAAGGTACTGACACTAAGTTTGAGATAAAGAAATCAGTGACTTTCAAGAGGCTTGAATTGGAGGAGCACAGAGATGCTGCTGACAGCTCCAAATATTGCCGCAAACTTAAGAATGAGTGTATGGGTTAACAGAATATGTTATTTGTCTCTCTGCTTCTTGGATTAAGGCACTGGCTCACTTAGTTTGAAATGCTTAATGCTGTCCTTAGACAGAAGAATGTCATATTCACTTGTCAAGCTTCATTTACTGGTACTGCAGGCAAAAAAAATTCTAAAGCTAGAGTTTTAAACAAGAAAAAAATCAACAGGAAGGTGCTTAACTCAGTGCAGTTCTATTGTCACTGTGATTTTAAAATTACCACGATCAATATAACACCCGCTTTAAAGAGATCAAACTCCTTTCTAGGCAGGGAATGTCGGCAAAAGAGATATTTAATCACAATCATTGTGCGATGGTAGAGTTCCCTTTTTAAACAAAGAATTGCAGACCACAATAACACTGGATGTACCACCCAGCATCAACCTTGGAAATGCCATTTGCACTCACCACCAATTTGACCCTGCAAAGTCCCCCTGAAAGTCTGGAAACCTATGCCAAAATTTATCTCACAGCCTCAACAAGCAACAGCCTGACATAGCTATACTCTGCAAATCATAACTTACAGCTAATGTCACCATCCCTCAGTAGGTTCTGACTCACTGGCAGGATAGACCTGCCAGAGGTGGTGGCACCAGTTGGGAGAGGTCCTGGGAGCAGTGGTACACAGTCAGTTAGGAGAGGTCCTGGGAGCAGTGGTGGACAGTCAGTTGGGAGAGGTCCTGGGAGCAGTGGTGGACAGTCAGTTGGGAGAGGTCCTGGGAGCAGTGGTGTACAGTCAGTTGGGAGAGGTCCTGGGAGCAGTGGTGTACAGTCAGTTGGGAGAGGTCCTGGGAGCAGTGGTGGACAGTCAGTTGGGAGAGGTCCTGGGAGCAGTGGTGGACAGTCAGTTGGGAGAGGTCCTGGGAGCAGTGGCGGACAGTCAGTTGGGAGAGGTCCTGGGAGCAGTGGTGGACAGTCAGTTGGGAGAGGTCCTGGGAGCAGTGGCGGACAGTCAGTTGGGAGAGGTCCTGGGAGCAGTGGTGGACAGTCAGTTGGGAGAGGTCCTGGGAGCAGTGGTGGACAGTCAGTTGGGAGAGGTCCTGGGAGCAGTGGTGGACAGTCAGTTGGGAGAGGTCCTGGGAGCAGTGGCGGACAGTCAGTTGGGAGAGGTCCTGGGAGTCCTCAACATTGACTCTGGACCACACGTATTCCACATGGTGTTACAAAAACTCTCAGATTTGATGGAAAACTGAGAAAGTTAGAGTGTTAATTGCGAATTAGCATTAATTGGTAAACATAATTAGAAACAGCAATTTGACATAAAAAGTAAGAAATAAGGTGGCTAAATTAAATTGTTGTCAATATGCCTGGTGTAAACAAGGAGACCTTGAGTGTCTGTGAGTTGGGAAGCAGCCAACTAGCCACCTGCTTTGCCAGACCTTCAGAATGATCTGAGGATATTCTCACATTTGATAATGATGCAATAACAAGTGTTTTTTCGAAACTGAAGAAAAAATCAATGGAAGTCTTTTTTGAGTTCAGGTAGTTTAGTTTTAAATAGGCACATTGCTGGAAGATACAATCAGTCAACCATTATTGACAATATCAGTCAACCGGGTTCGATTCCTGGCTTGGGTCACTGTCTATGCGGAGTCTGCACGTTCTCCTCGTGTCTGCGTGGGTTTCCTCTGGGTGCTCCAGTTCCCCCACACAGTCGAAAGATGTGTGGGTTAGGTGGATTGGCCATGGTAAAATTGCCCTTTAGTGTCAAGGGGACTAGCTAGGGTAAATGCATGGGGCTATAGGGATAGGGCCTGGGTGGGATTATGGTCGGTGGAGACTCGATGGGCCGAATGGCGTCCAGTCTGCACTGTAGGATTCTATGATTATTCAGCCATTTTTGGACACAGGTTGAGTCCTAGCTTAACTCAGACTCCCTATCTTCTTGAGACAAAGACACCTCCAATTGAGTAATCAGATTGGATCGTGAGTTTAATCTTTTTAATCAATGTTTGTTTAATTATCCAATACATTGCTGACTATGGTGGATTCTAAAATTGCATGTACATTAAAACATTATTGGTATGTTATGACTAGCTTTTATCATTTATAATCCTTATGTATAAGCTGCATTGTATAATTGGCTTCAATTAAAAAACGGTATCAGTAAAGCATGACAGTCTCAAATTTATATTATCTCGAGAATCCATATAATCACACTACTCTAGGAATCTGAGTGAGATTCCTAAGAGCTAGTGTAGGAAAACTTTCAAACAGGTTTGAAAGTCTACTAAGACATGCCTATAATGTATGTTCCATCCTAAGATAAATGTATTAGAGGCTCCTGGAGGGAGAGGATATTTTATTTGAGGACCCAGTCTAGAGACACTCTGAAGGCGTTGGCTGAAATCCCGCTGGCTTTTACGCCGGCAGGATATTATGGTCCTGCCGACAGTGTACTCCCACCATGGGTTCCCCAGTGGCAATGAGTGATCTCAGCAGCAAATCCCGTTGACAACAGTGGGGCCATAAGGTCCCACCACCAGCGAGCAGCACACCCTCTTCCGCTGCCATGATGCACACCGTGAAAGAGAAGGAAAATCCCACCATGCCCCTTTAATGCTCGGAAGTTTTGTGCAGTTGAGATTTTAAGTTTGAGGGAATAGCATAACTTTCCCCGGGGATTACAGATAGAACCATTAACAATGGCACCTAGTCAAACAGGGGCAAGGAAACCTCCTGCTGATTGCTGCCAATTATTCTTCCTCAGCTGATGAATCAGCGAACACAGAATGTACTCAGGATGGATGCTTCAAAGTCCGTTAACAAGAATGTCTTGTTAACAGCACTGCTGACAAGAACACTAGGAATGGGAGCAGGAGTAGACTACACAGCACATCGAGTTTGCTCCACCATTCAATAAGATCATGGCTGGTCCACTTTCCCACCAGCTCCCCATTTCTCCTAAATTCTCTGAGAGACCAAAAATGTGTCTATCCCAGTCTTAAATATCTTCAACGATGGAGCATCTACAACCCTCTGAGGTAAAGACTTCCAAAGGTTCACAACCCTCTGAGTAAGTAGTTTCTCCACATCTTAATCCGACATGATTGACCCCTTACCCTCAGCCATACTTTAGGTTTTCTGATCGGGAGAAAGCCATCTCTAAGTATCTATCCTAACAAACCACCTCAGTATCCTTTATGTTTCAATGAGATCACCTCTCATTCTAAATCTGGAGAATATAGGCCCAACCTAGGACAGCCCCCTCAGCCCAGGGACCAGCTGAGTGAACTTTTGCTGTACTGCTCCAATGTAAGTATATCTTTCCTTAAATATGGAGACCAAAGCTGCATACAGTATTCCAGATGTGGTCTCACCAAAGTCCTGCACAATTGTAGCAAGGTTGCTCTATTCTTATACTCCCATCCCCTTACAATCAGGGCCAACATGCCATTTGCCTTCCTAATTGCTTGCTGCATCTTGTTCCTTGCTCAAGCACACATTTACAAGTCTCACACTTTTTTTAAAAATCTGCTATTCTATTCTTTTCTATTCTTCAAGCCAAAGTGAATACCTTCACACTTCCCCATCTTATGTCCCATCCACCATATTGTTACCCATTCACCTAACAGCTTCATGTCCATCAATGTGAACAGAGATTTCAATATCCCCCCCACACACACCGCCACCCCCCCTCCGTCCACCCCACCCCTCCCCCCAGCCCAGCTGACCAGGAGGGTGTGGGGGAGGGGGGGAGGGATGGAGTTTGGTGATTGTTCGGTGATGGGGGACTGGAAAATTCCAGCCAACCTATCTATTTCTTTGCAGGGCCACTGTGTCCTCGCCACAGCTCACCTTTCTACCGAGCTTTGTATCACTGGCAAGCTTAGATACATTACAAAAACAGAAAAATGCTGGAAAATCTCAGCAGGTCTGACAACATTTCTGGGGAGAGAATAGAGCCAACGTTTTGAGTCAGGATGACCCTTCATCAGAGCTCTGATTTATTCTAATCATTTTTTTTCTGAGTGCTTTACTCAGATTTCTTCAGAATGGATTTCTGCATTTTCTCAATGACTGATGTTGGCCGAATGTTCCTTGTTTTTTTCTCTCCTTCCTTTCTCGAATAGCAGTGTTGCATCTGCCAACTTCCAATCTGCTAGAACAGTTCCTGAATTGAAGAATAATTTGAGAATCATAGCGAATGCATCCCTCTGCAACTAGGAGAGGCAATGGCCTAGTGGTATTATCATTAGACTATTAATCCAGAAACTCAGCTAATACTCTGGGCACCTGGGTTCAAATCCCACCATGGCAGATGATTGAATTTGAATTCAATTTTTAAAAAATCGGGAATTAATAATCTGCTGAAGACCATGAAAGCGTTGTTGGAAAAACCCATGTGGTTCACTACTGGCCTTTGGGGAAAGAAATCTGCCGTCCTTACCTGGTCTGGTCTATATGTGACTCCAGAGCCATAGCAATGTGATTGACTCTCAACTGCCCTCGGGCAACTAGGGATAGGCAATAAATGCTGACCAGCCAGCAAAGCCCAAGTTCCATGAATGAATAAAAAAACTCTCTCTTTTAGTACCCGATGATGTAGGTCATCAGGTCCCGGGAATTTGTCAGATTTTAGTCCCTTAACTTTCTCCGACACTTCTTCTCTACTGATACTAAGTACCTGAACTTCCATCAATATTTTAAGTCCCTAGGTTACTCCCTATTTCTGGTATGTAACTTGTGTCTTCTACTGTGAAGACAGACACGAAATAAGGAGATGACACGGTGGCACAGTGGTTAGCACTGCTGCCTCACAGCGTCACGGACCAGTGTTCAATTCCAGCCCTGGGTGACTGTCTGTGCAGAGTCTGCACATTTTCCCTGTGTCTGTGTGGGTTTCCTCCGGGTGCTCCAGTTTCCGCCCATAGTCCAAAGATGTGCAGGTTAGATGGATTGGACCTAACTTGCACAATGGTGAATGTGTAGGGAATTGAGTGTTGTGAGGATAGGGTGGAAGTGGTTCTGTGTAAGGTGCTCTTTCGGAGAGTTGGTGCGGACTCAATGGGCAGAATGGCCTCTTTCTGCACTTTAGGGATTCTATGATTTGTTCAATGTCTCTGCTATTTCCTTTTTCATAGAATCATACAGTGCAGAAGAGGCCCTTCAGCCCATCGAGTCTGCACTGACACAAGAAACATCTGACCTCCCACCTGATCCCATTTACCAGCACTTGGCCTATAGCCCTGAATGTTATGATGTGCCAAGTGCTCATACAGGTACGTTTTAAAGGATGTGAGGCATCCCGCCTCCACCACCCTCCCAGGCAGGGCATTCCAGACCGTCACCACTCTCTGGGTAAAAGGACTTTTCCTCATATCCCCCCTAAACATCCTGCCCCTCACCTTGAGCCTATGTTCCCTTGTGACTGATCCTTCAACTAAGGGGAACAGCTACTCCTTATCCATTCTGTCCATGCCCCTCATAATCTTGTACACCTTGATCAGGTCACCCCTCAGTCTTCCCTGCTCCAACATAAACAACAAAGTCTATCTAACTTCTTTTCATAACTTAAGTGTTCCATCTCAGGCAGCATCCTGGTGAATCTCCTCTGCATTCCCTCCAGTGCATTCACGTCCTTCTGATAATGTGGCGGCCAAAACTGCACACAGTACTCTAGCTGTGGCCTCACCAAAGGTCTACACAACTCCAACATGACCTCTCTGCTTTTGTGATCTATACCCCAAATGATAAAGTCCCATATGCCTTTTTCACCATCCTACTAACATGCTCTTCCGCCTTCAGGGATCTGTGGACAAACATGCCAAGGTCCCTTTGTTCCCAGAACATCCCAGTATCATGCCAGTCATCGACTTCCTTGTCAAATTACTCCTTCCAAAGTGTATCACCTCACACTTTTCAGGAGTAAATTCCATCTGCCATTTATCTGCCCATTTGACCATCCCGTCTATATCATTCCCCATGATATTTTCTCCAGTCTCTGCTTCTCAGGGACCAATGTTTACTTTAGCTACTCTCTCCCTTTTCATAAGATTGTAAAAGCTCTTCCAATTTCTTTTATATATTTCTGGCTAGTTTACTCTCATATTTTATTCTCTTTCCTTTTAACAGCCTGATGGTGGCCCTCTGCTGTTTCTAAAACATTTTCAATCCTCAGACTTACCCCGTTCATGGCAACTTATAAACCTCTCCTTTCAATGCAGTTTTCCCAAACTGGGGTCTGCTGGACTTGCGGATAGCGAAGAGCATTGTCGGGCAATACAGCAGGATATAGATAGGCTGGGAAATTGGGCGGAGAGGTGGCAGATGGAGTTTAATCCGGATAAATGCGAAGTGATGCATTTTGGAAGAAATAATGTAGGGAGGAGTTATACAATAAATGGCAGAGTCATCAGGGGTATAGAAACACAGAGGGACCTAGGTGTGCAAGTCCACAAATCCTTGAAGGTGGCAACACAGGTGGAGAAGGTGGTGAAGAAGGCATATGGTATGCTTGCCTTTATAGGACGGGGTATAGAGTATAAAAGCTGGAGTCTGATGATGCAGCTGTATAGAACGCTGGTTAGGCCACATTTGGAGTACTGCGTCCAGTTCTGGTCGCCGCACTACCAGAAGGGCGTGGAGGCGTTAGAGAGAATGCAGAGAAGGTTTACCAGGATGTTGCCTGGTATGGAGGGTCTTAGCTATGAGGAGAGATTGGGTAAACTGAAGTTGTTCTCCCTGGAAAGACGGAGAATGAGGGGAGATCTAATAGAGGTGTACAAGATTATGAAGGGGATAGATAGGGTGAACGGTGGGAAGCTTTTTCCCAGATCAGAAGTGACGTTCATGAGGGGTCACGGGCTCAAAGTGAGAGGGGCCAAGTATAACTCAGATATTAGAGGGATGTTTTTTACACAGAGGGTGGTGGGGGCCTGGAACGCGCTGCCAAGTAGGGTGGTGGAGGCAGGCATGCTGACATCGTTTAAGACTTACCTGGATAGTCACATGAGCAGCCTGGGAATGGAGGGATACAAACGATTGGTCTAGTTGGACCAAGGAGCAGCACAGGCTTGGAGGGCTGAAGGGCCTGTTTCCTGTGCTGTACTGTTCTTTGTTCTTTGTTCTTAGCAGGAAGCTCCCGGGGGTCCACGGCAGGACAAGCTCATATGTAAAATTAGTAAACTGCTTCAGAGCTGCTTGTCCAGTCAGAGGCCAGATTCTGGAGAGCTCCAGAAGTTCTGATGAACTCAAATCTCAGTATCAGGAGATTGTGGACAGCAGAGTGATGGAGTGGGGGGGAGGGGCAGGCCTCAGAGTGCACAGCAGAGCTTGAGAAAGAGGGGTGAGTGTATGTGTGAGGGAGAGAGAGAGAGGAGTGAGTGTGTGTGAGAGGGAGAGAGAGGTATGTGCGTGTGTGTGAGAGAGAGGGGTGAGTCTGTGTGAGAGGGAGAGAGAGGGTTGAGTGTGTGTGAGAGAGAGTGTGTGAGAGAGGTGGGAGTGTGTGTGTGAGATAGAGAGAGGGGTGAGTCTGTGTGAGAGGGAGAGAGAGGGGTGTGTGTGTGAGAGAGAGAGGTGAGCGTGTGTGAGAGGGAGAGAGAGGTATGTGTGTGTGTGTGAGAGAGAGGGGTGAGTCTGTGTGAGAGGGAGAGAGAGGGTTGAGTGTGTGTGAGAGAGAGAGTGTGTGAGAGAGATGTGAGTGTATGTGTGAGATACAGAGAGGGGCGAGTCTGTGTGAGAGGGAGTGAGAGGGATGTGTGTGTGAGAGAGAGAGGGGTGAGCATGTGTGTGTGAGAGAGAGAGAGGGGTGAGCGTGTGCGAGAGAGAGAGAGGGGTGTGTGTGTGAGAGAGAGAGGTGAGCGTGTGTGAGAGGGAGAGAGAGGTATGTGTGTGTGTGTGAGAGAGAGGGGTGAGTCTGTGTGAGAGGGAGAGAGAGGGTTGAGTGTGTGTGAGAGAGAGAGTGTGTGAGAGAGATGTGAGTGTATGTGTGAGATACAGAGAGGGGCGAGTCTGTGTGAGAGGGAGTGAGAGGGATGTGTGTGTGAGAGAGAGAGGGGTGAGCATGTGTGTGTGAGAGAGAGAGAGGGGTGAGCGTGTGCGAGAGAGAGAGAGGGGTGAGTGTGTGAGAGAGAGAGAGGGTGAGCGTGTGCGAGAGAGAGAGAGGGATGAGTGTATGTGAGAGAGAGAAGTGAGTGTGAGAGAGGGTGCGTGAGAGAGTGTGTGTGAGAGAAGGTGTGTGTGTGTGTGAGAGAGAGAGGGGTGAGTGTGTATGTGTGAGAGAGAGAGAGAAGGGTGAGTGTGTGTGAGAGAGAGAGTGTGAGAGAGAATGTGAGAGAGAATGAGTGTGTGTGAGAGAGTGTGTGTGTGAGAGAATGAGTGTGTGAGAGAGAGATGAGTGTGTGTGTGAGGGAGAGGAGTGTGTGTGTGTGAAGCCATTGTGAATTGTCAGAAAAACCCATCTGGTTCACTAATGTCCTTTAGGGAAGGAAATCTGCTGTCCTTACCTGGTCTGGCCTACATGTGACTCCAGAGCCACAGCAACGTGGTTGACTCTCAAATGCCCTCTGACATGGAGGACAGGGATGGGCAATAAATGCTGGTCTAGCCAGCGATGCCCACATCCCCTGAGTGAATAAAAGACACATTGAAAATGGGCTGGGAAACAAGACTGTTGGCTGACATCATCCAATTAGGTAACGAGTCTTCTGCTTTCCAACTGACGTGGGAAGACAGGATGTCACAAAAATGTTGTCTGACTAGTGGTTGGAGCGTGGGGGCAAGTCACGTGATGAAACCTCCTGGATTATATTTAATCACTGTTGGCTCCTCTACATCCTGACTCCAGCCACCCATCTCACTGTGCTCCCACAGATGCTAATAAGCTGGCCCTTTGGAAGCAAGTTAACTCAGGGGACCCCGGGCTCGGTGTGAAAACCATCAGCATTTCCAGACTATGAAGGGTTTAATCCCTCGAGTCCGAACAGTTGACCTGCGGCTGAGATTTTCAGAATTATTTATTCAGGCGCAATGGCTTTAATGAAAACATTCAGAGGAATATGACGGATATTTCCTGCAGAAATCCAGACAGCTATGTGTGGTGCATTCACTGTCAATTCGAACAGTTCCCAGTGCCCTCCAGGAATTTTAGTGGGTGATTTGTTCCGTGAATTAGTTCAGCTTTAAATCCGATCTCTTAAGTTTCACCTTGCCAGATGCTTCACAGAGTATGGCTCACATCTGGGCCTCGAATTCTAATCACAACTGGATGGCAATTATGTGAAGCTGATTTTAATGAAACTGAATTATTTAGAGTGAGGGAGGTGAGGTAAAACGCGATATTTAAGCTGGCGGCCCAGTGCGCGGGCGTGTGGTTCCTGATGGTCAGTATTGCCCACTGACAATGAGAACTAGACAGTAACAAGTCTCATAACATCAGGTTAAAGTCCAACAGGTTTATTTGGAATCACAAGCTTTTGGAGCGCTGCTCCTTCATCAGGTGAAAGCTCGTGATCCCACAAAAACCTGTTGGGCTTTAACCTAGTGTTGTGAGACTTCTCACTGTCCAACGCCGGCATCTCCACCTGATGAGAACTACAGGTCTGCTTCCCTAATGAGGCATTCCCAGCCAGGAGGGGTGGTGGTCAGGGGCAGTGAGCACACTGCTTCCCACACTCCCACACAGGGGTGGTGATGGCCTAGTGATATTATCACTAGACTATTAATCCAGAAACTCAGCTGATGTTCTGGGGACCTGGGTTCAAATCCCACCGCGGCAGATGATTGGATTTGACTTCAAGAAAAAATATCTGGAATTAAGAATCTACTGATGACCATGGAACCATTGTCGATTGTCGAAAAAACTGCCCTCTGCAACTAGGCACGGGCAATAAATGCTGGCCAGCCAGCGACGCCCATGTCCCACGAATGAATTTCAAAAAACTAATGTGGGAGTGCTACACTGCCAGAGGTACATCCAATCTCTCCACTGGGGTGGGGCGTTAAATTCCAACCATTGTGAATTATCTTGTCTGTCCTGGAGATGAGACATCAAACCAGGGCCTCCGCTATCCTCTCAGGTGGATGTGAAGTGGAGAAGGGAAGCTCTTAATCAATAACTTTAAAATAGACTGTTTGGTGATTGCTGCTTGTGGAACTTTGCATGGGTACAAACTGCCTGATGTCATTCCTAAATTGCTAACAGTTACTGCACTCCCAGAGCCGGGATGTCAATAAAGATCTTCTGGATATTACTAAGGATCCATGGAGATGTAAGCACTTCCTGTCTTAAACAATTTCAAACTACCCTCACAGTGAAACCAGTTACCTCACTGGCGTTTTCTATACTCATGCAAACATAGAATTAGAAACAGCAGTAGGTCACTTGGCCCCTCAAGCCTGTTCCGCCCGCCGTTCAATAAAATCAGGGGTACAATTGTAATTACAATTATGTGATTGTAATCTCAACTCTACATTCCCGTCTACCCCCGACAACCTTTCAACCCCTACCCCTCCTCCCCGCTTATCAAGAATCTATCCAGCTCTGCCTCGAAAGTATTCAAAGAGATTGGACGTGATCTTACCACCCGTTTACCTCCTCCTCACCCCACACACACACCCCCCCCCCCCCCCCGGCCCCCCACTGTCGCTGCAAGCGAGGACGGAGAATTTGGCACCCAGCCAAATATCCATTCACTGCAGCGGGACCGGAAATTCCCACTGACATGAATAGCCATAGGATTCCGCATTCCCTGTCCACCATCTTTTGAGGGAGAATCCTGAAGACTCACCACCCTTGAAGAGAAAAATAATCTCTCTCTTTCTTTCTTAAATGGGCCACCCCTTAATTTTAAACAGTTCCTTTCTTCAGCCCGGGCCACAGGGACACCGGCAGGACATGTGTGCAGTCCTGGGCATCAAAGAGTTAAAAATGGCAAGTAACCAGCCAAGGTTTGTCTCTCTGATCTGACGGAACTACTTCACTTCAGAGCAGCCTGTGTATTGATGTTTTGTAACAAGATCATCCTTCCATATTTACATGCCTCTGACCTTTTTAATTGCAATTCCAGGAAATGTACCACGCAGGGCAACTATCAGTTCCTATTGATCGGAAAGCAGAACTGCACACAAGCTCAAGTGGATTTGCCATCCAATGCTCAGTGGTCTTTCACACTGAGCGGTCCATCCGATTGCCTGAGAACAGTGTGTGTGCAGAAATAACCACTTCCATTTGCTTTATATTGTTTGCATTTCCCCCCTCCCACAGTGGGAGGCAGTAGCGCAGTGTTATTGGACTAGCAATCCAGAGACACATGGCAACATGTGGGAACCCAGGGCAAGATCCAGGGACCTGGGTTCAAATCCCGCTATGACCTTCCCTAAAGGACATTAGTGACCCAGATGGGTTTTTTTTTAACAACAATCGATAATAGTTTCATTTCGCCATTACTGAGGAGTTAGGATCAGGAGCAGGCCATTCAGCCCATTGAGGTGCTGAGATTTGGATTCAATAAAAATCTGAAATTACAAATCTAGTGATGACCATGAAACCCTTGCCGATTGCCCGACCAGTGCAGCTGATGAATTTAAATTCAATGAATGAATCTAAAGTTGAAGGGTTGTCTCAGGAGTCTAGGGTCCTGGGGGTGCAAAGGTCAAAGCGGAGTTCTGACACAACTAAATTAGCATGATCTTATTGAATGGTGGAGCAGCCCCGATGGGCTGAATGGCCTATTTCTGCTCCTAACTCCTCAGTAATGGTGACCATGAAACTATCATTGATTGTTGTAAAAAAAACCATCTGGTTTACTAATGTCCTTTAGGGAAGGAAATCTTCTGCCTTTACCTGGTCTGGCCGACACGTGACTCCAGAGCCACTGCAATGTGGTTGATTCTCAAATGGAGAGCAATTAGAGTCCAGCCAGTGACACTCACATCCCTAAAATGAATTTTAAAAGCATAATTTTTTTGAAATGGTGTTAATTTGTCCTTTATATGCAGACTGCAGAGGGATGTCTGGGACATTCAGCCCCTTGGCATTCATTTAGCTCATGGTTGACCTTCATTTACCCTCCTTTGCTACATGCCCCTTTGATAGCCGTACCTAACACACATCTGTCAGTCTCAATCTTGACAGCTCCAATTGTCGTGGCTTCCACAACCTTATCAGAGAATCATAGAATTCCTACAGTGCAGAAGAAGGCCATTCGGCCCATCGATCTGCACCGACCACAATCCCACCCAGGTCCTATTCCTGTAACCCCACATATTCACCCTGCTAATCCCCCTGACACTAGGGTCAATTTAGCATGGCCACTCAACTTAACCTGCACATCTCTGGACTATGGGAGGAAACTGGAGCACCCGGAGGAAACCCATGCAGACACGGGGAGAATGTGCAAACTCCACACAGACAATGGCCCAAGCCAGGAATCGAATCCGGGCCTCTGGCACTGTGAGGCAGCAGTGCCAACCACTGAACCACCGTGCCGCCCCGAACACCCTGTGCCAGCCCAGCGACCAGTCTTTGGATGTATATTGATGGAGTGAGGCATCAGGCTGCATAGCACAGTGCTGAGCAAGAGATACAGATGCTAATCAGAGGCCAGATGGTCTAGGCTAGAAGAGTGTCATACTGTCCGTTCCCCCCGACCTGCATTCCAAGCAAAACCTCACATACACATGGACTTTGTGAGGCCATTCCTTGGACTGAATTCCCGGGGGACTGAAACATACAAATGATCAGTATCGGGAATGAAATCTGTTAATAATGAAGCACCATCACTAATCATAATCACTGTAACCTGTGACATTAATGGACAATAACAAAGGTAAATGATATGGGGTGGCACGGTGGCTCAGTGGTTAGCACTGCTCCTCACAGCGCCAGGGACCCAGGTTCAAATCCATCCTTGGGTCACTGTCTGTTTGCACATTCTCCCCGTGTCTGGGTTTCCTCCGGGTGCTCTGGTTTCCTCCCACACTCCAAAGATGTGCGGGTTAGGTGGATCGGCCATGCTAAATTGCCCCTTGGTGTCCAAAGACGTGTAGGTTAGGTGGCTTGGCCATGCTAAATTGCCCCTTAGTGTCCAAAGATGTGTGGATTAGGTGGATTGGCCATGTTAAATTGCCCCATAGTGTCAGGGGATTAGCAGTGTAAATATGTGGGGTTACGGGAATACAGCCTGGGTGGGGATTGGGTTGGTGCAGAATCGATGGGCTGAATAGCCTCCTTCTGCACTGTAGGAATTCTATGATTCTATGATAGACTTATTTGCATTGGATCCTGTTGTGTCTCCTGAAAATCCCTAAACATTTTACAAGGAGGCTTTTATAAAGTACATCCAATGTTCTCATATATAATCCTACGATAGTTCTCCTGATCACAAAATAGATACAGGTGCACCTTTGATAGCACCGTTCGTTACTATAGAAACCCTAAATTGCTTTACAGTCAATGAATTGTGGTCATTGTTGTCCTGTGGGAAACACTGCAACCAATTTGTGCTCAGCAAGCTCCATCAAACAGTAAGATGATAGTGACCAAATCATCTGTTTCTGCGATGTTAATTAAGGGATAAACAGTGATGAGGACATCAGGGATAACCCCCTTGCTCTCCTTGGAAATAATAGCACAGGACCTTTTACGAGGCCTTAAACAAGTTTTTTGTGTCGGTCTTCACAGTGGAGGACACAAATAGCATACCAATAATTGATGGTCATGGGACTGTAGGAGGTGAGGACCTTAAAACGATCACTATTACTAAAGAGGTAGTGCTGGGTAGGCTAATGGGACTAAAGGTAGACAAGTCCCCGGGCCCGGATGGAATGCATCCCAGGGTACTAAAAGAAACGGCAGAAGTAATAGCAGATGCGTTGGTTGTAATTGTAATGGACTCTGGAAAACAGCTAATGTAACGCCACTGTTTAAAAAAGGAGGTAGACAAAAGGCAGGTAACTACAGGCCGATTAGCTTAACATCCGGAGTTGGAAAAATGCTGGAATCTATAATTAAGGAAGAAATAGCAGGACACCTGGAAAAGAATGGTTCAATCAAGCAGACGCAGCATGGATTCATGAAGGGAAAGTCATGTTTGACTAACTTACTGGAATGTTTTGAGGATATAACGAGTGTGGTTAACAGAGGGGAACCGGTGGATGTGGCATATTTAGATTTCCAGAAGGCATTCGATAAGGTGCCTCACAAAAGGTTGCTGCATAAGATAAAGGTACACGGAGTTGGGGGTAAAGTGTTAGCATGGATTGAGGATTGGCTACCTAACAGAAAGCAGAGTCGGAATAAATGGGTGCTTTTCCGGTTGGCAATCAGTGACTAGTGGCGTGCCACAGGGATTGGTGCTGGGGCCTTAGCTATTTACCATATACATAGACGATCTGAAGGAGGGGACCGAGTGTAGGGTAACAAAGTTTGCGGATGACAGAAAGATGAGTGGGAAAGCAAATTGCGTGGAGGACAGAGAGAGTCTGCAGAGAGATTTGGATAGGCTAAGTGAATGGGCAAGGATCTGGCAGATGGAGTATAATGTTGGTAAGTGTGAGGTTATCCACTTTGGAAGGAATAATAGTAAAATGGACTATTATTTAAACGGTGAATAATTACAACATGCTACTGTGCAGAGGGACCTGAGGGTCCTTGTGCATGAATCACAAAAACTCAGTTTGCAGGTGCAGCAGGTAATCAAGAAGGCAAATGGAATGTTGGCCTTTATCGCGAAGGGGATGGAGTATAAAAGCAGGGAGGTCATGCTGCAACTGTACAGGGTACTGGTGAGGTCGTGTACAATTTAGGTCCCCTTATTTAAGAAAGGATATATATTAGCTTTGGAGGGGGTACAGAGAAGGTTCATCAGGTTGATTCCGGAGATGAGGGGGTTAGCTTATGAGGAGAGATTGAGTAGACTGGGCCTGTACTCATTGGAGTTTGGAAGGTTGAGGGTAGATCTCATAGAGACATATAAGATAATGAGGGGGCTAGACAGGGTAGAAGCAGCAAGGTTATTTCCACTTACAATGGAAACAAGAACTAGGGGGCATAGCCTCAAAATACAGGGGAGTCAATTTAGAACAGAGTTGAGGAGGAACTTCTTCTCCCAGAGGGTAGTGAATCTTTGGAATTCTCTGCCCAATGAAGCAGTAGAACCTCATTAAATGTGTTTAAGTCACAGATAGATTTTTAACCATTCAGGGAATTAAGGGTTATGGGGAGCGGGCGGGTAAGTGGAACTGAACCCACTATCAGATCAGCCATGATCTTATTGAATGGTGGAGCAGGCTTGAGGGGCTAGATGGCCTACTCCTGCTCCTATTTCTTATGTTCTTATGTATCTGTGCACTGTTGGAGAACAGATATCCACCCCATCTGACGAAGGAGCTGTGCTCCGAAAGCTTATCATAGAATCATAGAAACCCTACAGTGCAGAAGCAGGCCATTCGGCCCATCGAGTCTGCACCGACCACAATCCCACCCAGGCCCTACCCCCACATATTTATCCGCTAATCCCTCTAACTACGCATCTCAGGGACAATTTTAACCTGGCCAATCAACCTAACCCGCACATCTTTGGACTGTGGGAGGAAACCGGAGCACCCGGAGGAAACCCACGCAGACACGAGGAGAATGTGCAAACTCCACACAGACAGTGACCCGAGCCGGGAATCGAACCCGGGATCCTGGAGCTGTGAAGCAGCAGTGCTAACCACTGTGCTACCGTGCCGCCAGTATTTGCTACCAAATAAACCTGTTGGACTTTAACCTGGTGTTGTGAGACTTCTCACTGTGCTTACATACACCCGAGAGAGCAGGGCTCCAGTTTAACTTTCTCTCTGTAAGGTGGCATCTCCAACAGTGCAACACTCCCTCAGTACTGCGCGAGAACACTAGCTTTACTTATGTGCTGGAGTCTTAAAGTAGGTCTTGAACCAATGGACTCATTGACACAGAAGAGAGGATATTACCAATGGAGCCAATACGGAACTGGATGTGGAAGTCTGTTGAACCCAGCTTAGTGCATACATTTGAAAATCCCCCTGGCAATACATGGCATTGAACTGTTTCTTAAATAATTTCAGAATTTTCCATCTCCTTTCCATAATTACATACAGATTACAACATGGAAACAGGCCCTTCGGAGGGACCAGACGAAGCTGGCATTGGCGTCCCCTGTGGGTAAACAGTCTGAATCGCATTCATTTGAGACCCAAGATCAGCCATGAACATATTGATTGGTGGAGCAAGCTCAAGAGGGCCGAGTGCCTTTTCCTGCTCCTAATTTGTATTTGTCTAATTTGTATTTCTTGCGTTCTTGTGATCTCTGAGGTTGCATTCCAGAAAATCGCTGCCTGCCTCCTAAAATAAATGGGTTCACACCTCCACTGGAGCAGAACAAATAATTTCAAGGTAAATACTTTCAGCATTCATGGTATAATATCCAAGTTGAAAGCTGCGGTGTTATTCAAGCATTCCCAGGCTTTTGCTGCTTCTGTCCACTTTCTCATCCCGAGTCTTCAGAAAATTGCAAGCTTCTGTTACAGCAGAACATTGAGTTACTGAGAGCTAACTTGCTTTTAAAAATAAAATCGATCTTTAACAATTCGCTTAATCTTCATTTTTACATTTAATGGTTGCTTACACATGTCCTCAGATTACATAGCCCTGAGGTACAGGTCCAAAATAAGCACACACAGTCAAAGCTCCAGGAAATGAGAGCTTAAGAATCGTTAACTTAATTCAGGGAGGCCATGGAAGGAATGGCATGTACTGTAAAAATAAGCCAAGCTAGATCAACACATTCCCACTTACTGCGGGCATGCCAAAGGGATTTTCTTTCCTCTCCTAAAGAAGAGCTCTCAGGTAAAAGGTGATTTATGAGGATAAACATCGCTAAGTAAAGGATGAGGACTCTATGGTGGAAATTGGCAAGGGAATGGAAGCTCATTCCGAATCCAAGAATCAGCAAGAGTGCCGGGTTAAACACGGAGATGGCAACGCTGGGAAAGTGAATCTGTTGATTTACTCAAAGACTACTGGAAAAATCTTCCTATTTAACCTGACAAATAATCTGATTTTGTAATCCACATTTTAGGAGGTCTTGTGGCGCAGTGGGTAGCTGCCCTGTCTCTGAGCCAGACGCTCCGGGTTCGAGTCCCGTTGCAGGACCTGATGACCAAGGAAGGTGCATTTGTAATGCAAACAAACTGAGTGTCAAATTGTAAATCCTTTCAACATTTGCCAATGGCAGGCAGCAAGACTTGGAGGGATTCCTGTTCAACCATGTGATGGAAAGAAAATTGGAGACTCTACCATCACTGTTCATAGTTCCAGATTACAAAGTGCATGCAAACATGCATGTTACCAATGCTGCTTGAACTCCATAGTGAGGGGACAGTTGGCCCAATAGCTGTTCTGGAGCAGAGTAATACCACCAGCAAAGAGTTGGATCCCTGTGCTGGCCGGGGTGGATTCAGGGATTTGCCTGCGGTGGAGGTCGGGTTGCTGTGGATCTTCGGACATAAACTCAAGAAGAAGAAGCCACATCTTGGCCGGGGGAACGCTACCATCTCGCCCACCATGGAATCGGAACGGGCGAGGTTTGCAGAATAGAAATCTCTATTGGCCTCGGGCGGGAGTTTACGATCTCACCCGAGCGAGATAGTAAAATCCCACCCCTTGTGTCAAAACGCAGCTCATGTCATTAAGGGAGATATAAAGATTTCACAGCACAACATTGTGACTGAGGTGCAGTTGGCTGGGTCAGGTGGTTGGACAACTGCTTTGTGATGCAGAGCGACGGCAACAGCGCAGGTTCAATTCCCGTACCGGCCGAGGTTATTCATGAACCTCAACCTCATCCCTTGCCTGAGGTGTGGTGATCTTCAGGTTAAATCACCACCTGTCAGCTCACCTCCTCAAAGGGGAGAACAGCCTATGGTTATCTGAGGCTAGGGCAACTTTACTTTTATACATTAAATGAAATGTGCCATTTGTACTCATGTAAAGGTTGATTTTTTGTGATCAACTCTTTAAGCCAGAAATCTCGGAGTTGACATTTACCTGGGTAATGTTTCTGAGGGATTGACATACATGCTTGATTTCGATATAAAAACATCATCACAATTGGACAAGGTAAGAACAACAACACTGAAGAATTCATAATAATTCTCTAACATTTTGCTATTTTATAACATTACAAACCATATACATTCCATCCACCACAATGTAAATGTATAGAATGACAAATTAACTCCAACCCTCCCCACTGTTTGTGATTTATATAAATGATCTGGAAGAAGGTGTAACTGGGGTGATCAGTAAGTTTGCGGACGACACAAAACTGGCAGGACTTGCAGATAGTGAGGAACATTGTCAGAGGCTACAGAAGGATATAGATAGGCTGGAAATTTGGGCAAAGAAATGGCAGATGGAGTTCAATCCTGATAAATGCGAAGTGATGCATTTTGGTGGGAATAATGTGGGGAGGAGCTACACGATAAATGGAAGAACCATAAAGGGTGTAGAGACGCAGAGGGACCTGGGTGTGCAAGTCCACAGATCTTAACTCACCCCCACAGGTGGAGAAGGTGGTGAAGAAGGCATATGGCATGCTTGCCTTTATAGGACGGGGCATAGAGTATAAAAGTTGGGGTCTGATGTTGCAGATGTATAGAACGTTGGTTCGGCCGCATTTGGAATACTGCGTCCAGTTCTGGTCGCCACACTACCAGAAGGACGTGGAGGCTTTGGAGAGAGTACAGAGGAGGTTTACCAGGATGTTGCCTGGTATGGAGGGGCTTGGTTATGAGAAGAGATTGGGGAAACTGGGGTTGTTCTCCTTGGAAAGACGGAGGATGAGGGGAGACTTAATAGAGGTGTATAAAATTATGAAAGGCATAGATAGGGTGAACGGTGGGAAGCTTTTCCCCGGGTCGGTGGTGACGTTCACGAGGGGTCATAGGTTCAAGGTGAAGGGGGGGAGGTTTAACACAGATATCAGAAGGACATATTTTACACAGAGGGTCGTGGGGGCCTGGAATGTGTTGCCGGGCAAGGTGGTGGAGGCGGACACACTGGGAACGTTTAAGACTTATCTAGACAGCTATATGAACGGAGTGGGAATGGAGGGATACAAAAGAGTGGTCTAGTTTGGACCAGGGAGTGGTGCGGGCTAATTGTTCTTTGTTTCTCGTTTCAAGGCTTCATTCTATGATCATCTTGCTGGTGCCAGTACAGAGCGAGACTGCGGATAGTTGGGAACCTGTCTCGGGGGCAGGGAATTCAGATGGTGTTCGTAAAGCAGAAGTGGAAATGAATAGGGTTGGGAAGCATTTTCTGATCAGGGCCAGTGTGATCTCCTGGACTCGTTTCGATCGCCTCAGGGGGTCGGAGAGGAATTTCCCAGATTTTTCTTTCCCCATATTGGCCCTGGGGTTTTCACTCTGGGTTTTCGCCTCTCCCTGGAGATCACATGGTCTGGAATGGGGGGGTGGGGGTGAGTTAATAGGTTGTGATGAACAAAGCATCGTAGCTGTGAGAGACAGCTCGGTGGATAGGATATTAGGATGTAGATAGGCTGGAAAATTGGGAGGGGATCCTGGATTCAGGATTCAATCCTGGACCAGGGAGCGGCGTGGGCTTGGAGGGCCGAAGGGCCTGTTCCTGTGCTGTATTGTTCTTTGTTCTTTGTTCTTGAAACCTTTCAAAATCGCACTGATCGCCATCTGAACCACTGATCAATTCGTCCCAATGACCTGACACAATAACATGGATCATTTTCATCCTCATTGTCAGAAATGCTGGTCAATTCAGCATCAGAATTCCATTGGCAATCACTCGCGGTCCTGTCCAGCACACCTGATATTCCACAGTTTAAACAATTTTGGAATCAGGTTCAGAGCTAACCATTTTGCTACCTGGGCAGCACGGTGGCACAGTGGTTAGCACTGCTGCTTTACAGCACCAGCAACCTGGGCTCGATTCCCGGCTTGCTTCACTGTTTATGCGGAATCTGCACATTCTCCACATGTCCGCGCGTGTTTCCTCCGGGTGCTCCGGTTTCCTCCCACAGTCCGAAAGGTGTGCTGGTTGGGTGCATTGGCTATGCTGAAATCTCCCTCAGTGTACCCGAACAGGTGCCGGAGTGTGGCGACTAGGGAATTTCCACTGTAACTTCATTACAGTGTTAATGTAAGCCGACTTGTGACACTAATAAATAAACTTAAACTTAATTTAATGCACCTGAGACCCATTGACACAATGTTGCTCATAAAGGTGCTTGAATTTTCATTAATGGTGAATTATTTTTAGCTTTCCAATAGTGACGACTCTTACATATTACAATATCAATGTAAGAGCATTTAAGCTGTTAATATGGGGAGTAAATACAATACCACCCATACAGTGATGTGCGAAGGCGCATTCCTTAGACATAGGGTCAGTGTGGTGTTGGCCAGGGACATGTTAAGACCTAAGAAGGAGATAGTTTCTTGACTGTACCCTTGGATTTTCCTTCCTCACCCACCACCAACCCCCTCGCGTGCCCACCCTGCCCCCCCCCCCCTCCAACCCCCCGCCCCCCCACCCCCCCTCTCCTTCCACCCTCCCACAATGACTTGTTTTGTGGTGGCACTGGTGGCTGGGTTTGACTGGCGGCTGGATCCTCTGGTCCTGCCACTGTCAACGGGGTTTCCTATTGTTCATATCCTCTGATGCTGGGGTATCAATGATGGAAGGGGTGTGGTGAGGGGGGTGGTGGGGTGTCATTTGTTGGATGGGAGATCCCGCTGGCAGGAACAGTCAGATAATCTGGCATACAGTTGCAAACACGTTCTGAGACCAACACCATCCCAACAGACCTTGGCAGATCTCACATTACAGACGACATCATTGACAAGTTAGGATTTGAACATGTCCCAGGTGAGTTGATGCATGGTCCTCTTTGTCTCAAACTCCACACTTCTTTGATCCATTCCTTGTTCCTGCCTTCATCCATCCAGCCTTTCATGTGAACATAGATGGCAATATTTTTTTGAAATTTCTCTCTGGCAGGAACTTTGCATTTGAATATCGCCATCAGCTTTACAAGATGGACTCTCTGTGAACCAGTTAGTGCTGGTACACTTGGAAAGGCATCGCGGAGCTGGCTGTGATTTTCCACAATTGAAAGATTGTGTTCCCACCGTAATAACCAGCATGGAAATTCCACCTTGTCAGCGTGCAGGATCTGTCCAAATCACGTGCATCCTTCAGGAGCCAATGAGGCTCTGTAAAAAACATATTGAGAGTCCTTTAGAGGAAGCTTCTTCTGTGTCCTGGCCAACATTTATCCCTCCCAACATCACAAAGCACAGATTGTCTAAGCCATTTACCTCCTTGCCATTTATGGAACCTTGCTGTGTCCAAATTGGCTGTGATTCCTATCGTGTGAATGTGCTTCACTTATTGTGAACTGCTTTATCATAGAATAGAATCACAGAATCCCTATAGTGCAGAAGGAGGCAATTTGGCCCATCGAGCTTACACCGACAACAATCCCCCCAGGCCCTATTCCCGTAACCCCACAAATTTACCCTGCTCACCCCCCCGGCACTAAGGGGCAATTTAGCATGGCCAATCAACCTAACCCGCACATCTTTGAAGCGTGGGAGGAAACAGGAGCACCCGGAGGAAACCCACGCTGACACAGGGAAAATGTGCAAACTCCACACAGGCAGTGACCGGAGGCCAGAATTGAACCCGGGCCCCTGGCGCTATGAGGCAGCGGTGCTAACCACTGTGCCGCCTGGATTTGTGAAAGTCGCTATATAAATGCAAGTCTTATTTTTATGAATTTGTGTGTTTGAGGACAGGGTTGCTACTCTCAGTGGGATCCTTGATTAAACATAGGTTGCCGTTCCCGCCTTTTAGTCCCTCGCCAGGGTGTATGGAAAGGAGGTTAGACAGGGGAGTGAATGGAGAGGCTTTCGCCCTCTGTACCCAGGCACGGGTCCTGCAGTAAGGCCATGGCCAAGTTACTAACTCCACCGTTCCACAACATGCCAACACTAATGGGCAGAATTTTCCCAAACCACCTGCCATGGGAATTATAGTGGGTGTGGGGGGGGGCGGACTACGCAAAAGTCCGTTGACCTCGGGCGGGATTTTCCAGTTTTGGGCCGAGTGCCAGGCGGAAAATCCTGCCCAATGTCAAAGGAGGCTGGAGGGAAAAAAAGTGATTATTAATTCATTTCATGCATAATTTTAAATGACTGTGTTAATGTCTAACAAGTTCTCATTATCCTAATAGGAGACAGTGGCTTGGGAGCACAAAACCTGAACACTGCTGCAAAGAGATAGGATGCTGAAGCAGAGTCCCGTCCTCTGCAAGAATAAAGGCCTTGCATTTTTTCAAACTATCTGGGAGCTCAGGGAGCCTATAATTACCCACTGTTTTCTCCATAGCAACACCTTAGCCAACCAATCAGCATCCTTTACTCCTGCAGTATAAATTATGATAATTTGAAATTTGGCATTCTTGCGCTTGTCCTGATGAATACGAGATGAAAAGCTTCAGCAACATGTCTCTCTTTGCAGCTTTATTGACGACAGTGATGTGATTATGGGAAATAGAGGGGGCGATTCTCCCATCCCGGGGCTGGGAGAAGCTCACGGTGGGCGTGCAAGGGATTCACGCATGCATTCCCGCCGCGATAGCGTCTCCCAGTGCCGGATTTCCGGCGGCTTCTGCTCCACTGAACAGAGTGGAGATTTGAATCCACTCTGGGTTCAAGGGGTAAGTATTCAAATCCACATTTTAATGTCATTTCAATGCTGTTAGCGGGCCTGGGCCTGGAATCTCCGGGCCTGTTAACATCTCCCCCCCGCCCCCCCCTCCGCCAGAGTGTTTCACTCCAGTGGGGTTAGAGTAGCACCCCACTTTCAAGGAACTAACGGCCCGACCCTGCTGGAAAGAAGTGAGACCCCCCCAGAGGATCGGGCGGTGGTGGGATGGTGCCCCCTGGGCTTTAGCACCTGGGCAGTGCCAGCCTGGACCCCCTGGCATTGCCCAAGGGGCAAGGTGCCAATGCCCAGGAGGCACATTGGCACAGCCCACCGGGCATGGGGCAGTGCCAAGGGGGCAGGACATGTGGAGGGTGGGGCATGATGGCGGACAATCAGTGGGGTTGGGGGAAGGAGAGAGGCCAGCGATCAAGGGTGGGCTGCGAGGTGAGAGGGGGTGTGTTGGTCAGCCGGTGGGGGTGGCCAGCCTGCTGGGGCAATCGGCACTGCGGGGGGAGGTTGGGATTGCGGGTCGGTCAGAGCTGAAGGGGTGGGGAATCGGGAAGGGTGCTGAAGATCGCGGCGGGCTGGGAAGGAGGGGGGATCGTGGAGCCAGCGATCGGGCCATGGGGGGGGCAGAGACCCAGTGTTACAGGGTTCGCAGACCAGCAATCAGGAGGCCATCAGTGCAGGGTCACTGCGTATGCGTAGATCTTGGCACTGACAGATCGGCACATGCGCAGTAGCCCGCTCAGCATGCTGGTTTCAGCCTCTCCAGCGGGAATAGGCCCCACTCCCTGAAATGTAATGATATTCACACTGGTGGCCTCCGCAGTGCACAGAGTGTGGGAGATTTCTTTCTGAACTCCCGCTGAAAAAAACCCAACATGAATTACTTCAGTTTTCACACGAATTCAACACTTGGAATTTTTTCAGGAGAATTCCACCCAGAATATAGCACAGGAGGAGACCAATCACCCATCATGCCCATGCCCACTCGCTGCAACAGCTACATAGCTAACAGCTAACTCCACTTTCTGCCTTTTCCCCACAAACCTGAAAATGATTACTCACCAGATAATTATCCAATTCCCTTTTGAAAGCCGCCACCACAGTCTCAGCAGCGCGTTTCAAATCCTGGCCACTCTGCATAAAAATGTTTTTTACTCATGTCATCATTGCTTCCATAGAATCCCTACGATGCCGAAAGAGACCATTCAGCCTATCGAGTCTGCACTAACTCTTCAAAAGAGGAACCCAGGCCTACCCCCATGCCCTATCCCTGTAACCCCACACATTTACCATGGCTAATCCCCCTAACCTACACATCTTTGGACACTAAGGAGCAATTTAGCATGGCCAATCCACCTAATCCGCACGTCTATGGACTGTGGGGGGAAACTGGAGCACCCGGAGAAGACCCACGCAGACACAGGGAGAATGTGCAAACTCCATATAGGCAGTCACCCAAGCTGGGAATTGAACCCGGGTCCCTGGCGCTGTGAGGTAGCAGTGCTAACCACTGTGCCACCGTGCTGCCTGCTCCTTTTGTCAATTGCCTTAAATTGGTGTCCTCTGGTTCTCAATCCTTTCACCAATGGGAACAATTTCTCTCTATCCACAGTCTCCGGACCCCTCTTGATTTTGAACACCTTTTTCAGACCTCTTCTCAACCTTGAAGAGCCTCAGTTTCACCACCTATTCCCGCAACTGATGCCTCCCATCCCAAGAAGCATTCTCATAAGTCTTTTCTGCACTCTAACAGTACAGACCTGAAGTTTCAGCCCACGTTCCGTGTTCTAGTCTACCTGGTAGGGTTTTGATCTCACTCCCTTCTGATACAGAAGCTAAAGCACTGTTGACAGAGCCACTTCACTTCCAATGCATTGAAAAGTAATTCATTGTTTGTCAAGCACATTGAGCAGTCATCCACCTCTCTTCTTCCAATTGCTTGGTGTTCTGTGAGGCGTCAAGTACAATAACTACACCCACCTCTGCTGAAAGGTTCTGTGCTGAGATAAAGAATGGATAATGTCAATGATGTAACAGTGAGCTGGGGGAGAGATCTGGAGATAGTCATAATTGCCAGTGCCCTCTTCATCATTGCTGGTGTCTTGATTATCATCATTAACGTTCTTCTTCCTCCTCATCATCATCATCCAGCTCCATTAGCATCAACTCCCTCTTCTACACAAATAAGAATATAAGAACTAGGAGCAGGATAGGCAGTTTAGCCCCTTGAGCCTGCTCCGCCATTTAATACGATCATACTGATCTCATCTCGGCCTCAATCCCACTTTCCTGCCCATCCACCCTTACTAATTAAAAATCTGTTCACCTCTTCCTTTAATTTCCTCAATGACACACTCACCCTCACTATGGGGGAAGTGGATTATTTATTTATCTTATTATTTTTATTTTTTATTAGTGTCACAAGTAGGCTTACATTAACACTGCAATGAAGTTACTGTGAAAATCCCCTAGTCGCCACACTCCGGCGCCTGTTCGGGTACACTGAGGGAGAATTTAGCATGGCCAATGCACCTAACCAGCACGTCTTTCAGATTGTGCGACGAAATCGGAACACCCGGAGGAAACCCACGCAGACACGGGGAGAATGTGCAGACTCCGTACAGACAGCCGGGAATCAAACCCATGTCCCTGGTGCTGTGAGGCAGCAGTACTAACCACCATCATGCTCACCAAATTTGAGATGGTGCATAGCTGTCGAGATGATCACAACCTGCTGGGTGGCAACTTTGTCCTCGACAGAGCTACAGCAGGAGTAGATGTTGCAGAATTCCCACTCACCTGCAGTTAGTAATCGACCACTATCCTTCAATTTCACTATTGCTGATTTTCCGTGACATTTGGCACTCTGGAGCTTGTTAGCCTGGTTCTGAAAGTCTGTCAGCTTGTTTTATCTGAAGTTTGACTCCCACTCCCCCTACCAGTGGCCTGTGTCAATTATAACAGAAGCAGATGAAGGCAGACACCTGAAGAGAATCTCTGAGTGATAGCAGACTGCTGCCAAGGCTCCAAGCCACAGAATCCCTCCCCTAAACATCCCTGCCTGAAACTCTCTTCTCCTTTAAGACACTTGTTAAAATCGATTTCTTTGACAGAGCTTCTGGTCACCTGTCTTAACGCCACCTTTTGTGATGCAGCGTCAAATTTTGTTTGATACTGCTCCTGGTCTTGGGGGAGATTGTTCATGTTCAAGGCAATATGGTAAATGCAACTTATTGCTGATGTGATCAGAAGGGGTCAGAGCTAGAAAGACTCTATGGCATGAGAAATTGCTGATGGCAGTAAGGGATATTTACATGTGTCCCCCAGGTTCTGCCACTTAGGCTACTTTGGTCATCACAGACTATTGCATATATTTACATCCCTCTTACAACAATGTGATTTGTATCATTTACTGCAGTTAATGAATGTAAATATACCCCTGATGTTAAATTAAGCCATCCACTAGATGGAGACTATAGTATAAGGGTCTGGCACATAAAGGGTTAACATGGCACTGCATACAGGACTGCCCACACAGTGATGTAAGAGAACACATCACCCACACCTTTGGGTCAGTGTTGCATAGGACAGAGATGTGTGTAAAAGCAAGCATGGAGACAGCTCCGAGCTTGGATCATTTTTGTACCTGCGTATATAGTTTCCAGTAGTTAATAAATACTGACTGGCAAATGACTTAAGAATACAATATCTTAATAAGACATAATGAACCATGCCCAACATCTTACAACATGTTGGTTGCGAATGGAACAGTTCAAAGCATTGCAGCGACTGCAAAAGGAAATTAAAACATTGGAAAATGGAAGGGAAAATCAAAAAGAAGCATTCTAACCTGAGCAAAAACTCCAGAAGTGAAGGTGATGAAAGAAATTGCCAGAGAAAAGCTCCAAAGAAAGGTTTGGAAGCTGAAGGCAGGAATTAAGTTCCTCGCTGCAACAGGAGACTCCATTAAATTTCTTGGAAGTCCAGTTACAATACCTGGAGTGTGAAGAGTCAACAGACCTACTGGGGCTGATATAAAATTTTAAAATTCCTGGTCAACATACACCTTGGAAAAAGTTAAATCCTGCAGTGGTCAGGAATTGTGGTTTGAATAACAGTCCGAGAATCCTGATTCCTGACTCACTGACTGAACATGTGATGGCCTAGCTCGCTCAGAACAAAAAATTATCATGACTGACGAGACAGCTTTAATAACCCAACAAATGCTGGGATTCGACACTTCCAAGACCCAAGATCATTGCGGTAAATCGGAGAAAACTCGAACCGACATTTCAGGCAGCCATTGTGGAAAACATTGTTAAATACTGTGATCACAAATGTCATTACTGTTTGAGCCCACCAAGGGCAGAATGTTTGAGGGAAACCCTTTGTGTCGCAGCGAATGACGGTGCCACCCTGGATTTTCTGAAACTTCTTCAAGCTGAACATGAAATTTTAATATTTTAACCATGCATCAGAAATTCGCTCTTCCAGAACAATTGGACCAAGGCTTGGATCACATTAAGCTGATCTTTCTTTTCACCCTATTGCTAACTACACCCCTATATTCTGCACCCTATCCTTTCCTTCTCCCCTATGTACTCTATGAATGGTACGTTTCGTCTGTTTAGCGTAAGAAACAATACTTTTCATTGCATCCCAATACATGTGACAATAATAAATCAAATCAATCAATCAAAAAATTAGGAACTTTGAAGAGATTCATTAGATACTTTATTGCTTCAGGTCTGGATAAAAAAATCAGAAGTCGAACAAATTATCAGTTTTATTCAGTCGGTTCAATAGCTGATGATGGGGCAGCACGGTGGCACAATGGTTAGCACTGCTGCCTCACGGTGCCAGGGACCCAGGTTTGATTCCCAGCTTGGGCCACTGTCTGTGTGGAGTTTGCACGTTCTCCCCGTGTCTGCGTAGGTTTCCTCTGGGTGCTCCAGTTTCCTCCCGCAGTCTGAAAGACGTGTTGGTTAGGTGCATTGACCCGAACAGGTGCCGGAGTGTGGTGACTAGGGGAATTTCACAGTAACTTCATTGCAATGTTAATGTAAGCTTTACTTGTGATTAATAAATAAACTTTTTTTATATAATAGCTAGACAAGGAATCAATGAATCACCTACAAATTTGAGGAAATTTTAAAATCATTTGATGCTTATTTTAACCTCAAGAATAATAAAATCCTTGAAGGAGCTAAATGTAATGATTATGTCCAGCAGCAAGGAAACCCTGTCAACTCCCTCATTAGTCAGCTGTACAGAATGGCTGAAGGTTTTGATTAGGGTGACCTAAAATTGGAGCAAATCAGGGATAGAACAATTGTAGGAATGGTGGGTGACACACTCTCAGACATGGTTCAACTGAAGGAAGATCGAATCTTTGAGAAAGCTTGTTGGGCATTCTGAAATTCAATTGCAGCACAGATCTGTGTTAAAGAAAGAAGGCAAACCATGCTACAAAGTAAATCTCACCGTCCAGTTAATGAAACAGTACAGAAACAAGGACACCTGAGGTCAAAGGAACAATACCCGAACTGACTAGTAGGACAACCATGAAGCAAAGTGTTACATTGTGGAGCAAAGCACCCCTACAAGCATGATGAATATCCAGCACTTTCAGCCCACCATTTTCAATGTAAGTGAATAGGACACTTCGAAAAGCTATGAAAAGCTAAAACATCAAAATATACAGAAGATCCCAAGATGATTCAAGAGGTCTAGAAATCACACCAAGAGGACACACAGCCGTGATTCTTGGGTGAAGTCAAAGGTGCTGGATTTTCATTCTGGAATGAGGACACCTTGGTGAATGGCCATCTCACAGATTTTAAGTTGGATACATGCAGTGTTACAGTTCTATCAGACTATGAGCTGAGGCTGGGAGACCTCTGGACATGAACAACAGAAAAAAACACTTTATTGGACTTGAGTCAGAGGATGATTTTGGAAGCATTAAGGTATGGCGACAGACAAATCTTCAAGCTAATGTATGTCATCTGTAATCAGTCTTTTTCTCTCTTGAGCATAGATGCCTGTGCAGCCCTGAATCTCCTGAAACTGGCAGAAGACGTCAAGACAACCAGGGATGTAAATGGTAAGATCTACAAGTTTCTGACAGCTCCAGTAAGAAAAATATTCTCGACTGGGATTCCAACTCTGAATTCTCATCTCTCTTTGCAGAGCAGGTTTGTAAACTTTCGTCACAGGTGACAGAAGCCCCTTATTGGTCAAACCAGCCAACCATTGACATGGTTACTGAAGTAACTCGAGGCAATGCGAGGTGATGCATTTTGGTCGATCGAACCAGGGCAGGACTTACTCAGTTAATGGTAGGGCGTTGGGGAGAGATATAGAACAAAGGGATCTAAGGGTACAGGTTCGTAGCTCCTTGAAAGTGGAGTCACAAGTGGACAGAGTAGTGAAGAAGGCATTCGGCATGCTTGGTTTCATTAGTCAGAACATTGAATACAGGAGTTTGGGTGTTTTGTTGAAGTTGAACAAGGCATAGGTAAGGCCAGAGTTGGAATATTGTGTACAGTTCTGGTCGCCCTATTATAGAAAGGATATTATTAAACTAGAAAGAGTGCAGAAAAGATTTACGAGGATGTTGCCGGAACTTGATGGTTTGAGTTATAGGGTGAGGCTGGGTAGACTGGGACTTTTTTCTCTGGAGCGTAGGAGGCTTAGGGGTGATCTTATAGAGGCCTATAAAATAATGAGAGGTTTGGTTAAGCTAGATAGTCAATATCTTTTCCCAAAGGTAGGGGAGTCTAAAACTAGAGGACATAGGTTTAAAGTGAGAGGGGAGGGATACAAAAGGGTCCAGAGGGGCAATTTTTTCACACAGAGGGTGGTGAATGTCTGGACCAAGCTGCCAGAGGTAGTAGTAGAGGCAGGTAAAAATTTGTCTTTTAAAAAGTGTTTAGACAGTTACATGGGTAAGATGGGTATAGAGGGATGTGGGCCAAACGCCGGCAATTGGGACTAGCTTAGGGGTTAAAAAAAGGGACGGCATGGACAAGTTGGGCCGAAGGATCTGTTTCCATGCTGTAAACCTCTATGATTCTATGACTCTATAAGCCCCTCATTGGTCAAACCCAGCCAACCACTCACATGGTTACTGTAGTAACTCGAGGCAATTTGGTGTCCCAAGTAACAAACTAAAGGACTTATTGATTGAGAAGAACAATATACAACAAGGTTTAACATAGAAACATAGAAGATAGGAGCAGGAGAAGGCCATTTGGCCCTTCGAGCCTGCTCCACCATTCATCACAATCATGGCTCACCCAACTCAATAGCCTAATCCTGCTTTCTCCCCATAGCCTTTGATTCCGCCTCTTGAATGCATTCAATGTTTTGGCATCAACTACTTCTGTGGTAATGAATTTGGGTGAAGAAATGGTCTACCCCGAACCCTCAGCCTGTGACCCCGGTTCCAGACTCCCCCACCATCAGGAATATCCTTCCCTGCATCTCCTCTGTCTAGTCCTGTTAGAATTTTATAAGTCTCTATGAGATCCCCTCTCATTGAACTCCAGCGAAAACAATTCTAACCTAGTCAACCCCTCCTCATACATCAGTCCTGCCAACCCCGGAATCAACCTGGTAAACCTTTGCTGCACTCCCTCGAGAGCAAGAACATCCTTCCTCAGAAAAGGAGACCAAAACTGCACACAATACTCTAGCAATTAACAGCTCAACTATACAGGTCTACTCCTAACAGCGCCATTTACCTTTTGTTAGTGACTCTGACTCACTTTGTATTAGCGAAAGCTGGACCATAGCGAAGAAGGAATCAGTCAATTTCAAGCATTATATTTAATCGAGAACTTCACACACAAGTGAAGAAAAATCCTTTGAAGATATAGAGCAATAAATGCTCAAAAACCACTTCTCTGAAGCAAGTGGGTGTGGAAATGATTGGGTTTAAAATACCGACAAAGATAACAAGCACAAAGGCTTGAAAAGTTGGATCTTTTGAATCAGAACAGTGCAAATTATAAGGTGAAACGATTGGTGTTTACAGTCCTGAAAGGATGTGAGAGGGTGGATTGAAACAGACTACCTCTTAAATTTAATAAGATCATTAAAAACATATGGGTTATTTCACTGACAGCTTATCCCCAACAGGGAAGATTGAACAGGCTGGGGCTCCTTTATCACAACCGGGAAGACCGAAGGGGGAAACTGATAAAGCTTTTTAAGGATAGATAGACTAAGCGTCGAGAAAATCTTCCCACTCCCAAGACAAGACCAGAACTGGAGGCCATAAATGTAAGAGGGTCATGAATGATAAATCAAAGGGAACTTAGGAGGAACTTAGAATCCCTACAGTGCAGAAGGAGGCCATTCAGCCCATTGAGTCTGCATGGACCACAATCCCACCCCCGCCCTATCCCCATAACTCCATGCATTTACCATAGCTAGTCCCCCCGACACTAAGGGCCAATCCACCTAACCTGCACATCTTTGGACTTTGGGAGGAAACCGAAGCACCCAGAGGAAACCCACGCAGACACAGGGAGAACATGTAAACTGCACATAGACAGTGACGCAAGCCGGGAATCGAACCCGCATCCCTGGCGCTGTGAGGCAACAGTGCTGACCACTGTGCCGCGGTGCCACCCTGGAGAATGGTCAGAATGTGATCCATGCTACAACAGGGAATAGCTGAGGTGAACAGGAGAAGGGCAAAACTGACACATGGGCCAGAATTTTATCATCACGCCCACTCGGGAATTGGAGCGGGCAGACCATGGACAAGACTCAGGCGGGATTTTATGGTTTCAGGTCGAGCGAGGCCATAAAATCTCACCCATGAGCAAGAAAGTTACACAAGGGTCGTTAATGGTTTTGAATGAAGTGGAGTGGGAGGTGATGCTTGTGGAGATTGAACACAAACACGGACGTGTTGTGTTGGCTCTATAGCCTAAATCTGTGCTTTAAGTACTTTGTAAAAGAAAGGCAGTGATAAAGAAAATGAAGCACAAGGATATGACTGGGCCACAAAAATGGACCCGACTGCAGCAGAAAATAAAAATGTCTTCCATTTCTTCAGAAGCTGCCATTTTTCTAGATGCACTAGTGCCAAACCGGAATTGTTAAGCTTATTTCTTATTTAATAACGCTCAGAAAAGATTTATCCTTGTAAGAAAGGAAGGCTCTTTGAGAAGGATGTATAATCCATGGCTAAATAAAGAAGTTAAGGAGAGTATTAAATTGAAAGGAACACTGTTCAAATCTACAAAGATTAGTGGTAGATCAGAGGATTGGACAGATTTCAAGAACCAGTAAAGAACGGCTAAAAATAATAATAAAGAGACAGAAAGCAGAGGATGAGAAAAAAAAAACTAGCTAGTATATAAAAACAGTAAAAGTTTCCTCTAGTACTTGAATAAAGAGTAACTAAAGCTAGTGTTGGTCCTCTGGAGAGTGAGTCTGGGAAATTGATAATGGAAAACATGGCAGAGGTATTGTGTGTCTGTCTTCATGGTAGGGGACTTAGAAAATTTCCAAAAGGTTCTTGCAGATCAACAGATGATAAGAAAGGATGAACGTAATACAATCACCATCACCAGGGTGTTTGAAACTTCTAGATCTCGAGACTGGCAAGTCCCCAGGACCAGATGGCCTGCATCGTAGGGTCTCAAAAGAAGTGGCAGCACATATGTAGATAGTAGATTGGTTATAACTTCCAACATTCTAGGGAGGTTCCAATGGATTGGAAATTAGTTAGTGTAACACCTTTATTCAAGAAAGGAGAGAGGCAGGAAGCACAAAACTATGGGTCAGTTAGCCTAACATAGAAATATAGGAAGTAGGAGCAGGAGTAGGCCATTCAGCCCTTCAACCCTGCTCCACAATTCGTTATCAGCCATAACCTGTTCCCACTTTTCCCCCATATCATTTGATCCCCTTCATCCCAAGAGCCATATCTATTCTAACGCCTTCTTGAAAACATAGAATGCTTTGTCCTCAACTGTTTTCTGTGGTAGAGAATCCACAGGTTTATTACTCTCTGGGTGAAGAGTTTCTCATCTCAGTCCTAAATGGTTTACACTGTACCCTTACCAACTGGGACCCCTGATTCTGGATTGAGCCCTGAGGTGGATAAAGGAGGAACAAAAGCAAGAGGCTGAACTAACAGCTCACCTAGTGAGACTCTGGTGTAGTTCCACAATATTTCAGCTAATAAAATGCTGTTTCATTACACAGTAGGTAGTGTCTGAAGATCACAAAGATATTCTCATTACAATCTCACTGAAGTGCATTAAAGCCTACATCCGCAGAGGACAACTTTTTTACAACTACACACTCAGTAGACATCAACATCTGTCATGGGGAAAGTGCTAGAATCCATAATTAAAGAGGTTAAAGCAGGATAATCATGCTTTGTTGAGGAAGGATCGACATGGTTTTGTCAAAGGAAAATCATGTTAACTAAACTGTTAGAGATTTTTGATGAAGTGACACTGAAGGTGGATAAAGGGGAAGCTGTAGATGTGGCGTCGGATTCTCTGACCTCACCTGCAGCTGGGAATCTCCGGTCCTGCTGTAGTGAATGGAAATTTGGCTGAGCGCCAAATTCCCTGTTCTCGCTGGCAGTAGCAACGGGGTGTGAACAGCCAGAGAATTCCAGCCCTGGTGTACTTGGATTTCTAAAAGGCAGATGATAAGACGCCACATCAAAGGTTGTTTCCACTTTGCGGGGGGTGGGAGAGAACAGTAAAACTAGGGCACACAGTTTAAAAAGAAAAGAACTTCCTTTTAAGTCAGAGATAAGGAGAAATGCTTTCTCCCAAAGGGTCATTGCTGTGTGGAATACTCTTCCCCAGACAGCAGTGGAGGCTGAGTCTATGAACTTATTCAAGGCAGAGATAGACAGATTGTTCATAACAAAGGAGTCAAAGGAGTTCATAACAAAGGAGCACTGTACGTTCTCCACACCCTAACTATGACTGTAACACTACATTCTGCACTCTCTCCTTTCCTTCTCTATGAACGGTATGCTTTGTCTGTACAGGGCTCAAGAAACAATACTTTTCACTGTATGTTAATACATATGACAATAATAAATATCATAGATCATAGAAACCCTACAGTACAGAAAGAGGCCATTCGGCCCATCGAGTCTGCACCGACCACAATCCCACCCAGGCACTACCCCCATATCCCTACATATTTTACCCACTAATCCCTCTAATCTACCCATCCCAGGACACTAAGGGCAATTTTAGCATGGCCAATTAACCTAACCCGCACATCTTTGGACTGTGGGAGGAAACCGGAGCACCCGGAGTAAACCCACGCAGACACGGGGAGAATGTGCAAACTCCACACAGACAGTGACCCAAGCCGGGAATCGAACCCAGGTCCCTGGCGCTGTGAAGCAGCAGTGCTAACCACTGTGCTACCGTGCCGCCCATAACCACTGTGCTACCGTGCCGCCCAATCAAATCAAATCAAAAATTTCTTTTATTGAGCAGAATTTAAAATTAACACATTACAGAAAGTGAAAAAACTGATTTACTGGACAGAGAGAGAGAGAGATACTAGCAAAAGCCAGCCTGACACAGACTTGACCCAAACCTCACTGAATACGTCTGGCTGTATACAGAATTATAACTTTTCCATTGTCTCGTACTGAAATTGCTTGGTACGAGCTGTGTCTCTAACTTTCATAAACAATTTGCAGTTGTGGCCATGAAAAGCTTTGTTTTAGCTTATAAGAAAGCCATTTCTGCTAGCATTGTACTTTCAAAGAATGCAGTCAATTTTCAAGCTAATCCCAGCATGCCTGCTGAGTTTAAAATGTGGTCAAGTTAACTTTAAAATATTAGCATTTAAATGTGATTGCATAGGCAGAAATATCTTAAAATTGAAGTCTTTGCATTAATGGAGTTGAGACCACAACCAGATCAACATGGTCTTATTGAAATGGTAGAACATGTCCTGAAGTACAATAGACTTTATATCACACTCTGTACATAGTTACTTCCTTTAATAAACCATTCATTAGTTAATCTACTTGGTGATAGCCCATCATTGCAAGGTACTACATGAATAATCTAACCCATGATGCTGCAAAGGATTTAGGGTGCCATCTTATTAATGGCCCTCCTTTTGATTCAAAGAACAAAGAAAAGAACAAAGAAAATTACAGCACAGGAACAGGCCCTTCGGCCCACCAAGCCTGCACCGATCATGCTGCCTGTCGGAACTAAAACTCCCTATCCTCTGGGGACCACATCCCTTTATTCCCATCCCAATCATGTATTTGTCAAGACGCCTCTTAAAAGTCACTATCATATCTGCTTCCACTACCTCCCCCGGCAGCGAATTCCAGGCACCCACCACCCTCTGTGTAAAAACACTTGCCTCGTACATCTCCTTTAAACCTTGGCCCTCGCATCGTAAACCCATGCCCCCAGTGTGGTTAAGAAGTTAAAGTTGCACCGTACCAATTAGTTGTAGCAAATAGACTCAGTGAAAACAGCAAGTCGCCATTATGTTTAAACGTGTTTACTGATGGCCTAGTGTTTATTGTTCTTCTCCATGTTGCTGCAGAATGTGAGGTCTTCGCTGTAAAGCAGGAAAACAAAATTCCTAATTTCAAATACATTCCTCCCCACTTAATATTCTCATTCAGAGCTTTGGCCTTTATCCCTGTGACAGACTGTTTTGATATTATTGTAACTGAAAGCACTGTGAAGACTTTGATGGGGGAGATTTTGGAGTGTCAGGTGGTGCCAGAGCCCCAGGTTGCGTTTTCATCATTGCTATGAAAGGATCTCCAAAGAAAATCAAGTGCTCCCAAGGTGAAGGTAGAAATGGAAATACCAAAGTCATTACTGGAAGTTTCTATCATTCCTTGCCATTCCACCTTGGCAACTGGACACTGCCTCGCTGCCAGGAATCCCGTGAAGCGTGTTGGGATCTCAGAAATAATCCCAGCGAAATTCAACTCTAATTAAGGTATTTTTCGAGCAACAAGTCCCATATTTTTCAGCAAATTGAGATTTTTTTTGTTAAAAAAACAAAATACACTTCGATACACCATCAAATAGTGACGCAATATCACAATTGGAGGGCTGATTCTAAAATGAATGATGAGGAAAAGACCATTCAAACAAAAATTATCTTTTGAAAAGAACTGCAGAAGGCCAAAACTTTTATTTTTTAATACAAGTTGTTCAGCCAAAGTTCCCAGAGCAGAGGTTCTACTTTCTGAATGTCAGTATTTTTGTTATAACAGCTACAGAGGCAGGAGAAAATGCCACTCTGAAGGTTGCTTTGATTTCCTAACTTGCTTTTCATTGCCAGGCCACTAATGCACTAAAAGAAAGGTCAGATTTTAGGGTCATTAGTTACAACCCACCAACGAGAATGCAGGTCTGACATTCTTGAGTATTTGGAAGCCATTTTGCCTTGCTGAAACCTTCCACTATCAGCAAAATACTTAATGTTATTCTGTGTGTTTGGAAAAGTAATCCAGTACTAAGGGCTTTATCAAAAATGTTCATGGGATATGGGCATCACTGGCTAGTCCAGCATTTATTGCCCATCCCTGACTGTCTTTGGGAAGGTGGTGGTGAGCTGCCTTCTTCAACCCCTGCAGTCCATGTGGTGTAGGTACTCCCACAGTGCTGTTTGAGAGGGAGATCCAGGAATTTCTCAGAAAGAGTGTGGTGATTGTCACTTTAAGACCAGCCTTACTGCGTAAGGGTCACGTGGTCTAAAAAATCAATCAACACCTAGCATGGGGAATCTCTTTTAGGAGAGGACTTTTGTTTTCCCCAGCACAGCGGCACAGTGGTTAGCACTGCTGCCTCACAGCGCCAGGGACCCAGGTTCAATTCCAGCCTTGGGCGACTGTCTGTGTGGAGTTTGCATGTTCTCCCCATGTCAGCGTGGGTTTCCTCCGGATGCTCTGGTTTCCTCCCATACTCCAAAGATGCGCAGGTTAGGTTGACTGGCTAAATTGCTGCTTAGTGTCCCAAGATATATAGAAGTTAGGGGGATTAGTTGGGTAAAATACTTAACTCTGTACAACCGATACAGGAATTGAACCCACGCTGTTGGTGTTGCTCTGCATCCAAACCAGTCATCTAGCCAACTGATCTTGCTGACGTAAACAGCCAGAAAATTCCAGCCTAAGTCACTGATATAATGCAAGAAATGCAGTAGCCATTTGTACGCAGCAAGATCCCACAAGCAATGAGATAATAACTAGATAATCGGTTTTAGTGATGATGGTTGATGTGTCCCTACCAGAGAATTTTGACATCATTTACGCTCAACACCATTTGTTTGCATTCATTCCACACCAATCATACTCAAAAGCAATCATTTAGCCATCATTGTGTATTATTCTCTCATAGGATATGGGTGCTGCTGGCAAGCCCAGCATTTGTTTTCCATCCCTAATCGCCATTGAACTGAGTGGCATGCTAGACCATTTGAGAGTTAATCATGTTAATGTGGGTTTGGAGTCACAAGTAGGCCAGACCAGGTAAAGATGGCAGGTTCAATAACAGAAAATGCTGGAAAATCTCAACAGGTCTGATAACATCTGTGGAGGGAGAATAGAGCCAACATTTTGAGTCTAGATGACCCTTCGTCAGCTCTGACTCAAAATGTTGGCTCTATTCTCCCTGCACAGATGCTATCAGACCTGTTGAAGTTTTCCAGCATTTTCTGTTTTTGTTTCAGATTCCAGCATCTACAGTATTTTGCTTTGATAAAGATGGTAGGTTTCCTTCCCAAGAGGACATTAGTGAACCAGATGACTTTTCATGACCATCGACAATAGTTTCATGGCCATCATTAGACCTTTAATTTCAGAATTTTATTGAATTCAAACTTCATTATCTGCTGTGGTGGGATTTGAACCTGGATGCCCACAGCTTTACCCTGGGTCTCTGGATTACTAGCCCAGTAACAATACCATTATTCCACCGCATCAGTGTGCACCAGTTGCACTCAACAGCAATCAGTTAACCATCATTCAGCATCAATCGTGCTCAAGAGCAATCATTTGACATTGCAAGCAGCATAACTCATCATTGTCAATAAATGCCCCAAACCGTACATAGCACTCAAACACTTGTGATGAGTAACCTCACTTACCTTAAGCATTCACACACAAAAAACGATCATTGAATTTGTTTCCAAATGGCTGAATTTCGATAGCTTCAAGCATCCTAAAACTGAGGTAACTTCAGAAAAAGCAGACACTGTTTTAACAAATGTTTCGATGTGATAGTTTTATGTTTATCGTCATAACCTATAATTAGTGCAGCACAACCCTGCTATTTCTCCCCACTCCTACCTCATTGCCCCCCCCCCTCCTAGATTGCAGCAATTCTCTCCCCCATCACCGCCCCCCCAACCCAAAGCAATTTTCTTCCATGTCCCCGAATGACCAACCCCCCCAGGTTGCAGCCATTCTCTTCCCCACTCTTTCCCCCCCCCCAATCTTTCCCCTCTCTCTCTTACTCCCCTCTCTACTCTTTCTCTCTCTCTCTCAGCCATCCAAAATTTTCAGGTAGGCTGATATTGGCAGAGACTTCAAGAAAAGTCATCTGCTTCTCCGTTAATTGTGCCATAAGAACATTTGCATTCAGCTGAGAGGAGAGGCCAGGCCTCACTTTAGCGTCTGATTTGTAAGATGGCATCTCCAACAGTACAGCACTCCTTTTCTTGTCACTGAGAGTTGGCGTGAAGGCAGATTTGTCTGTCATCTGCTCCATCTGCAAAAGCATTCACGTGCCTTGGCAAGGGCTGCACGGTCTTTCTTTGTAAAGATTAAACCAAGAGCTGCAAACTGCTGCCAGCGCTCAAGGGCCTGAATGGACAGCCAGCCGCTGAAACGTTTAGACATGGTCTATTTTGTCTGATCCGGGATGAAGTTTGGAACCTCCGACTGGCAGATGGGATGTGGGTCCACCACAACGGCTTCCTGCTCGAGAATGTCCCACGGGGCTGGGTCGCAGCCAAACTGTGTGTTTATCATTCCAAACCGCCAGTGAATGGTCTCTTGGCTGCGGGCAGGTGGTGGTCAGATGTGCCAATGTGCACAACATGTTCTGTTGTGTGCTCTCAGGCGATTAGGAACCAGTCAATATCATAAATCATTAACAACTTCTAACACCTCAATGCAAAGATATCTGTTGAGTGATTTTTAAAAGGGAAACCTTCAGCCTGACGATACCTTACGGGCATAGCATGTGGGGAGACAGGACTGTGTACTG
Source organism: Mustelus asterias (assembly GCF_964213995.1). NCBI lineage: Eukaryota > Metazoa > Chordata > Chondrichthyes > Carcharhiniformes > Triakidae > Mustelus > Mustelus asterias. The sequence goes on along the minus strand of NC_135812.1, from coordinate 63,656,495 downwards.
CAACAGGACATATCCTGCTCTGTAATTCTGTCAAATACTCCAGCTCACCCTTTGAGGATTCTGATATAGTGTCTGCAGGATGCCAAGACTGCCACATTGGAATTTACCTACATGATCCAAACCCTGCAAATCCCATTATTCCAGATTAGGGATTAGATGGCACATTTAGAATCCTGACAGTGCACAAGGAGGCCATTCAGCCCATCAAACTTGCACCAACCACAATCCCACCCAGGCCATATCCTCATAACCCCATGCATTTACCCTAGCTAATCCCCCTGACACTAAGGGGCAATTTACCAAGGCCAATTCAACTAACCCGTACACCTTTGGACTGTGGGAGGAAACTTTTAAATTACTTTTAAGGGGCGTCTTGACAAAAACATGAATAGGATGGGAATAGAGAGATATGGTCACCAGAAGGGTAGGGGGTTTTAGTTCAGCTGGGCAGCATGGTCGGTGCAGGTTTAGAGGGCCGAATGGCCTGTTCCTGTGCTCTAATTTTCTTTGTTCTTTGGAACCAGAGCACCCGGAGGAAACCCATGCAGACACAGGGAGAACGTGCAAACTCCACACTGACAGTGACCCAAGCTGGGAAGCAAACCCAGGTCCTTGGCGCTGTGAGGTAGCAGTGCTAACCACTGTGCCACCATGCTGCACTTTCAGACACGGATGCCAAGTCCAGTTTATGGAAATGTCATTGGTGGCTCAGGATTCATCGTCCTGTCAGTGTTGTTATATTCTCTCCCCTGATTCAGTTAAAACTTTAATCCATTCCTAATAAAAGTTTAACATCTGTGCTAAAATACTAGTGCTGCCTGCTCACCTGCTTTTATTGGCTGTGGGTTCTAGCTGCTGAGTCAATAGAACTTAGCTTTTTGCCCGAGCATCATTCTTTCACATAAGATAAAGGCAAAATATTGCGGATGCTGGAATCTGAAACTAAAACAGAAAATGCTGGAAAATCTCAGCAGGTCTGACAGCATACGGGGAGAGAGAATAGAGCCAATGTGATAAAGACAAGATGTAGCTGGTTTGTGTGGGGTGGAGGGAGGGAGGGAGTGTGTGGGGCGGGGGTATAAGTGGGTAACAAGGTGGGGGGCTAGGTACACGGGAGCATGGGACAGCATCACTGCCATTCTCAAAGTGAACCCACAGCAACAGAACGACTGCAGACATCTCCCGCAAAGGGGCAGCAACACTAATATAAAAAAAACCTGTGACAGCAAATGCCTGGATGCCGACACTGGGATGGCCTCTGGCAGTGGCTTCCGCTGCTGGAATTTGTCGAGACTTTCAGAGGTCTCCTCTAGAGTGTGGCGCAGTTGGCTGTGAGAGCCACTACAGACCCAGCTGCAGCCTCCCCAGTGCAAACCGAGACACTTGCCCACCCCTGGAATAGGGTCAGCAGCGGGGTAGAGTGGGAATTGGTGTTGTTTGATCCCAACTACAAAACCCCAGCCGGATTCTCTCCAGCCTCCTGCGTAAGAGATCTGGGGATAGGTTTTTTTTTAAATGTTTGGAATTATTCAAACATATGGTGGGGGATTGGAGCAACCCCAAGGAATTTGGGGGCGATTGTGTTTTAAGTGCTGCTGGCCTAATGCAGTTACCATATAATAGATGATCTTTCTTTGACAACTCTTTCACTTAGAGGGGGGTGGGATTCTGGAACTCACTGCCTGAAAGGGGGATTGGGTGGAAAAGATGTATGAGGAGAGATTGACTAGGTTAGAATTGTTTTCGGTGGAGTTCAGACGAATGAGGGGGGAATATCATAGAGACTTATAAAATTCTAACAGAACTAGACAGGTTAGATGCAGGAAGGATGTTCCCGATGGTGGGGGAGTCCAGAACCAGGGGTCACAGTCTGAGGATTCGGGGTAGACCATTTAGGACGGAGATAAGGAGACATTTCTTCACCCAAAGAATGGTGAGCCTGTGGAATTCATTACCACAGGAAGTAATTGAATGTATTCAAGAGGCGACTAGATATAGCACTTGGGGTGAATGGGATCAAAGGTTATGGGGAGAAAGCAGGATTAGGCTATTGAGTTGGACGATCAGCCATGATCATGATGAATGGCTCGAAGGGCCGAATGGCCTCCTTCTGTGCATCTATGAATCTATGATCAAAATACTCTGCATAGGTATCCGATGCTATTAGACATTTAGAAGCTCCCTAACTGCTGTCACAGTGCCAGTAACCCCAGGGAGCAGCAATATGACAGGGTTGGAGTTGAAAGGTCCATTGTCTTACACAACTGTCACACTGTTACTGATGTGCGGCTGGATCGGTGGGTGACCTCGCTGTTTGATCTGCTGCTTCTGTAGGCAGGGAAAAAAGCAGATGAAGTATCTACACTGGCTCTTCAGCCACTGCAGTGAGAGGGCAGGCTGTCAAACGCACGGGTCGAGAGCCGCAAACTGCTTCGCAGGAAGCAGGAGTGAATGTATTGAGTTTTTGATCTGAAACCTCCTGATGGAGAAAATGACAATCAGCCGAAATTCAGCTGCCCTCGCCGGCAAGAGGCACAGTGAGCTCCAACGGAATGGTTACCAAATGAGAAGGAGATGCAGCAATGTGTTCAGACTGATTGGCTTCCGGTGTTCATTTGTAATCTCACACTTAGGCTTTGAAATTCGCCAATTCCCCAACATTCTCCCTTTCCTTCCTGATGGATATTACGAGGGCCCGATCTTCAGAAGGCTTTGAAAGAGATGCAGCACATTGTAGAAACAGTGACACTCCTCCCATTTCCTGCCTGTTCTTAATTGTGATTTGAGGAATGCACTGCCTCCTCAACTTAGTGGTCAGGTTACACTTTACAGGAGAGGAACTTTCCTTCTAACCATACGGTATTTCTCAGGCCATTCCACATCTATTGCTAATTAGTTCCATATCAGTTTCACCCATCAAACCTCAACATTACCTGATGGGATTAGGTTCTGGAAGCAGTTTATATTCAGGCCAGATTTGTTCCTACACGTTCATCAGTCTTTGCTGTATCCACACAATTACCTTTGAAGCTACCATGAGTTATCCGAAACTCCACTAATCCCGCTGGAACTTTTCTGCCCCAATTAAAAAATAATTTTCTTCTCTTTTTTCTCTGTATTCTACATTGCATTCCCTACAAAGCTGGGGGAAGAGGTGGCCCCCACACCGCTGAAGGAATCTGTAACAAGGCACTCCGAGAAGCAGGGAAGCAGCCAAAGGTGCCTCATTTCACTGATTTGCTTCCTCTCGCTAAGGTGAAGGAGTCTCCCCTGCGCCCACCGCCTCTCCTCCTAACGCAGGTTAAATCAGGAAGTCGGCCCGCTCATAATGACAGGCACAAATTTGTAGCCCAATGCTGATTGTGTGTCGCTGCACTGACCCACTGGCCCCAGGGTTTGCCACATTGCAGGTTGTCCCACTGCCGGGGCCGGAAGTGGATCCCGAGCCTGCGCAGACGGATGTGTTATGACGCGGAGGTGATGTTTCCCTCTGGAGCCACCCAAAGAGATATACCTCGCCTGGTAATCTTAAGTAAGTGTGTGTGAGGGAGTAGGAAGTTATTAATTTAGGTAAATTAAAGCAGGATCAGACACTCTGTTATGAACAATTAACAGGTCTTTATTTTAAAACTGATGACAACTTTATTAAAACAATTAACAAACTGAATAAACTCCCCAATAGAATGTTGTCCGGATAATACAACGCTCATGAATGAAACAAAGGCTTATAAATTCCAGTCATTCTCAAAAGGATATATATATAACCAGACACTTGTTAGGAGTTTGAAGATCTTGGCTGTTCAGGTCTGACACATCTTCCAAGTTGATCTATTTTTCGACTGTAGATGGTAAGTTTTACGAAGACATACATTAAACTGCAGGATTCTATATGAGAGACTCGCCTCTCCCTCCTTCTGACTAAAGAGGTGACAAGATTACTCCTCAGTTCTTGCTCTCTGCTCTCTGCCAGTTAAAACCGCTGGTTCTGGTTTTTATACCCAGAATTACCTCACAGTATTCCTGCAAACCAACTGGTTCAGAGCTATACACAAACCCTCAAATTTGAATTCAATTGGTTCTGTGTCTTTGAGTGCTTGCTTTAAACTCATTGGTTCAATTCAAAAGCCTGTTTTGCTCTGCTGGAACATTAGCTGCTGCTTTGGAAACAAATGTTGCAAACCTGCTGCTGCAGTTTAAAATCCATAGAAAGACACATACTTTTTAAAGAGACAATGCTGTATGATTTTTTTCGGTTTTCTTCGCATTTCTTTTCACTATTTAGATCTTCGAGCCCCACAGTTTTAACCTTACATATGCAACTTCCTAACAGAAGGCCGTGCCAATTACTGGTCAGTTAAGAAGCCTTTACCTGAACTACCATCCAATCGGGCATGGTGAACTGTCTCTCAGAGCTGCTAGCCAATCAGAGGGCTGACAGCTCGGCACCCTCAGCAAAACCACAGTATCGTAGAATGACACAACGCCAAAGAGGCCCTTCGGCCCATCGAGACTGCACCGAGAAACACCTGACTTCCCACCTAATCCCATTTACCAGCACTTGACCCATAGCCCCTACAGGTGTCAGTTGCTGAGGCTGCAGAAAGGAGAAAGCCACAGAAGAATCAGAAAGGCAAGGCCTGAGGGAACGATGAAACCTCCAGCTATGGTGCCGGAGCCACTGGAGTAGTCCTAGCTGCTGGAGAACCTGTCTTTGCGCCAAGCAGTGGGCATAAAGGAAGCCCTCACCCCCTCCCCATCCCTATAGCCAGCTGGGACACTGCCACAGTTTACCTGGCGTCTCCCCGGTCAAGCAGAACCTGTCCCAATGCTGATGGAACACCGGCAGGGGCTGTTAATTGGCTGGTAATTGCTTTAATTGGCGACCCACATCTGGTCAGTAAACACATCACTCCCATTGAGAATGCCATTGAGAATATTCTGTAGCAATGTCTTCACTCACGGTGTGTCCATCACCATTTTATAAGGCCTTCGATCTACCACCCTATCTCCAGGAAGCTGGCAATCATAGAATCATAGAACCCCTCCAGTTCAGAAGGAGGCCATTCAGCCCACCTGAGTCCCACCCAGACCATATTCCCACAGCCCCACATATTTACCCTGCGAATCCCCTAACACTAGGGTCAATTTATCATGGCCAATCAACCTAACCCGCACATCTTTGGACTGTGGGAGGAAACCGGAGCACCCGGAGGAAACCCATACAGACACGGGGGGAATTCCAGCCCAGTAAAGTCAGCAAAGTCCAGAATCCGTAATATTTTCATAATTGCTATGTGGTAATCCAAAACAGTCCAAATTGTAGCTAAGCACTGAATTACTCTGCACCCACCCATGGTACAAGTTGCCTTTCTCACGTGGCAATAATTCAGGGGATGCTGTTCAGTTCACTCTGACACTGTGAGAACGTCTCGCAGTCACTACAGTGCCACCTCCTAGCTTTCACATTTAGTTGTAGAAACAGCAGCATATAATTGGCCCAACAATCCAAACAAAAACCATTCTGCGCTAGAAAAGGTTAACAGGGGGCAGTCTTGATCAAGGCGGTGTTTGTCAAACCTCTCTTGCTTGATTGCCAAGCATTCAGTGTGGTGACTCAGTTTGTGTTACAATGCGTCATTCAGTTCCAAAAATATCATGGTACTGCTCCCACATAATGACGAAGATGATATACCACTGTTCTCTCCTCCACTGCCCACTAATGCATCCACGTGGATTTGTAACTTCCTATGAATGAACTTAATTGAGTTTATTTGCATCTCAGAGCTCCCTCTGTGTAATCAGCAGCTGAGGTGGACAGGCGAGTGCCCTGTCCACCACATGCTTGAGTTGTCATAAATAAGTCAGTAAGGGCACTGCCAACATGATTCACCATCTAATTTCCTTTCCCCTCATTAGCCTCCACTCACAGCCATGAGTGGGCATTTGCCCCAGTGCCACTGGGGGATAGGACTGAGTTTGAGTTATAAGGAGAGGCTGGATAGACTGGGACTTTTTTCTCTGGAAGGCTGAGGGGTGATCTTATAGAGGTCTAAAAAACAACGAGGGGCATAGATCACCTAGATAATCAATATCTTTTCCCAAAGGTAGGGGAGTCTAAAACTAGAGGGCACAGGTTTAAGATGAGAGGAGAGAGATACAAATATGTCCAGAGGGGCAATTTTTTCACACAGAGGGTGGTGAGTGTCTGGAACAAGCTGCCAGAGGTAGTAGTAGAGGCGGGTACAATTTTGTCTTTCAAAAAGAGTTTAGGCAGTTACATGGGTAAGATGGGTACAGAGGGATATGGGCCAAATGCGGGCAATTGGGACTAGCTTAAAAAAAAGGGCGGCATGGACAAGTTGGACCGAAGGGTCTGCTTCCATGCTGTAAACCTTTATGACTCTATGATTGGAAGCTTCACATGTTCAAATTCTCCATGGGGTCAATTGGAAACAATGGTGGGGGAATGGGGGTGGTGGTGGTAGTGGAGGGTAGGGTGGTGGTGGTGGAGGTTGAGGTAGGGGGTGGGGATAGGGTAGGGGGGTTGTGGTCGAAGGTGGGGTGGGGGGTTGGGGGTGGGGGGTGGGATAGGGGGTGGGGGTGGAGGGTAGGGGTGGTGGTGGTGGGGGAGCGTGGTGGGGTAAGGGGTGGAGGGGGAGGGTGGGGTAAGGGGGTGGAGGGTGGCGATGATGGTGGTGGGAGAGGGTGGTGGGGTAGAGGGGGTGGGGGTGGAGGGTGGGTTGGGGGGATAGGGGTGGAGAGTGAGATAGGGGGATGGCGGTGGGGGTGGAGGGTGGGGGTGGTGGTGGTGGGGGAGGGTGGTGGGGTAGGGGGATGGGAGTGGGGGTGGAGGGTGGTGGTGGTGGGGGAGGGTGGTGGGGTGGGGGGGGTGGGGGAGGGTGGGGGGGTAGGAGGGGTGGGGGTGGAGGGTGGGGGTGGTGGTAGTGGGGGAAGGGGTGGGGTAAGTGGGGTGGGGTGGGCAGCACATTGAAAATTGGAGGGCATGTGCGACCAGGGTTTTCTTTAGCACATGGAACAGCTTTGGCCTGATGCTGGAAACAACATCTTGAGATGACCAGATATTCAACATCGGGGCTAGATCTCAATAAGATGAACATTTGATGAGGATAGCCACTCACATTCCTCAATGGCTCAGTCGATAGGTACACAGCCTCGTGCACTAAGGACTCATACTATTCAGGATGCATTCCCAGTGGATCCGCAGAATTGGTGCATGCCACTTGGCACCAATGTCACAGAGATCAAGGACACTCAGTTCCCACCCAGTTTCGCACTAATTTAGCTTCCTGTCTTCATTTGGATCAGACAACCAGCACATTTAAATCAGGCAGCAGTGCCAACGTTCTGTCTCTCCAGCATTGATACCATCAGCTATGCTCAGTCACACCAAAATAAGCCTGACATCCATAGGTGCCTGTCGCTGAAGGTGGAAGTGCCATGCTTATTCAGTCCCAGGGAGTGAGAACATAACAACACAAGAGATAGGGAGTTTGGGAGAGACAGTGGCATTGTAGTAATATCACTGATAATCCAGAGGCCCAGACGAATGCTCTGGGAACACATTTGATTCATAGAATTTAAATTAGATTAATTTAAAATATCTTGAGAATAGGAACACAGAATATAAAGACTTTATATCAGGTGTGGAAGCTTGATAATTGCATACTTGATATCAAAATCTATCTGGTTTTAATACTGCAATGAAACCAGGTGGGTTTTAACTTTAGGACTTGCAGATGTCAGATGGTTAGAATCTGGTCTGACAGAAAAGATGAATTATGGGTGGGATTGTCCCAAAAGAAAAATTCTAAGTGTCGAATTTACATAAAAACTGGAGTAAATCCCATTGATTTTCAAAATGAATCTCCCACACACTGAATTGCAGAGTGAACTGGCGTGATTATTGTTAAAAATCAGGGGGCAGGGCCTATTCCCGCTGGAGAGGCCGGCAGCATAGCACTGAGCAAGCCACTGCGCAAGCGCCGCTCTGTCAGTGCTGAGATCGGCGCATGCGCAGTAGCCTCGCGCTGCCAGCCTCCTGATCACTGGCCAGCTCAGTCGCTGGCCAGCACAGTAACTCATTATCACTGACCCTCCGACTCCAGCCACCCCCCCCACCCACCCCCCAAATTGCTGGCCTCCTGGACGTGTCTGGGTTAGCCTCGATTTCCCCCTCCAACCAGCAACCCTAACTGCACCACCAACCCCCCCCCCACCTCCCCCCCCAACGCCAGTCCAGACCCCACCCCCCCACCCTTGCAGTATTGCAGTAGGCTGAAACCCCCCTCACCCTGATAGCCAGCCCTGATCTCTGGCCTTCCTCCCTCTGTCATCGCCAAGTGCAGAGTGGCAGCAGGACCCCCTCATGCCCCCAGAGACCCCGCCCCATTAGGCCCCACCTCCCATTGGGCCCTGCCCCCTTGGCACTGCCTGATGCCCAGTTGGCAGTGCCAACATGCCCCTTGGGCATTGCCACTTTGCCCCTTGGGCAGTGCCAACGGCCAGGCTGGCACTGCCAAGCTGGTAACACGCAGAGGGCATCCCCTCTTACTCCAAACCTCCTGGGGGAGCCTCCATGGCCCCCCTTCATTCCAATGGGGTCAGGCCGCCAGCACCCCACAAAGTGGAGAGCTATTGTAAACCCCGCTGGAGTGAAACACTCCTGGTGGGGGAGGGGGGAGACCCTAGCGGGCTTGGAGATTTCAGTCCCGGGCCCACTAATGCTATTAAAATCACGATTTAAATAATTTATGCAGCTCCATGTTGAGTTCTGGCATGAAGCTGACGGTGCTGGAAATCTAGCGGCCGGAGATGTGCGGAGGCCATGGCGCCCAGAGGGGAGCCCGCGAAATGGCTTCCACTTGAGTCTCCCAGCCGCTGCACTGCCTTCATTGGGAGAATTGCTCCCCATGTGTTTTACTTCTCAGGAGGAAGGAGTCATAGGAACAGAGTGGAAATCCAGTAACCATAAGATCCAAGGGACCAATCCTACAGTACTGGCCAATCTCAGAAAGAGTGATCCTGATTAAGATCAAAGAAAAGCCATTTGAGCTGGTTCTCATACAGGTTTATACATTGACATAAGATCACGGTGAGCAGGAGATAGAGGCATTTTATGTTGCCATCCTGACATATCACGATCAAGTTAAATCAACTGATGTGGTAATCGCAGTGGATAACTTAAGTGATCAGATCGGTGAAGGAACATCACGAACGCATATTGGTCAACACAGCCTTGGATCGAGGCATGAAAGTGAGAGTCTGATCTAATTTATCTGATGGTGGTAAATGCCTCCCTTGAGCAACCAAACTGTGGAGAAGTCCAGGCGATTTGTGTAGAAATCAAATAGACTGTGGGTGGAATTTTCCTGTCCTGCCTACCATGGGAATCATAGCAGGCCAGGGCGCATCATACAAAGGTCTGTTGACCTCAGGCGGGAAGTTCCTTGGCTGGAAAATCCCACCCTATGTGATAGTGGAACAACATTTTAGAAAGTACTATGAAGAACATTCAGACATTCCCCAGCATGGAGAAAGATTCAGCTCGTTGTCTCCTTGTGGCAAAAAATAAGTTGAAGCTGGAAATACCAAAAAAGGCAAAGAACGTCAGAGCGGCATTCGCTCCCAAAGTTAAAAGGAACAAGAACAAATGTTTCAGGATTGAGAAATCCAGAAATATGAAATAGAAGGTAAATGAATAAAAACATTAAAGACAGTATACAACATGCCGCGGAAGAAATATTACCAAAAGGGGAAAGGAAAGGAATGGATGATGGATGGGATACTGGCTTTGGTGATAGAAAGGGGAAATAAAAGAAACACACACGAGTATGATGAAATTGAAAAGAAAATAAAGAATTTGTGGAGCTGGGCTAAAGAGGAATGGCACAATTAGATCGGCACATGAAGTATTGGAGCTGGAAAGAAATCACAAAACGAGAGTTATGCACCAGAATGTGAAATGTTTGACAGAAAGAAAGGGATAGCAATAAATCGTGGGCGCATAAAATACGATGCTGGTAAAATATTATTTGAAAGGCATGCAGTAGCAAAAGGATGGACTGAATATCTAAGTGAATTGTTCTCCAGACAGGAAAGCAAAGGATGGGCCAAGTATTATGAAATCAGTGGTAAAGAATGTTTCGTAATTGATGAGGACAGGAAAAGCTCTGGGCATGGATGGAGTAACAACAGAACATCTAAAAGCCCCTGGAGAAACAAAATTAGAAGTGATAACAGGAATTTGCAGTCAAATACATTCCAAAAGATACATTCCAAGTGACCTGAAATATTTATTTTTCGCTGTTACCCAGGAAACCTAACGCGATGGAATGCAAATATTTTAGAACGATAAACGTAATGGAGTCATCCCATTAAAGTGATCTTGAAAATCATGGTAGAATGAAATAATAATACATTTGATGCAGAAATTGGTAAAACACAATCTGGACTTAGACCCGGAGTAAAAATAAAAGAGGGAATATTTAACCTAAGAGCAATTTTCAATAAATATATAGAAATTAACAAAAATGCTGACATGTACTTCATTATCTATCAAAAGGCATTCAACCAAATGGTTAATAGATGCGTTACTGAAATGTGACATTGACAGTAAAGATGTGAGATTTATTCAGAGTCAATAAATAGCAAGTATCAGGCTCGAAGGTAGGGAATCAGCTATGCTTCACGTGAACAGAGAATAAAAAGGTCGTGTCGCCGGAATTATTCAACCTGGACACAAAGCAGGTATTCACCGAATTAGATGTACCTCGAGGGGTATAAATTGGAAGCAAGAACATCATAAACGTGTGGTATGCTGATGACACGGGCTACTTGCAGGATCAAAATGGCCCTCCAAAATATCATGGGGTGGGTAGCAGAATAGAGGCCTTTGAAATGTGGATGCTAAGACTTATGCTTTAAAGTCCACATAGAGATCATAAGACAAATGAAGGGGCTCATGAAATTGCAGGAGCAGAGAACTCTAAAAAGTGGTGTACAGAAAATAAACTGTCGGTATTTCAACCATTTGACAAGAGCCGAAAAGCTACAGAGATAGATCTCTTCTAGAGGGCAAAGTGGAGAGTGGCAGAAAGACAGGTCGACCCAGGTGTAGTTGGATGACGGATGAGTGAGGATGCGTGAGGTAGCGTAAGGCAGATGAGTGTGATACACCATGACTAAAGATCTCCTGGTTGGAGTAGCTACAAGCAGCAGAACTGATCTTGGGCTTCAACTCCATTTTCCCACCTGTTCCCCTTGTTCTTTGATTCCCTGAAAGACATCTGTCTATCCCAACTTTCAATGTATTCCATGACAGAGTATTCACAATCATCCGGAGTAGATCATTTCAAAGATTCACAACCTTCCGAATGAAGTAATTTCTCCCCATTCCCGTCCTATATGATCGGCTGCTTATCCTGAGACAGTGTAATAGATTCCCCGAACAGCAAAAGCATTCTCCAGGCTCCTCTCCCATTAAATCCCTTCGTAATGTTCTATACTTCAATGAGTCCAAAGATGTGCGGGTCAGGTTGATTGGCCATGCTAAATTGACCCTAGTGTCAGGGGATTAGCAGGGTAAATATGTGCGGTTATGGGGATAGGGCCTGGGTGGGATATGTGGTCAGTGCAGACTCAATGGGCTGAATGGCCTCCTTCTGCACTGTAGGGATTCTATGATTCTATCTATGGTTCTATGAGATCACCTCGCATTCTTCTAAAGCCCAGAGGATATAGACCCAATCTACTCAGCCTCTCATCATCGGACAACCCCTTCATCCGAGGGACCAGTTGAATGAATCTTTGCTGAAACATCTCCAGTGTAATTATATTATTCATTAAATATGGAGACCAAAACTGCACACAGCATTCCCAATATGACCTCACCAAAGCCCAGTACAATTGCTGCATTTATTCCTGTACTTCAATTTCCTTGCAATAAAGATCTATATGCACTTCACCATCTTAATTTCCTGCTATACCTCCATGCAAACTTGTTTGTTGTTTCCTGTACGAGCATACCCAAGTCTATTCCACCGTTCAGTATGATCTTGGCTCACCTTGGGCCTCAATTCCACTTTCTCACCCATTCCCTATATCCCTTCATTCCCTGAGAGACCAAGGGTGGGATTTTCCAGCTGTGCTTGCCCCAAGACCGGAAAATGCCACCTGAGGTCAATGGCCTTTGCATGATCCGCCCCCGCTTACTATGATTCCCATGGTGGGCAGGATAGGAAAAGTCTACCCCATTTAAATATCTGTCTATCCCAGTCTTCAATAATTATAATGGAATACTCTCTCCACAACCAATGCACAGTAGCAGCAGTGTGTACCATCTAAACAATGCACAGCAGCAGCTCACCAAGACTCCTTTGACAACGCCTTCCAAACACATGACTTCTCTCACCTCAAAGCACAAGGGCAACAGAAGCATGGGAACACCACCACCTGCAAGTTCCCCTCCAAACCACCCAATATCCTGACTTGGAAATATATCGCCATTCCTTCAGTGTCGATGGATCAAAGTCCTGGAACTCGCTCCCTAACAGCACTGTGGGTGTACCTATAACACATGACTTGCAGTGGGCCAAGTTTGCGGAAGATATGAGACTTGGAAGCATTGTGAACTATAAGCAGGTTAGAAGCTCGAGCCTCTAAAGGAGATAGACAAGTCGGTGCAATGGACGGATGGGTGGCAGATGAAATTTATTGCAGAGAAATGGTGAAGCAATTCATTTTGGTCAGAAGAGCTTTGAAAGACTTGTGTCTTTTTGACCTGAGCTCATGGGTCTCATGACATGAAGATCCCAGCAGGGTGGAGTACTGCAGTAAGGTCTGCATTGAAGGGCAACTCAAGTTGATCAAGGTGTGGGGTTGGGGTGCAGGCGTGAATGGAGGGAGTGATGAAGAAAAGGAGGCAGGGGTTAGCTCCCTGGGTCCCAGAAAAGTGAGTGGTGACAACAACAGTTTAGATGGTGATGGTTGATGATGCCATCTATGACGGCAAGGCAAGGGTCTGTCAAATGTGTCATGAGGGTGATGGAGGGAAGCCCAATAGTTTACGAGGAACGATGCGCAGAAATGGCTTTCGTTACCCAAGTAAATGCAGAGGTTTCCATGACGTATGCACAAGAGGGGACTTCATGTGTGGTCTTCCAGGTTGGCCTTCACTATGTTGTTGGGAGGGTGGGAAGGGCAGGGTAGACCATTGCTGGATACAGGACTTCCCATTGGCTGAAATGTTCAGGGTGGGAAGGACAGTGCCAATGAATATGCTGACTAGGTGGATCATTGCAATTTGTTTCCAGGTCACTTCAGGCGTACATGATGCTGGCTCCAAGCAACTCTGCACTACTACTGACTGGTCCAGCTGAGGAGAAAGCAGCAGGCACGTCGACACCCTGCCTGCCCCTCCTCACACATACCCATCCAATAAACTGACCAGCATATAATCGCACACAGTCAGCCATTCCGCCCCCGTGCAGAAATTACTCTCAATTCCACTCACCTGCCTCACAACTTAGACTCCAGATCTCAGGATTCTGCTCCTTGGCTTTATGAACAAGGGCACAGAGTTAAGAGGAAGCAGGTGAGGTTGAACATGTACAAGAAGCTCCAGTTCAGCCTCAGCCGGGCATTGCATCTAGTTCCGGCTGTCCCAGTTTAGAAATGGAAATGGGAGGCATTGGAGAGAGCGCAGAAAAGATCCATGAGAATGTTTTCTGGGAGTTCCATAACTGGAACTCCAGCTATGAAGATAAACTGGAGAAGGTGAGGATGATGCCAGCTGATCCTTTCCTTTAATACCTCTCCCCCGAAAGAGGAGTGGCAGCCTTGGTAAGTGGGATCTGACGAGTATTTCTACTGTTTTAAATATGCCCCAAACTAACGGAAGTAAAAATAAAGTGAGTAACGGAAAGGTGAGTCATGGCTCAGCCATGTGGAATGTTGTGCGATGTTGGATACTCCCAGTGTCCAGGGTAACCACATGTGTAGGAGGTGCCTCCAGCTGCAGTTACTTGAAATCCGCGTTTCGGACTGGACTTGCGACAGGAGTAACTATGGAGCATCCGCAAGGATGGGATCTTTGTGGATAGCACGAACAGTGAGGTGGTCACACTGCAGGTAAATAGTGCACAGCAGAAAGGGTGACTGCCAGACAGTGCCAGAGCATAGAATCATAAAATCATAGCATCATAGAATCCCTGCAGTGCAGAAGGAGGCCATTCGGCCCATTAAACCTGCACCAACAAAAATCCCAACCAGGCCCTAACCCCGTATCCCATGTATTTACCCTACTAATACCCCTGACACTAAGGGGCAATTTAGCATGGTCAATCAACCTAACCCGCACATCTTCAGACTGTGGGAGGAAACCGGAGCATCCGGATGAAACCCACGCAGATATGGGGAGAACGTGCAAACTTCACACAGCCAGTGACCCGAGGCCAGAATTGAACCTGGGTCCCTGGCGCTGTGAAGCAGCAGGGGAAGCAATAATGACAGAGGATTCTATCATAAGGGGAACAGATAGACACCTTTATGGCACAGACGTGATACTAGGATGGTATGTGTTCTCCCTGGTGCCAAGGTCAAGGATGTCACTGAACGGCTGCAGGACATTCTGAAGGGGGAGGGTGAACAGCCAGAGGCTGTGGCCCATGTCGGTCCCAGCAACAAAGGTAAGAAGAGGGATGAGGTCCCGAAAGCCAAATATAAAGAGCTAGGCAATACATTAAAAAACAGGTCCCCACAGATAATAATTTTAGGATTACATCCAGTGCCACATGCTAGCGAGAGCAGGAATAGGAGAATAGACTGGATGAATGAGTGACTGGGAAGATAGTGTAGAAAGGAGGGATTTGGATTCTTGAGGCTTTGAGACCAATTCTGGGGAAGTTGGAACCTGTACAAGCTGGAACCTGTACAAGCTGGAAATGTTGCCCTCACCAATGCTCTCGTGGGGGCATTCGCTAGTGCTGTTTGGAGGATTTAAATTAGAGTGGCAGTGATGGGAACCTGAGCAGAGAGACACAAGAGAGGGAAACAAAGATACAAATGAAAGATAGAAAGCAAAAGTGGTAGGCAGAGGAAACAAGGGGCCAGCTGCAAATAGGGGCACAGTACAAAAAAAGTGTAAAAATTTCAAAAAGACAAGTAAAGGCACTGGGGACAATTTTGCGCCTGTGTTCACCATGAGTGCAAACAGCGACATGGGAATGAAATCCCAGATTGGAGAAAAAGATTCTTACCAGCGAGATCTCGTTTTCCAATTTTCCCCACTCCTCGCTGGAGTCCTCAGTACATTTTGATAAATTTTAATATAATTAGCAGGCTTCCCCGCCACATGTTCCCCCACATTTAGAATTCTGCCTTGGCAACGTGATGTTACATCGGCGAGGTTTACAACAGCTATTTAAAAATGTGAAGCCATCAAAGGGAGGCGCATGGGTCAGTACAGCCCGGGGGAGAGGACATCTCCAGGCAGTGCCCTGGAAAATGCTCCTGGGCACTGGCCCTGTCACACTGGCACAGTGTCAGTAGGCAGTCTAAAGGGGTCCCCTCTGGGGAGCTTCATTGGCGGTGGTCCCCTTATATGTGAGTGGGGTAGGGGGTGGGTGTTCACCCTCAGTGCTGCGGTATTGGGCGAGGAAAGTCATCTGTGGAGCTGGGGAGCTACACACCAGTTTTCTCGTCAGAGCCAGCAATTTGAGTAAATATTGAAACATTTTGTCAACTGTATCTGAATGGATGGAGCGGTCGCGATAAAGTAGATTAATTAACAGTGCACACAAGTACAATATGATTGCAGTTACAGAGACGTGGCTGCAGGATGACCAAGACTGGGAACTGAATATCAAGGGTATTTGATTCTTAGGAAGGATGGATTAAAAGGGAAAGGAACTGGGGTGGTGTTGTTAGTTAAAGATGAGATCAGCGCAAGATGATATTGGCTCAGAACATCTAGATTTTGGGCAATATTTTACGCCCTCACTCGAGCGAGACCAGAAATTCCCACCCAAGGTCAACGGAGATTTCCGTTGTCAGGCCCTCGCCTCGATTCCGTGGCGAGCAAGATGGTAGAGTTCTGGCCATAGAATCAGACTGGGTGGAATGAAGAAGTCACAAGGGGCTGGAAACATTAGTGAGAGTTATCTATACTAATAGTGGCAAGGCAGGGGATGTCGTGAAACAGGAAATTCGAGATAAATGTAACAAGGGTTTCCACAGTAATCATGGGTAACTTTTATCTACATATAGATTGGACAAATCAAATTAGCAAGAATACTGTGGCAGATGAATACCTGGAGTGTGTACAAACCGGCTTCGACCAGTATGTTGAGGAAATAACTAAGGAACATAATTTCCTTGAATTGATGTTATGCAATGAGAAGGGTTAATTGATAATCTTGTTGTCCTTTGACATCCTTTAAGAATCAGTGCCCATAAATGAAATAATTCTTCATTAGGATGGACAGTGAAGATGTCCGATCTGAAACTAGCACCCTAAATCGCAACAAAGGAAACTACAAAGGTATGAGGCATGTGTTGGCTGAGATAGATTGGGAAACTTCATGAAAAGACATGACAGTGGATAGGCAATGGCTAAGATTTATGGAATGAACATATCCATTGCAACAGTTATTATCCATTCCTTTTTTGCGCAAAAGCAAAACAAGTAATGCAACCCCACCATGGCTCACAAAAGAAATTAAGGATAGCATTAAATCCAGAGAGGAGTCATATAAAGTTGCAAGATAAAGTAGCAAACCTGAGGATTGGGAGAAGTTTAGTATTCAGCAAAGGAGGACAAAGAAATCAACTAAGAGGGGAAAAATAGTGCATGAGAGTAAACTTGCAAGTAACATAAAGTGGACTGTAAAAACTTCCAAAAGTATATAAAAAGAAAAAGATTAGTGAAGGCAAATGTAGGCCCTTTACAGTCCAAATCAGGAGAATTTACAAAAGATAGCAAGAGAATGGCAGAGAAATTAAACAACTACTTTAGTTCTATCTTCATGGATGGCAAAGACACAAATAACTTTCCAGAAATGCTAAGGGACAAAGGGTTCAGTGAGAAGGAAATTTGTATTACTAGAAAAAAGGTGTTGTAGAAATTAATGGCCATAACAGCATGTATGGAATTGCATTAAAAAAATCCAATTCATAATTTTCTTTAAAAATACTGCTGTTGCCAATCAACTGGACTTTGAAGGATCAATAACAGAAACTATAAGCACTTGAAATCTCTTTATGTTGTGCAAATAAACATTGTGCCATTAGCAAAAGAGATTACAGAATAAATAGCTTATTGTAACATCAAAAAGCTGTCAATCTTCTCTGCACTTGTGCCAGCAAACTGACTCGCAAAATCCTTTTTATGGGGGTCTGGGCTCTCATCCAACCATGTATAATAAGGTTCAACATAGATCCTTGCTCAATGCGATGATTAGAATATCTGCTGCTTATCCCTACACTCTGTATTCTGATGCTCAGCAAATGTCCTAACCTAGTCAATAACTTGTCTTCAATTCAATGGACTTTAGTCACCAGTCTTTTATGAGGGACCTGATCAAATGTCTTCTGTAAGCCCATATGAATAACATACATAAACATTCCCCTGTCTACTACTCCAGTTACCTCTTCAAAGAATTCAATTGGGTTTGCAAAGCATGACTTTTCCCTCGCAATTCCATGCTGGCTCTCTCTGACCAGCTAAAGATGTTCAAAGTTCAAAGTTCACCCTATCCTTAATTCTGGATCCCAGTAATCTCCTGGCCACAGATGTGAGGCTAACTGACCTGAAATCACTCGGTTTTCCTCTCTCAGCTTTCTTAAATAGTGGAATGACATATCCAATTTTCCAATTTAAAGTAATGGTCCCTGTGATAACCTCCATGATCTGCATGGGGAATCACTAAGTGACATCCCAGTCCGGCTCATTGAATACGAGATCCCTGGGGACTGGTAATTAGCCAACCAGGTGGAGCTCATATAATCGAGCCCTGTATAAAGCAAGACCCTAAAGGGGTCCATTAACCTTTTAGTCCTGGTTGGGACTTGTGTTCACCACAGGCTTGTTTTATTGTTTACTTTCATTTGTGCAATAAAAGCACGGTTCCTTCACAGCCGACTCCTGGGGTTATTATGGGCCTCAAATCAAGTGATTATAGTTAGGACATCTCCACTTGCCTCCCTCAAAATCTTGGGATAGAAACCATCTGGTCCTGGCGACCCGTCATTCTTTTGCACCATTATTTTCTCCATTCCTGTTATTTTGTTCGTGTTAATTTTGGTGAGTTGCTATCCCTGATTTAATATTAATTTCCTTGGCATTTCCAACATACCAACTTCTTCCTCGAACAAAATAATTATTCAAAATGTCCATTATTGTCAAATTTTCATTGACAATATCACCATTTTTCAATTGTCAAAGTGGGGTCCATGTTGCTCTTGAACAACATTTTTCTTCTAATATAACTAAAAAGAAACTGCCTTGATTCTGATCACCCTTGCAAGTTTCTTTTCATTTTCCCTTTTCTTTTACAGGATGTGGGAATCGCTGGCTGGGCCAGCATTTGTTGCTCATCCCTAATTGTCCTTGAACTGAGTGTCTCACTCGGCCATTTCAGAGGGCAGCTGAGAGTCAACCACGTTGCTGTGGCTCTGGAGTCACATATAGGCCAGACCGGGTAAGGTTGGAAGATTTCCTTCCCTAAAGGACATTAGTGAAACAGATGTATTTCTATGACAAACGTGATAGTTTCATGGTCACCATTTCTTAGACTAGCTTTATATTCCATTAACTGAATTTAAATTCTATCAGCTGCCATGGTGGGATTTTGAACCTGTGTCCCCAGAGCAGTAGCCTGGGCCTCTGGATTACTAGTCCAATGACATTCGCACTAACACTACCATTTCCCTTTCTGTTGCTCATTTTATCTGCTTTTTCATCCTTTGTTGTTCTCTGTGAGACTTCTTACTGTGGATCCCATTTGCCAGGAACTGTGCAATTATTGCATTTTTGTTTGCTTTTTCTTTTAGTTTTATGTTGTCTCTCCCTTATTTAGCCATCCAGAGCTGTCTTTTTTGATGAGTAGTGTTTCTGCATCTTATGAATATAAACCAGTTCTGAATCATATTAAATTCTTTTCTGAACAGCTCCCAGTCACCTTCTGTTGTTTTGTCCATTAATTGATTTGCCCAGCTTGCTCTGGACAGTCTCTATCCATCACATGGAAGTCAGCTGGAATGATTGTGGTGCCTATCTCTTTAAGAAAACACAGCAGAAGAGGGTCACTGGCTTGAGGAACCAATGGGAACGGAGAACAGGTGATCACCCCAGAGAGTGGAGTCCTCGCTCGTGCAGAATCATCGAGCAATCACGTAGTAACTGTGTAAGAACTGGAGCTCGACCCCAAAGCATCCAGGGGTTGCAATCCCCTGTCACTGACCTCTCTTTATCAATAAATACCTTTTTGTTTCTAATGGAGTCTGAAATGTCTTCACGTCGCTGAAGGGTGCCACGCTAAAACATCAGCCTGACCTAAATTTAGAATCTGAGTAGCTGTTTTCTGTTTCTCTCTTTCAAACAGTACGTTGAATTCAATCATATTATAATTGCTGTTAGGTAAATGACCACACACAGTAAGGTTGTTAGCTGAGGGCGGGATTTTCCTGCCCTGCCAGTGATGGAAAAGTCAATTGAAAGTCCAACTGACTGCCAGTGATAATGTCCGCTGCTGGTAGGATCAGAAAATCCCAGCCTAATCCTGTCTCATTGTTCATTACTAAATCTACTGGGGCAGCACGGTGGCACAGTGGTTAGCACTGCTGCCTCACAGCACCAGGGACCTGGGTTTGATTCCCAGCTTGGGTCACTGTCTGTGTGGAGTCTCCATGATCTCCCTGTGTCTGCGTGGGTTTCCTCCAGGTGCTCTGGTTTCTTCCCACAGTCCAAAGATGTGCGGGTTAGGTTGGTTGGCCATGATAAATTGCCCCTTAGTGTCAGAGGGATCAGCAGGGTAAATACATGGGCTTATGGGGATAGGGGCTGGGTGGGAATTTGGTCGGTGCAGACTCGATGGACCGAATGGCCTCCTTCTGCACTGTAGGGATTCTATGATTCTATATGCCCATTGTTCATTTTGGGACATACTGGCCGAGATTCTCCAGCCTCCCAGCCGCGTGCTTCCTGCCGGCGGGAGGTAGCATGTTGCTTGCCAGCGGCGAGATTCTCTGGTCCCACCGCTGTTAATGGGAATTCCCATTAATGTCACCGGCAGGAATCCCACAGGCAGGGGTGCGCTGCCGGCAGGACTGGAGAATCTCACCAGAGAATTCCAGCCATTGTTGTGGAAAACCATTCCAGCACAATCATGGCCCAATAATGAACTTTCATTCTCCATTGACAGCTGGGACCAACATGGCAAAGCACTTTAAATCTTATGGACTTGCAGAATTGAACAAGGTTCAAATTAGTCAGAAGGGTATGGCCAAATCATTTTACCTTGCCTAACCTGGTCAGATCATGAGACATTTTCAGTGGCATGAACAGTGTATGAAATGGTCCAAATAAACATTTTTAATGGTTGCATTTCTTTAAGATCACAAGCCTGCTTCTTCATTCATCAGCCATATTCTTACTTGTTGGTTTTACCACTGCCTGGTCAAGAGCTTCCCAATGAGTGATGTAATTAACTCCAGAAATATACTGCCTCTGATGGATACACACATAACCACACAAGCATGGCAGCAAGAACCAAGTTACGTCTTGCCTTTGTTTATCCCCACTATTTCTCGTAAAGGTACTGACACCTGCTGCGGTACAACCTAGCAGGCATTATTAGCTGCTTCTGAGTACCTCATCCATCCGGTGATAATTCTTCATGGCAGGAGCATGGATGTACAGCGGGATAGCAAGTTATTTTCAAAGCTCAGTAAAGCCGCAGTACCCTGCAATTACCACAGGGCTATCTGCGTGATTTAATTACTGTAATTTTTCTCCACGCTATGGAGAGGGACACAAAATGTTAGCAACAAGTAAACAATGTGTTGGCAGGAAACAGCTCCCCAATCAGCATTGCCTTCTGTCCAATTATCTGGTTATGCACATGTGAAGATTCGAAGCTACTGTGTCAGAGCTGCCTTGCGAGTCTGAGCCAGTTGTCAGATCATCCCATTTCCTGATTCATAGACTGTTTGTCCATTTGGCCGAGTCCTTCTGTAATCACCCGACAGCTCTATCCATCAATAGCTGGTTGACATATTCTCAACACTAGACTTGGCCAGAAAGCTGGCAATGGCATAACGTGAGTTGGCGTCGCTACAGGCACAGCACACGATGATTATGAAGTGTTTATTAGGCAAGCTATAGACTGAAAGGGGGCCTGTGATGTAGAGTCTGTCAGAAGGAGCTCGGTTAGGTGATAACTGACAGAAATAGATTACTTAAACCCTAGGCATCCAGTAACAGATGACTTTCAGTATGTTTTTTTTTGACTATTATTATGATGTCGAAATTTCCCACAGGAAATCAGGCCTGAATTTAAATCAACCAGCCCTGAATTAACTCACTTTGCTTCAATTTTCTCGCCTTGCCTTGTACTCCTGCTATCTGAAGAAAGCTACTGGAAAGCAGTCAACCCTTTGAGTCCTGGAGAAATACAGTTGTACTATGTTTAAACCATAATGAAGAAATAGATCCCTTTGGGGCAGGAAATACTGCTTTTATTTTCCAGCAAAATTACAGGAGGAGGGAGCGGGCATTGAACCGAGGTCTGACCACATTGCAATTAAAGATTAAGCAATTTGGGGCCTATTTGAGATACGCAGTTTTCAGTTTTGCTGTAGTGTGAAACACAAATCCTCAGCGTGCGACCTGTCTCTGGAACAGGTCATTTGAACTTTGGGAAAGAATGAATAACGGGCAGTATTGAACCGCCGGCCCCTTTTACAGCTCCCCTGCTTTGCATTTCCATTGAAGTCAAAATTACCCACTTTGTTTCTTTCCCTCATGAGAAGCTTCTGTTCGGAGCCAAAGAAAACAAAGATTTTTTTTCTTCTGTCATTCCAATGGACGTCGCAGGTCATTGCGATCCGGAATAGACTGGAAGGCGGAGGCGGAAAGGGTTAGCCGGAGAATTCAAGCACTTAGGATCTAAGCAGCTGAAGGCATGGCTGCCAATGATGGAACAAAGAAAATCTGCAACAACACGGATCAAAATTGGAGGGATATTAAAAAAGAAGAAACGAAAGGCCTGTTCAGAAACAGCAGGGTGTGGGACTAATTCAAAGAGCCAGCACAGACCAATGGGCCGATTGGCTTCCTTCTGTGCTGTATCATTGTGCAATCTACAGCTGAGAAACCAATTAGAACTCTCTTGCAATAATGGTCCACCGTTATTCAATAGCCAGTGGGCAATTAATTGGCATAAACAGCACAAAGGCAAAAAGTACAGCTGCACTATTGAGTCATGAGGCAGGAACACAGGTCGCAGCAGAACTTGTTTGGAGAAGAGTCCTGATGAGATGGGAAGAGGGCTGGCCAATATATTCCTTTCAGGGTAGAAAGAGCAGCAAACAGAAGGCACAGGGGGTGCACCGTGCAGGAGATGAAACCATTCACACATGGAAGGGCCTGGAGAAAAGCACAAAGGTGGACAATAATGTGAAAGTCAGTCATAGGAAATCCACCATAAATATAAAGGGAAGCTCCAGATATAAGGTGCTGTTTGCTCTATCTACACATTTAGCCTGTAATGTGATGAATGTGCAGCACAAAAGGAACTAATTAAGACAGTCAATTAAGTATTGGAGCAAGGCCATATGAAAGAAATGTCTGTGGTTGCTGATGAGAATGTCGGACTAATCCATTGCAAACATGGAATTTTCACTGCAATTGGAGCTAATCTGTTGGCAAGACCACATACACAGTCACCGCTGCAGCTTCTCACTCCATGATATAGAATCATAGAATCCCTACAATGCAGAAGGAGGCCATTCGGCCCATCGAGCCTGCACCGACCCCAATCTCACCCTGGCTCCACCACTGCAAACCCACACATTTATCCCACTAATCCCCCCAACATCCCCCTAACACTAAGAAGCAATTTAGCACAGCCAATCAACCTAACCCACACATTTTTGGACTGTGGGAGGAAACCGGAGCACCCGGAGGAAACCCACACAGACATGAGGCGAGCGTGCAAACTCCACACAGACAGTGACCCAAGCCGGGAATCGAACCCGGTTCCCTGGCGCTGTGAGGCAGCAGTGCTAACCACTGTGCCGCCCAATATCTGGACATTCAATGCATGTTACCCTCTTCCTTGCAACAAATCAAATAGGGGCTTATTTCAAGACAGGTGGCAGCATTTACTAGATAACTTTGCTTAAACAAGTAACCACGGTGACCGTAGGCTTAGAGAATGCTGAAGGCCTGTGTGCTGTACGAACTAAAGGTGCTGGTTAAATTGTGAGGGCACAAATTGTACAGATGGGGCTGGTATTCCCTTGAATATGAAAGATTAAAGTGGGATCGAATTGAGGTGATTATGATGATTAAGGTAGTTGATGAGGTAGATTGAGAAACAAGTATTTTCTCTGGTGAGAGGGTCCACAACATGGGGGCTTAAATTCGATCCAGGTCTTTCATGGAACAGGAAGCAGTTCATCACACAAAGTGTAGCAGAAATCTGGAACTCTCTCCCCTAAGAAGCCGTTGAGCCAGGGGGAACCAATTGGTCATTTGGAAACAGATTTTTAGTATGCCAGAAGGGATACGGAAACAAAATGTAACAGTCTGTGTGGAATTTGCACGTTCTCCCCGTGTCTGCATGGGTTTCCTCCAGGTGCTCCAGTTTCCTCCCACAGTCTAAAGGTGTGCGGGTTAGGTGGATTGGCCATGCTAAATTGCCCCTTAGTGTCAGGGGGACGAGCAGGGTAAGCACGTTACGAGGATAGGGCCCAGGTAGGATTGTTGTCGGTGCAGGCTTGATGAGCCAAATCTGCACTGTAAGGATTCTATGATCCTATGAAAATGCATAGATGGAATCAAGATACACCTTGTCCCTGGTCAAGTTGAATGGCAGGTCAGCCTTAAGGGCCTACCTGCATCCCCATATTTCAAAATAACAGTCGACATTAACTTTCTGCTGAGTGTGTCCTTTAGTAGATCTGAAGCTTGGTTGTGTGTACAGTGAGATGTTGTAAACACTTTTCAGGGCAGCTGAGCCACATCTCACAGTCACCATGACCTCAATGTGGAAACATCCACTTTTTGCTCAGAAATTCCACAACCTTGAAATTCCATTCCACAAACTCTTGCGATGACAAAGCTGCAACATCCTCATGTTCAAATGAGCCTGAGACGGGAGCACAAGGTTGGGGAATGTATGTCAGGAGTCAGGAAGACACAAGCCGCTCCCATTGGCAGGATCTTCCTATTCTGTTGAAGTCAATGGACTTTTGAATGGTTTGCTGCATTTTCCGGCTCCACTCCTGCCGCGTCAGGACCAGAAAGTAAGCAATTATTACCCCTGTTTGAAATTTTACTATCCCCCACCTCACAACACCATATTCTGTGACTTCAACCATCATTGGCTTTGAGTTAACTGCATTGTCACCAATTTGTACAAGTAACTCATCGACACAATTACAAACATTCTGCATTACTTTCAAGTTGGGTGTAATTCTGATTATCACCGCTCTGTTTTAAGGGCTAGCCATATGTTAACGTTGGCACTGCAGTGAACGTACATTGAAAGGTTAACTTCTGTTTGTTGGGAGTGTGTGAAACTGTAAGTAATCAGTTCTCACACTGAATCAACTGCAGAGGCTATTAGTTAAGGTATTTAATCAAAGTGTTCTAGTCTGATGATTGTTAGAGGTATTCTGGACAAACTATTAAGCCATGTTTTATAAGGTCTGCTGGATGCCCTGTAAGGCCTTTACCATGGTTGAGTGGCAGTCCTCACCTCTCAGTCAAAATGTTGCGGCTTCAAGTCCCATTCCAAACACGTGAACATTTAAGCCTGCATTTCCAGAGAAAGTGCCCCAGAACGTCAGGTTTTCAGTGCGGGAGGAGGGTTGGCGGAGGGGGGGGGGGGGGGGTGCGGCTGCAGCAGGTAAAAATGGGGGTCATGGCAGGTACCCTGGAAATGCTGTGGAGACTGCCCAGTGTGAAAGTTGGAAGTCTGCCTGTGTTCACCGCCACTGTGTCCAAGTATTAAATAAAACAATAAAATATAAAACACTATTCGATCCCTCACCCCTCACATCTCCTCACTACGCTCACACACTCCCATGCCCCATGCATCCTAACCCATGACCCCAACACACCTTCTGGCCCCTCAAACCAATCAAACTATGCCCCCCCACCCCCCCCACCCCATGGTCTCTTCTAGCCCACAGAGTAAAATAGCAAGCAACATTTTTTTAACACTCCACACTTTTATTTCAAAGACTTAAAAGGCAAGAGTTTTAACTGCCTGAACAATTTGACAGTTGCTTTTGACACTTGCTATTGGCATTTCCTTTTAATAGTTCCTTTTTATAGCTGCCTTGATACTTCCAATGAGTTTATGCACCTTTTACACACATTCATATCCATTTTCAACAATCCCAAAGGGCATCTGACCTCTTCCAATGGGCATCTTACCTCTCCTAAAGGGCACATGACCTCCTCAAAATTGTCCTAGAACCAGAGGGCACAACCTCAGTGTGAAGGGACGCTCCTTTAAAACTGAGATGAGGAGGAATTTCTTCAGCCAGAGGATGATGAATCTGTGGAACTCTTTGCCATAGAGGGCTTGGAGGCCAGGTCATTCAGTGTCTTTAAGACAGAGATAGATAGGTTCTTGATTAATAAGGGGATCAGGGATTAAGGGGAAAAGGCAGGAGAATGGGGATGAGAAAAATATCAGCCATGATGGCAGAGCAGACTCGATGGGCCGAGTGGCCTAAATCTGCTCCAATGTCTTATGGTCTTATAGTCTTATGGTCCTGGGACCATGTCCAAAATGTTACCCTACCATTCTAAAAGGGTACCCCAACTCTCCAAAAGATGCCACAAAGTTTAGACGTGCTCCTACCCCAGGTCTAATCCGCACACGTCATATTTCCTCAGAAAAATCAGAGATGACTGGAGGCGGCTGCTATTTTACAGGTGTAGCCACCTCCATGATATGTGCATACCCAAATCCCAAACTGTTCCCATTCCTGCCTCATAAAAATATGGTGCCATGCTTGGGAGTGGGATTCCGGATTTCGGCCTCCCCAACCATTTGTGCAATGGTAGAGAGGCTTCATATCATTGCAAAAAATCCAGGCCGTAACCTCAGCGTTTGAAAGACAGCACCTGTGACAGTGCAGTATTTCTCCAGCACACCACTGGCGTGACAGCCTAGATAATGTACTCAAGGCCAGAATTTTAAATTGATTGGGCGGGCACGCGTGGTGGTAGAGTTCCGGCGATTGGGTGCATGTCCCAGCGTCATTAAACTCACACGCAACATCACGTTTGGCAGGCGCATGTGGGAGTCTGAAACACACCAGCTGACAACTAAGAGGCCAATTAAGGAGGCAATTGTCAGCCATTTCACATGGCTTGTCCACTTTTACGGTTGGCGGGACAGGTCATTTGTCCAGATGGCCTTCTTATTTTTGCTACGACCTCGATCCAGGGTGGGATGTAATGTCCAGGGTAAAACATAATGAAAAAAGATTTTCTGGTGGCTGAGATTTTTTGAATTTTGCTGTCAGGTACTGGAACATGCTGCATAGACATGCACACCACACAAGTGCAAGGAAATGACAGCTGAAGAAATGGCTACCAAGAAGGAGTAAAGGAAGTCAGAGATGGGCAGCAAGCTAGAATTGGAGAGTTCATGGTGGGTGGTGGGGCTGGTGGAGGTGGCAGAGATTGGGAGATTCGAATAGAAGATGATCACTTTAAATCTGAGGCATTATTAGGCTGGGAGTAGGTCAGGGTTCATGCGGGGAAAGGTAAATGGGACTTGGTGCGCATCAGGAAGTGTGCAGCAGAGTTTTGGGTGAGACCAATGAACTGGAGAACGTTAGAAGTAGGAGCAGAAATTGGCCATTCGGCCCATCGAGCCTGTTCCACTAGTCAATAAGATCATGACTGATCTGATGTGGCCTCAAAACCACTGTCTTGCCAGCCGCATAACCCATGACTCCTTGTCAATCAATAAACTGTCTAATCCAGTCTTGAATATATTCAATGATCCAGTCATCATTATTCCCTGAGAAAGAGAATTCCAAACATTACTGAGAGAAGAAATTCCTCCTAATCTCTGCCTTAAATGGAAGATACCTTACTTTGAAACAATGCCCCATAATTCTAGATTCCCCCATAAGGGGAACCATTCTCTCAGCATCTACCCTGGGAAGCCCTCTCAGAGTTTTATTTTCTTTATTGTTTCATGGGGTGTGGATGTTGTTGGCAAAGCCAGCATTTATTACCCATTCCGAAATTTTCCTGGAACTGAGTGACTTGCTCGGCTATTTCCGAGATCAGTTAGGGATCTACCACATTGCTGCGGGTCTGGAGTCACATGTAAGCCACACCAGGTAAGGAGGGCAGATTTCCTTCCTATTCTTTCTGTTATATCTTAATTTTCCAATAAGATCGCCTGCCATTCTTCTAAACTCCAATGAGTATTGGCCTATTCTTCTCAATATTTCCTCATAATGCAATGCTTTCACCCCCAGAATCAGCAGCACAGATTAATTGCCATCCTGTCAAAGGTACGAAATGATGGGTGCTTGCAAAGTGAACAGTGAGAAAAGAGAGGCTGGTTAGGTTGGGGTTGTTTTCCTCAGAGCAGAGAAGGCTGAGGGGGGACCTGATTGAGGTGTACAGAATTATGAGGGATATGGATAGGTTAGTTAGGAAGAAACCTTTCCCCTTAGTAGAGGGGTCAATAACCAGGGGGCATAGATTTAAGTTAAGGGGAAGGAGATTTAGAGGGGATTTGAGAATAATCTTTTTATGAAATCATATGGCATGCTTGCCTTCATCGACTGAGGCATCGAGTATAAAAGTTGGCAAATTATGTTACAGTTATATAAAACGTTGGTTAGGCCATATTTGGAATACTGTATCCAATTGTGATCGCCACACTGCCAGGAGGATGTGGAGGTTTTGGAGGGAGTACAGTGAAACAGTCATCATTTTACAAGTTGGGACAGAAACAGAATTAGAGCAGTGCAAAACCCTGCAAAACTTTGGAATAGAGAATCAAGACTGGGAAGATATTGTATTAACTCAAAATAGATAGACTTTAGTAGAACTGGTCACAATTTGTCCACCTCTGGACTCAGGGAGATGGTGGCGCAGTGGCAATGTCACTGGATTTAGTCACCTAGATGCTTAGGTTAATGTATTGGTGGCATGGCTTCAAATCCCACCATGACAGCTGGTAGTATTTAAATTCAATTAATTAAAAAAACTGGAATTTGAAGTTGGAATGACGGTGAAATTCGTCATTCCAGCTTCATCGCGTCTGGGTGTCCTTGTTCATGAGTCACAGGAAACTAGCATGCAGGTACAGCAGATAATAAAGAAAGTGAATGGAATGTTGGCATTTATAGCTAAAGGAATAGAATATAAAGGTAAGGAAGTGTTGTTGCAACTATACAAGGCATTGGTGAGGCCGCACCTGGAGTATTGTGCACAGTTTTGGTCCTCTTATTTGAGGAAAGATGTAGTGGCATTGGAGGCAGTTCAGAGGAGGTTCACTAGATTGATTCCAGAGATGAGGGGTTTGTCGTATGAAAAGAGATTGAACAGTTTAGGCCTATCCTCTCTGAAATTTAGAAGAATGAGGGGAGATCAAATTGAGGTATTCAAGATGATAAAAGGTATGGATAAAGTAGATGTGGAGCGGATGCTTCCTCTTGTGGGGCATTCTAGCATGAGAGATCATAGTCTTAGGATAAGGGGTAGAAAATTTAAAACAGAGTTGAGGAGAAACTACTTCTCCCAAAGGGTTGTGAATCTGTGGCATTCGCTACCCCAAAGTGGATGCTAGGACAGTGAGTAAATTTAAGGAGGAGTTAGACAGATTTTTAATTGGTAATGGGTTGAAGGGTTATGGGGAGAAGGCAGGAAATCGCCCATTCCCAATTGCCCTCAAGCTGAGTGGCTTGTTAGGCCACTTCGGAGGGTCTGGAGTCACGTACAGGCCAAGGATGGCAGGTTTCCTCCCCTGAGGGACATTATAGTGAATCTGGTGGATCTTTACGACAAATGTTTCATAAATGCATAAGTTCATAAGATATAGGGGATGAGAAGAATGTCAGCCATGATCGAATGGCAGAGCAGACTCGATGGGCCAAATGGCCTAATTCTGCTCCTATATCTTATGAACTTATGCATTTATGAAACATTTGTCGTAAAGATCCACCAGATTCACTATAATGTCCCTCAGGGGAGGAAACCTGCCATCCTTGGCCTGTACGTGACTCCAGACCCTCCGAAGTGGCCTAACAAGCCACTCAGCTGGAGGGCAATTGGGAATGGGCGATGAATGGTGGCCTTGTCGATGACGCCCACAACCCATGAAAGAACGAGGAAAAAAAATGCCAAGCGTAGCTCGGCAGATTTGCAGCAAGCCCCATTTTTAGTGTACTCCACCCAGTGGAAGAGCAGAGAAATGGTGCCCTCGTGGCATCTACAGGGTGGTGATGGCAGAGGAAACAAAAACACATAACGAGGCAGAAAATCAGGAAGTGTAAAAAACTGTAACTCGGTAACGAGAAGCAGAAAATGAGAGAAAGATAAAACTGCATAAAAAATAGCCTTTGATCCTACTCTGTCGCTCCCTGCTGCTACTCCTTCTGGAGCCCCCCAGCATGCCAATAGACAGGAGCCCAGATCTGCGCTCACTCCATTTGCATCTCATTTAAATGCAGCTTTGGCAATGCCCTAAGCTGCATCTGCGTTGAGATTTCAAAAGCAGTTTAGCACCCAGACGTAACTCGATTACAGTTTGTGCTGGTATTAGGGAAGAGCTTTAGCAAATAATGCTAGGGTTCGGGTAAGGATTGGATTAGGGACAGGGACACGTGCAGATTAAATTCCTCCCAGATTGTTTTGACACAGGCAGTTACCAAATTAAGATAAGTGGGTTACTAAAGCAGAAGGTGAACTTCAGAATGGATCCCTCCTCCGAATGCACACTGTGATTCCAGGTGATCTCCTTAACCTTCTCCAGCCCCACAACACTCTTCCCTTCCAGTTGGTCTCTTGTACATACCAAAGTCATTTTGTCTCACCATTGGCAGTCTTGCCTTCAGTTTTCCAGACGCTATGCTTTGAAATCTCCTTGCTGCACATTTCCCTATTGAAGAACCTTGTGTTATTTTCTGCATCAATAATGCTTGTTCTTTTATTTTTATCTACAATGTCCCAGTCAGTCACAGGAATGGAAAAAAAATACATCCCTTTAAAAAAAACTGACTCAATGATCTATGTGGAATAACGTTAAAGATGATGCATTGTCATGAAGGGGAAGCAATGGCCTAGTGGTATTTTCGCTAGCCTATTAATCCAGAAACTTAGCTAATGTTCTGGGGACCTGGGTTCGAATCCCGCCATGGCAGATAGTGGAATTCAAATTCAATTAAAAAATTTCTGGAATTAAGAATCTACTGATGACCATGAATCCATTGTCGGAAAAACCCATCTAGTTCACTAATGTCCTTTAGGCAAAGAAATCTGCCTCCTTACCTGGTCTGGCCTACATGTGACTCCAGAACCACAGCAATGTGGCTGACTCTCAACTAAGGATGGGCCCAATAAATGCTGGCCAGCCAGCAACACCCCATGTCCCACTAACGAATGAAAAAAAAAAATTGGGGCCTAAAATTATAAAGGGTTTATTCCCAAAGATAAATAGATATTTACAAACAGGGGTCTGACAGAACTGAACACACGACGACTGTCTATTCATCCCTGGCTCCAACTCTCCCTCAACTGCCAAAGTGAGAAAATTATGTCAGCTGTGGATCTGCTGTTAGTCACACAGAATCAATGGTAACAGCATAGATCCAGCAACCTCAGCCTATTTTCATTCATGTTGCCGTTTCCCGGGTGCGCCATGTACAGTGGCCAGGATGTGCAGTCGGTACACATTCTTGCGTTGAGATTTCCTGAAAGGTACAGTCCTTCGGTACTGGGAATTTCTGTTTAAGGCTGCATCAAGTGCCTCATAGTGGAGATACTGGCGTTGGACAGGCACAGTAAGAAGTCTCACAAGTCCAGGTTAAAGTCCAACAGGTTTATTTGGAATCACGAAATTTCGGAGCGCTGGTCCTCTCCTCCTACGCCTTATGGTAATTTCTTCATCATCAATGATGGACTTTCCGACCTATTGGTAGTATTATGGGAGCAGCTTGCCCATGTGGACTGTAGTGGATAAAGAAGGCTCACCGCCATCTTCCCACAGCCAGCTAGAGGTTGGGCAATAAATGCCAGCTTTGCCAATGATGCCAATATCTCGAGAATGAGTCAAAAATTTTAATTGCAGCAATCAGGACTCGGCTAACTGGCTCAATGGTGATCAGATACCCACAATGCATGGGGAACAGTCACTCATTTGTGATCATCTGAGGCCCAATTAAGGACAGCGAGTGGGCTCTTGATGTCAGACGGCCAATAGGGAACTCCTACAGCTCATAACCAACGGCAGCATGGTGGCACAGTGTTTAACACTGCTGCCTCACAGCACCAGGGACCTGGATTTGATTCCCAGCTTGGGTCACTGTCTGTGTAGAGTCTGCATGTTCTCCACGTGTCTGTGTGGGTTTCCTCCGGGTGCTCCAGTTTTCTCCCACAGTCCGAAAGACGTGTTGCTTAGGTGCATTGGCCATACTAAATTCTCCCTCAGTGTACCCGAACGGGCACCGGAGTGTGACGACTGGGGGATTTTCACAGTAACTTCATTTCAGTGTTAATGGAAGCCTACCTGTGACACTAATAAATAAACTTTAACTTAAACTTTAGCAGCCAAATACTTTTGCAGATAAGTGAAGGAGAGGATGTGGCAAGATGGAAGCACCCTGTCTCCAAATTTTTCAAATCTGAAATCGGTTCAGCAGCCAGGCCACATTTGTGGAGGGGGAAACCTTCCTTAGGGCAGCCACTTGTGGCTGCAGCTGAAGCAAGGCAGGCGTGGCAGCTTCAGACAGAATCAAACTTCCTCCTGTCTCCAAAGTCTGGTATCCAAAGGTGACAATTTACAGACAGAAATCTAAAACAAACATCATGCCTAGATCCGACAGAGTCACTTGATTCACCGGGACGTGAATATCTAGCCTTTGAAAAGGTGAATACCTTTGAATCTAGCAGGGAAAATGTTTCTCTACTGTCTGCTCCAGAAGGCTTTAAACATAAAAGTCTTCCTGGAGCATTGGCCTCATGGTCTGCTGCTGGGCCTCCAGACAGTTAAATTGTTTCCCATTACTTCTGGCAAGCAAGAGGCTGACTGAAAAATGCTATTCGATGATGGGTCTTAGTGGGCCTTTCATTCAGTCAAGCGGCCACCCACCACTTTGGGAAAATGACTCGGGTGCAGGATGGAGCTGCAGAACTGGGCCCCTTAATGCCCACAGGGGGCTAAAAATGCAGCCCGTTATGATGTCAAACCTGTTGCAATAGGCCTTTAAGGGATATCAGCATGACGTCACCAGAAGAGGAATCGGTCATATGATCCAGTCTTGGTTTCACTTTTGCTTTGAGCAGAGCACACGCACAGCTCTGAAGCCTTCAAGCTTTGTACCTAAGTATAACTGGTATAACTGTTCTCATGTGCCGAGTGTTAATAAATAACCCACAATATGGTTAGCCAATTCCTTATGAGTGATTGGTGCCTTGTACAGTAAATACATCTCAGATATGATATCATTATAATAGCATGGGGCATGGTGATCAGAAGTGGTAAGACAGGTGGCAGCAAGATTAAGCACAGGTACTACATGGTGAGCAGCCTTAGATTGTACTACATGGACTGAGATGACCCTTGACATTTTGGTCAGACTGCAATGTAGTTGCAGCATCCGTGAGTGTTGAAAAGGCAGAGTGGTGAGTTCAAAGAAGAGTTTTGGAGACACAGTGCTGAGCTAGAGTTTAACTAAAGAGCTGGTAAACAGATGGACCCCTCGCGCTGAGATGGCAGCACATTGTCTGTCAGTTCAATGAGTGGGACAGTGTGTCGGGGGTTTCCGGCCGTGGGCTCACCCCGAAACCGGAAAGTCCCACCCGAGGTCAATGGACCTTCCCATGGTCCGCCCCTCGCCCGCTACGATTCCCGTGGTGGGCAGAACGGGAAAATTCACCCCAGTATGTTGAGAAGACCAGCACCGGATTAGTTCAATCAGTAAAGGTGAGTAACCCAGATGTGGGTTGGATTGAGAGCAAACTATGGAGAGTCAAATAAAATAAATCATAACAAGCAGGCCAGAGAAGGTGGTTGTTATAATGGGCTGATCCGGGAATTGTTCAACAATAAGTTGAACAAAAAGCAAAGATACTGGGGGAAATATTCCCATCCCACCACCATGGGAATCGTAGCGGGCGGGGGATACCGGCCATGCAAAGATCCATTGACCTCGAGCGAGATTTTCTGGTTTTGGAGCAAATATGGCTGGAAAATCCCGATGTGGAGATGCCGGCGTTGGACTGGGGTAAACACAGTCAGAAGTCTCACAACACCAGGTTAAAGTCCAACGGGGGTTTATTTGGTAGCAAAAGCCACTAGCTTTCGGAGCGCTGCCCCTTCGTCAGGTGAGTGGGAGTTCTGTTCACAAACAGGGCATATAAAGACACAAACTCAATTTACAAAATAATGATTGGAATGCGAGTCTTTACAGGTAATCAAGTCTTAAAGGTACATACAATGTGAGTGGAGAGAGCATTAAGCACAGGTTAAAGAGATGTGTATTGTCTCCAGACAGGACAGTTAGTGAGATTTTGCAAGCCCAGGCAAGTCGTGGGGGTTACAGATAGTGTGACATGAACCCAAGATCCTGGTTGAGGCCGTCCTCATGTGTGCGGAACTTGGCTATCAGTTTCTGCTCAGCGACTCTGCGCCGTCGTGTGTCATGAAGGCCGCCTTGGAGAACGCTTACCCGAAGATCAGAGGCCGAATGCCCGTGACCGCTGAAGACCAACAGGAAGAGAACAGTCTTGCCTGCTGATTGTCGAGCGGTGTTCATTCATCCGTTGTCGTAGCGTCTGCATGGTCTCCCCAATGTACCATGCCTCGGGACATCCTTTCCTGCAGCGTATCAGGTAGACAACGTTGGCCGAGTTGCAAGAGTATGTACCGTGTACCTGGTGGAGGTGTTCTCACGTGAGATGATGGCATCTGTGTCGATGATCCGGCACGTCTTGCAGAGGTTGCTGTGGCAGGGTCTGTACATTGTCTGTACCTTTAAGACTTGATTACCTGTAAAGACTCGCATTCCAACCATTATTTTGTAAATTGAGTTTGTGTCTTTATATGCCCTGTTTGTGAACAGAACTCCCACTCACCTGACGAAGGAGCAGCGCTCTGAAAACTAGTGGCTTTTGCTACCAAATAAACCTGTTGGACTTTAACCTGGTGTTGTGAGACTCCTTACTGTGGAAACTCCTGCCCAGTATTAATCCACGGTGCATTCCCAACACAACTCATCTCTGTGGGCAAAGATTTGGAAAAGTGCACAAAGGCACTTCAGAAACATTCATCCTAAGATGAAAGGTCAAAGGGATATTGTCGGAATACCCACAGAATTAGGATGCAGCTGGCTGACTATCCAAATTCAATATGTTTAAATAGCATAGAGAGCTATGGTTTCTTGATTCAGAAGTGACTGAACCAGACAAGCAAGGCATCAAAATTTGCCTAGCAGTTGGGAATGAAGGTCTACACAGGTTGAACGTGCCAGGATCCCACAGAAGGTACATGGCAACCAGCCGAAGTGACAGGATCAGGGTCCTATGAAGCCATTATACACAAAGGTGCAATGATGAGACACAACCAAGGGCAAATCAGATTCATCCCACCTCCTCAACCACCATTCATTCCAATTGAATCTCCGACAACATCCCAAATACAACCAGGAACAACAGCAAAGAATGACAATCCCACAGATCACTGTGATCAATTAGAGAAATCTCCAGGCAGCGTTACCAAGATCTGAGCTTACCAGCAGATTACTGTTATGGTTTAGAGACTCATAGATTCATCTACTCCATGCACTTATGCAATGGAAACTGAACATGAACATGTATTGCGAATAGTTATACTTCTTTGGAAGGTGGAAAGTCTCTTTAAAAAGAAAGGGGGATGCTGTAATATGCCTAGATGGGGTATCAGCATGACACTGCCAGAAGGGAAATGTGACATGTGATCCAGTCTTAGTTTCATTTTTGCTTTGAGCAGAGCACACACACACTGCTCTGATGCCTTCAAGCTTTACATCTATGTAAAGCTGTCCTCATGTGCCTAGTCTTAATAACTAAACTCACCATGAGTTTACCCAATCCCTTATCAATGGCTGGCACCTAAATCAAAAAGTAAATAAAGTATTATGTCATTAAATGGTAGTTTGGTGGTACAGAACTTGAGTATTGCTGAAAAAAGACATGTTGTTGAAGATTTCATCTTGCACTCTTTAGGACAATTTATATTTCATGAGAAAAGAGCGCTGATTGATTGGCATATTGGGAAGTGGACTCTGATTGGTAGAGGAATAGCCATGGAAAATGCACCTGTTAACTGATGACCAAAAGTTAACTGCCAAGCTTTGTTTAAATTCAAACCAGGAAGGTTGAATCAGATTCCTCATGGCATTGCCCTGGGGAATGTACCAACGAATGGCTGCCACCTATATTGTTTAGATGAAACAGAAACAATGTGCTCTTTCTGTCTGCAAAGAACAGGGCCCTATGTAATAATATGTGTAACTTCTAGCATACATAAGTGCGCCACACTGCAAGGCCAACTGATAAGCTTGGATTGGTTGTCAGGAGCATAGATAAGTGAACAGTTGGAAGCATTTTTCCAAGGCAGAAATGACAATCACAAGGTGGCACAAGTTCAAAGTAAGAGGGGGAAGGTTTAGTAGAGATGTGCAGGGGAGGTTTTTTTACACAGAGGGTGGTGGGGGTCTGGAATGCACTGCCAAGTGACGTGGTTGAGGCAGATACATTTAAGACTTATCTGGATAGGCACATGAACAGGCGGGGTATAGAGGAATAGCAGGCAGTTGGTCTAGGTAGGACATGATTGGCGCAGGTTTGGTGGGCCAAAGGGCAATGTTCCTGTGCTGGACTATTCTTTGCTCTTTGTAATTCATAGCTGAGGGAGTGCTGAGCTTTCAGAGGTGGGACCCTTTAGACCTTTGGTCATTAAGTGGAGGCCCTGCCTGCCCTCTCAACTGGATGTGAAATATTCCAATGCACCTTTTGAAGAAGGACTAGCATTTATCTCTCAACCAACCATCACTTTAAAGAAAAATCATCAGCTGGTCACATTGCTGTTTGTGGGAGCTTGCTGTGCACAAACTGGTTACAGCATTTCCTAAATTAAAACAGGGACCTTGCAAAAATCTCACACAGGTCCTGTGATTATGGATGGTGCTATATAAATACAAGACTTTTGTACATTTACTGCGGATTCCAAAAAAAATCTATTTGATCCATGTTTGCTGCAGTGCACCCTGTGTATAGCTTTCTCTCACAAATTATTTCCTTCATTCATGAGACGTGGGTGTCGCTGGCTAGGACAATATGTATTGCCCATCCCTAATTGCCCCTTGAGAAGGCAATGGTGAGCTGCCTTCTTGAACCGCAACGTGTCAGGGCTACAATGCAACACAATACCCTTCCTATCTGAATTGGAGTCAGCGTTTCACCTGCTGTATTTGCAGAGATTAGCTTGACGGTTGTTGCCTGCGTTCTTGGCTGTTTGTCAGTACCAGTTCCATTTATTAAGGATCCTAAGAGAAGTCCTGTGCCCAGACGGATAGACAAAGCTGCCATGAGAAAATACAGGAGCCAAACACCCATTTGGATTAATCGAGCATCTCGCACCCTCACAGATTGCAATGTGAGAAGCCAGTCTGAAGCGTGTAAAATCCGTCAGCCCATATGTTCACAATGCCGAGGCACCACAATACTAAGGAGTGATCGTTATGTCTCCTAATAAAAGAAAGACACTTTCGTTGCCTTTTGTCCTGATTTAAAGCGGCAATGTTGTCGCACCGTGTAAAGCTGCATTAACAGGGCATTCGTGTGCTTTAATTTCACTGATTAGGTTAGGTGCATTGGCCATCCTAAATTGCCCCATTGTGTCAGGGTGACTAGTTAGGGTAAATGCATGGGGTTATGGAAATAAGGCCTGGGTGGGATTGTGGTCGGTGCAGACTCCATGGGCCGAATGGCCTCCCTCTGCACTGTAGGGATTCTATGATTCTATGATCCAGTGGTTTACAAACCTTCCTGTGCAAGGAAGAGATAAATCCCGCAAATCTTGACAAATTCACCGCAATCTGATGTAAATAACGGCACATTATTCAATGCTTCCAATTTCAGAGTCTCTGATCTGCTTTTGCAGCCACAGTATTTATAGTTTTTGGTCAATGGTAACCCCCAGGATGTTAATAGTGTGGGGGAGAGGGGGTGTTCAGTGATGGTAATGTCATTGAATGTCAAGAGAAGATGATTAGGTTCTCTCTTGTTGAAAATGGTCATTGCCTGGCACTTGTGTGGCATGAATGTTTCTCGCCAATTAGCAGCTCGAACTTAGGTACTGTCCAGGTCTTGCTGCATTTGGACATGGACAGCTTCAGTATCTGAGGAGTCGCAAATAGTGCTGAATGGGGATGGCACGGTGGCACAGTGGTTAGCACCATTGCCTCACAGCGCCAAGGACCCGGATTCAATTCCCAGCTTGGGTCACTGTCTGTGCAGAGTCTACACATTCTCCCTGTGTCTGCGTGGATTTCCTCCGGGTGCCCCAGTTTCCTTCCACAGTCCAAAAGATATGCTGGTTAGGTGCATTAGCCATGCTAAATTCTCCCTCAGTGTACCCAAACAGGCGCCGGAGCGTGGCATCTAGGGTATTTTCACAGCAACTTCATTGCAGTGTTAATGTAAGCCTATTTGGACACTAATAAATAGACCTCAACTTGGACATTGTGCAGTCATCATCGAACATCCCCACTTCTGACCTTATGATGATTTCTGACCTTATGCTTCATTGATGAACCAGCTGAAAATGGTTGGGCCTAGGACACTACCCTGAGGAAGTCCTGCAGTGATGTCCTGGGGCTGAGAGGATTCACCTCCAGTAACCACGCCCATCTTCCTTTGAGCTCGGTGTGACTCCAGGTAGGCTAGAGTTTTCCTCCTGTTTCCCATTGACTCATTTTGCTGGGGCTCCTTGATGCCACACTCACTTACAAGCTGCCTTGATGTCAAGAGAAGTCACTCTCACCTCACATCTGGAGTTCAGCCCTTTTGTCCGTGTATGGATTAAAGCTGTAATGAGATCAGGAGCTGAGTGGCTCTTGTGGAATCCAAACTGAGCAACAGTGAGCAGGTTATTGCTGAGTAAGTGCTGTTGGATAGCACTGTTGATGACCCCTTCCATCATTTTGCTGATGATTGAAAATAGACTGATGGGATGGTAATTGGCTGTGTTTGATTTGTCCTACTTTTTCTGAGAGGGACATACTTTTCCACATTGTGGGTAGGTGCCAGCATTGTGGCTGTACTGGAACATCTTGGTTAAAGGGTACAGCTAGTTCTGGAGCACAAGTCTTCAGGACTATTGCTGGAATGTTGTCAGGGTCTGTGGCCTTTCAATGAAAACTGCCTTTCTTGTCTCTTGATGAGCTGTTTGTGCTTGAAGCTGACTGAACCTAACCCTCCATTTGAACTTGATAACCAGGTTGGCGAGCAGATGGAACCAAAAACTGGAGACACCACACTAATGACCATGCAGACTGTGAAGGTAACATCAACCAGGTGTGTAGATAAAGGCAATGCATTTGACGTAGCCTACTTAGATTTCAGCAAGGCTTTTGAGAAGATCCCACATGGGAGACTGAATAGCAAAGGTAAGGGTGGCACAGTGGCAGAGTGGTTAGCATTGCTGCCTCACAGTGCCAGGGACCCGGGTTCAATTCCGGCCTTGGGTCACTGTCTGTGTGGAGTTTGCACATTCTCCCCATGTCTGCATGGGTTTCTTCTGGGTGCTCCAGTTTCCTCCCACAGTCCAAAGATGTGGGGCTAGGTTGATTTGATATAATGCTGAACTGACCCTAGTCTCAGGGGGATTAGCAAGTTAAATATGTGGGGTTATGGAAATAGGGCCCGGATGGGATTGTGGTCAGTGCAGACTCGATGGGCCAAATGGCCTCTTTCTGCACTGTAGGGATTCTGTAGGGATTCTACGTAAAAGCCCATGGGATCCAAGGACGTTTGGCAATTTGGATCCAGAATTGGATGAGTGGCAGGAAGCAGAGGGTAATGGTCGAGGGATGTTTTTCTGAATGGAAGACTGTGTCCAGTGGATCCCGCTGGGATCAGTGTTGGGGCCCTTGCTGTTGATTTAGACTTGAATGTAGGGGGGTCGATTATCAAGTTCGCAGATGATACAAAAAGTGGTGAGGTGGTAAATAGGAGGAGGATAGCCTTAGATTACAAGAGGATATAGACAGGCTGGTCAGATGGACTGATCAGTGGCAAATGGAATTCACTCTGGATAAGTGTGAGGTGATGCGCTTGGACAGAACAAACATGAGAATACATGATGAACGGCAGGACCCTGGGAAGCACCAAGGATCAGAGGGACCTTGGTATGCATGTACATCTTAAGGTAGCAGGACAGGTGGATAAAGTGGTTAAGAAGGCATATGGTATACTTGCCTTTATTAGCCAAGGCATAGAGTTTAAGAGCTGGGAGGTTATGCTGGACATATATAAAACATTGGCTAGGCCACAGCTAGAGTATAGTATACAGTTCTGGAATCCACATTATTGGAGGGATGTGATAGCACTGGAAAGGGTACTGAGGAGATTTACCAGGATGTTGCCTGGGCTGGAAAGTTTTAGTTACGAAGAGAGATTGGACAGACTGAGGTTGTTTTCCTTGGAGCAGAGGAGACTGAGGGTTGAGATGTGTAAAATTATGAGGGCATAATATTTAAATTTAGATATGCACTTGCGATGCCAAGGCACACAAGGCAATGCACCAAGTGCTGGGAAATGGGATCAGAATAGTTAGGTGGTTTGCCTTTGACTGGCGTGATGGGCTGAAGGGCCTTTTTCTGTGCTGTAGACCTCTATGACTCGATGACTCTCATTACAGCAACTGGAACAAGAGAAACTCGACAAACTAGCACATTATTAAACTATACACAGGACGCTGGGAGTAAATCATCCCTGGAGACCTCCCACCCCCACATCTGAATAAATTAGTCAACTGTGAAAAATTACCTGGCTGCAGAAGAGAAGCACAATTAACAGCAATGGGAATATCACAAGTACTTTTAATTTGTGTGAAGTACATTAGTAAATCAGAGCATTTCGCTCCCAAGGTGTGCCGTTGTTAATCATTGTGTTGTCAGGACTGTTGAAAGAAATGTAAGGTGGATTGGACATAGTTGCAGCCAGAGTGACGAGGTTTCCCGTTATCTTTTGAGATTCCAGCTGGATGTGGGTGGCACGGTGGCACGGTGTTGAGGACTGCTGCTTCCTGGTTTGATTCCCAGCTTGGGTCACTATCTGTGTGAAGTCTGCACGTTCTCCCTGTCTCTGCATGGGTTTCCTCCGGATGCTCTGGTTTCCTCCCACAGTCCGAAAGACGTGCTGGTTAGGTGCATTGGCCATGCTAAACTCTCCCTCATTGTACCCGAACAGGCGCCGGAGTGTGGCGACTAGGGGATTTTCACAGTAACTTCATTGCAGTGACACTGATAAATAAACTTTTTAAGAAAACTTTAAATATGTTTGCCAAGATTCAGCCTTCCCAGTCGCCACTTCATTCGAAAATATACTTGAATTTTCTTCAGATTTTAGGTAACTTCCCAGCCTGTAAGGCAGTGAGCTTTGTTCAGACATCTGCCAAAGTCAGTCTTTAAGCTAGAAACAGGAGGAAAAGTACCTGAGGATTTCCCCTGGCCACTGGTTTAATGTGGAGGATGGTCATTACTCTACCGTTCCTGTTAACAGGACAACTGGGATCTAGTAACTGTAACCCCAGTATTAACTGGGATTGAACGGAGGGTGGAGGTGTTGACAGGACACATGTTAGGTTGCCTCAACCCACTGACGTAAGCCTCCTCTAACAATTAGATCTGACTACCACGCAAACCTGGCATCAGTGGCATCGTGCTGGGAGACAGCAGTGGATGAGAGTGACAGGAAGGCACCACAAGGAATGGTCCCTGGCAAAGA
The DNA here is from genome assembly GCF_964213995.1 of Mustelus asterias. Lineage (NCBI taxonomy): Eukaryota > Metazoa > Chordata > Chondrichthyes > Carcharhiniformes > Triakidae > Mustelus > Mustelus asterias. The sequence continues at coordinate 63,614,995 of NC_135812.1, read as the reverse complement.
CTAAAGCCAGAATTCTCTGGTCTTGTTCGCCCTGCTACCACTGCCAAGGTGAGTGGAGAATTCGGCGCTCAGCTGAAACCTCCGTTCACAGCAGCGGGACTGGATAATCCCAGCCACGGCGAGGTCGGAGAATTGCAGCCGAAGTCCGTCTAAAGGGGTTCCAGCAAATAAGGGCTGGAATTCTCCCACCCCACCCACCACTGGAATTGTAGTGGACGGGTTGTGGACAATGTGAAGGTCCATTGACAATCGGGCAGGAATTTCCGGCTTTTAGACCAGCACGGCCGGAGAATTCCGCCCAACGTTTCCTTGTGGGATCTAGAGGGGCACTTATCATCCTGAATCTCTTCTGGATTGGCTGCTCTTTGATTTCCCTCAGGAGACTGTGACTGGACGCCAATCTCACAGCAGAAGGTTTGGGTTGGCAACTGATGGGCATCATTAGGCAGCCAAAGATTAGAATCATAGAATTTCTACAGTACAGAAGGAGGCCATTCGGCCCATCGAACCTGCAACAACAACAATCCTACCCAGGCCCTATCGCTGTAACCCCACATATTTACCCTGTTAATCTCCCTGACACTAAGGGGCAATTTAACACAGCCAATCAACCTAACTCGCACATCTTTGGACTGTGGGAGGAAACCGGAGCACCCAGAGGAAACCCACGCAGACACAGGGAGAATGTGCAAACTCCACACAGACAGTGACCTAAGCTGCGAATCGAAGCCGGGTCCCTGGTGCTGTGAGGCAGCAGTGCTAACCACTGTGCTGCCGTGCTGCCCGTAGAGGCCGGGATTCTCCGATCTCGCCCACGGCTGGTATTCGCCGGTCCCGCTGTTGTGAATGGAGATTTTGCCGAGCGCCAAATTCTCCGTTCTCGCTGACAGCAGTGATGGGGCGTGCGATATCACAGAAATCCAGCCTGCGTCTCAGCGAGACCCATGACTGCCTGCTAAGATAGTTGGCAGAGTTGACACAGAGCCAGTGAGTTGCGCACTGTTACTCCCCAGCCTGTAAAACACCCACAGAGGCTTAAATCGAACCCTTAAGTGTCAGAGATTGGGGTCAAAACACCATATCGCACACACTGTGACACAGCACCAGTGTAATATAGCAACACGCCACCGGCAAACTACAGGTGAATGTGGTTCCCTGCATTGATGTGACTGCTTGGAAACTGAAGTTTCTTGAAACTGCCCACATCAAATATAAATAACAATCACTTAAACCATGAAAGGAATAATCGTCCCAGGTCATAATAAAACAACACCTTCCAACTTCAGAATTGTCTTATTCTTTGATTGAATCATGGAATCATATGACATAGCAAGAGACCATTCAGCCCATCATAGGAACATAGGAGGTACAAAGTTGGCAAATTCAACCCTTTGAGCCTGCTCCACCATTCAATCAGGTCATGGCTGATTTCTCCCTGGTCTCAAATCCGCCTCCCCACCTGTTCCTCATACCCCTTTATCCCTTTTTTCTATCAGAAATATATGCATCTCCTTCTTGAAACCATTCAATGATTCAGACTACACCGCGCCATGGGGCAGCGAGTTCCACAAATTCACCACCCTCTGTGAGAAGTAGTTCCTCCTCATCTCAGTTTTAAACCTACTGCCTCGCAACCTATACCTGTGACCTCTTGTTCAAGATTGCCCCACAAGAGGAAACATTTGGGGAGGGGGACGATTCTCCCAAAAAATCTCTCGGTGTCGAATTTGTGTAAAAACTGAAGTAAATCACGCTGGTTTTTCAGCGGGATTTTCAAAATGAATCTTCCACACTTTGTGCACTGCAGAGGGCACTAGCGTGAATCATGTCAAATGAGTAGGCAGAGCCTATTCCCGCTGGAGAGGATGGCAGCATAGCGCTGAGCGGATCACTGCGCATGCACCGATCTGTCAGTGCTGGGATTGGCACATTCGCAGTGGACCCTGCCTGCCTGCCGGCCTCCGAGTCATTGGCCAGCACTGCGACCCCACAACACCAGCCCTCTCACCCCCCCATGGCTTGATCGCTTGTCTCCTGGACCTGTCCAAGCCAGCCTCGACCAGCCATTACCCCCACCCCCGACTGCCTCAATCTCCTGCCACCCCCCCATTCCCCCCATCCAGCAGTCCCAAAAGCCCGTTCCCTGCAGTCCCAAGCCCCCCATCAGGCTCCTCCTGGATGGCCAGCCCTGATTGTTAACCTCCGTCCGTCCCCCACCGATGCAGAGTGGCAGTGGGACCCCCCATCCCCACCAATTGCCTCCAGAGGCCCCCCATCAGCCCTGCCCCTTGATACTGCTTCGTGCCTGGTGGGAGTGCCAAGGTGCCTGGGCATGCTGATGGCATGCTAATCACATTAAAATTAGGGGTGCATAAATTGTTCTATTCCGTGCGGATTTCCAGCGCAGAGCTGACAGCGTCGGAAATCTGGTGTTAGGAGACGCGCTCAGGGCAGGACGCGCAGTGCAGATTGCACGAATCAGGCACCGCTTGAATCTCCCAGTCCTCAGCACTTAAAATCAGTGCAGTGAGATAGGAGAATTGCCTCTTGGTCTACATTTACCTTATTAATCCATTAAAACATTTTATATATCTCGGTCAGATCCCCTCTCATCCTTCTAAACTCCAGCAAGTTTAATCTCTCCTCATACGTCAACCGTTTCATCCCCAGAATCAATCTAGTGAACCTCCCCTGAACTGCCTCCAATGCCGTCACATCCTTCCTCAAATAAGGAGACCAAAACTGGGCACAATATTCCAGATGCGGTCTCACCAACACCCTATACAATTGCAACAACATTTCTCTACTTTTATCCTCCAGTCCCTTTGCAATAAATGCCAACATCCCATTTGCCTTTTTTATTAATGCTGCACCTGCTTATTGACTTTCTGCAATTCATGAACAAAGACATCCAGATCCCTCTGCGCAGACGCATTTGGAATCTGCTTTCCATTTAGGTAATAATTTCCCTTTCTATTTTTTTCTGCCAAAATCATTGCTCTGCCTGCTCTTTGAAAGAACTATCCAATTACTCTCACTCCCTTGCTCTGTTCTCATAGCTCTCCAAATGTTTTCCTTTACAAAGACTTTTCCCAATTCTCTTTCGAAAGTTACTATTCACCACCTTTCACCAATGTTCCGAGCAGCGCATTGTGGATTATAACACTTCCCTGCAGAAAAAGATTCTTCCTCATTTTCCCCCTGGCTTTGCTGCCAATAATATTGAATCCGTATCTCCTGGTTACTGACCCCTTTATCAAAAGGCTTCGGAATATTGAGCATCCTCAATCAAATCCACTCTTTAAACACATTCAAGTCAATCTCCCATCAGCTGAAGCACACTCCATGCCAGATAAAAACAAATCCCTTTATTACATCTTATTTCAGATATTGTAAGATCTACTGCTACCCAACACATTCCACTCCCTGAGTGAGACCAGAACTTGCTGTTTGCTAAAGATTAAGGAGAATGTTTAAAGTCTTCGCCAAAGATTAGACAGAATTACAGTGTCATCTGTGGTTTAGTTGGTAAGTGTAATGATGCAAGCTCACAGACTGGTCAGGAAACAATTTATTAACAAGAGAAAACTGTACACAGGACGGCAGCACGCACACCACCACCCCCGCCGCCCCCCGCCCCCCCTCACCCCCCCACATCCCCCCAAACCCCAGCTTCCCTGGAGCATCCCCTGTCCCTGCATGTCTTCGAGATGACTTCTGTCTAAGAGAGGACTCCATCCCTTGGGGTGATTGCCCACTCTCAGTCCCAGTTGGTACCTCATTCCAGGTGACCCTTTTCTGCTATGTTGCTCTTAAAGGGACAGTCACCACACTCAGCACTGTACACACCCTTGCCTCTGAGACATGAAGACGATGGCTGGAATTTTACTGTCCCGCCGGCCATGGGAATTGGAGCAGACGAGGGGCAGACCATGGAATGGTCCGTTGACCTCGGTGGGATTTTACGGTTTTGGGACCAGCGAGGCCATAAAATCCTGCCCGGTGAGTTTAAGCACCCTGCCAGAGAATAGAACACAATAATTTAGGCTGACTCTCCATTGCAGTACTGAGGGGGTGCTGCACTGTCAAAGGTGCCATCACTCGGATATGACATATTGAAGTGAGGCCCTGTCAGCCCTCCCAGGTTGTTGTGGAACATCGTACACTACTGTTGTGGAAGCAGAGCAGAGGCAAATCCTCCCCCCCCAGCGTCTTGACTGATATTTATCCCTCAAACGCGACATGACTGGAAATCAGATGATCTGGTCACGATCGCTTGGCTGTTTTGTGGGGAAACTGTGTGAACAAATTGCCTGCTGTCGCACCAACATCACAGCAGTGTGTGTGTGCTTTAACATTATTCCGTTGGCTGTAAAGCGCTTTGGAACATCCTGAGATTGTGGAAGGTGCTTTGGAAACAGAAGTCTTCCGTTTTACACAGAACATGGAGCACAGAAACTGGCTACTCAACCCAGTCCATCAATGCTGCTGTTAATGCTCCACACTAACCTCCAACCACTCCTCTTCACATATCAACACAATCTTAACATTCTCCCTCCTCGTCTGTTTACCAGTTATGTAGAACAGTTACATTCGACTCGAAACATTCACTCTGCTTCCCTTCCACAGCTGCTGCCAGATCTCCCTGCAATACTTCCAGCATTTTCTGGAAGCACTTTCCAGCACCAGCACTGTTTTTATTTCAGATTTCCAGCAACGTTGTGCTTTGATTTCAGTGTTCTAACTTCATCTCCACTTTCTCAGGAGACTAAGGAAATTTAGCATGTCAGCTACGACTCTCACCAACTTTTACAGATGCACCATAGAAGGCATTCTTTCTGGTTGTATCACAGCTTGGTATGGCTCCTGCTCTGCCCAAGACCACAAGAAACTACAAAAGGTTGTGAATGTAGCCCAATCCATCACACAAACCAGCCTCCCATCCATTGACTCTGTCTACACTTCCCACTGCCTCGGAAAAGCAGCCAGGATAATTAAGGACCCCAGGCACCTCGGACATTCTCTCTTCCACCTTCTTCCGTCGGGAAAAAGATACAAAAGTCTGAGGCCACACACCAACCGACTCAAGAACCGCTTCTTCTCTGCTGCTGTCAGACTTTTGAATGGACCTACCTTGCATTAAGTTGATCTTTCTCTACACCCTCGCTATGACTGTAACACTACATTCTGCACTCTCTCCTTTCCTTCTCTATGTATGGTATGTTTTGTCTGTATAGCGTGCAAGAAACAATACTTTTCACTGTATGTTAATACATGTGACAATAATAAATCAAATCAAATCAAATACTTCAATGAAGGCCTTGGTTATTTACCTTAAACAGATGAACACTTTTGTGACATATTGGGACAAGTACAATTATCCACAACCTCTGGGTTTCCTTTTAAAAGTTCTCTCGATTTGAATGAGGGATGGGATTGATGAAGTGTAACAGGGTCTTATCTTAAAGGGAGATAGTTTGTGACTGAATAAACCTCCCTCAATTCACTCACACAAGGAGCAGAGGCATAACCCAGGCTTTGTATAATTGCAGATATGAGGTAAGGTGAGATGTTACTGTACACTAACATTGGACATGCACGCCACTGGAGAACCGTAGATTATTATTCTTTACCTTGACCTCACTGCATGGACAGCAATCGGAGGTCTCGGAATAGATCCCAGGGCAAGAGGATCTTTTTAAATTGAGAATTAAAATAAAGCTTTGTACAGCGAACAAACGCTCATTTACCACCTGCTGTGATGACAGAGAACAAAAAAGCATCTTGTGTCGCACTCCAATTCCTACATTTTCCCAGTCACACCTTGCACATACTTATACACACTCCCACATTCTCACACATTCCCAAACTATCTCCCACTCATACACACACTCGCAAGCACTCTCACACCTTTACATTCGCCCCTCACATACCTTCGCATTCACACATTCACCTGCACTCTCATGCCCTCGTGTTCTGTCACACACACACACCCACTCACACACCCACTCACACACCCACTCACACACTCAAACACTCACTCACACTCACTCACACACTCACTCTAACACTCCAACACTCACTCACACACTCACTCTAACAGTCACTCTAATACTCACTCTCACACTCACTGTAACACTCATTCTCACACTCACACACTGTCACACTCATTCTCACACTCACTCTCATACTCATTCTCACTCTCACACACACACCCACTCACACACCCACTCACACACTCACTCTCACACTCAAACACTCACTCACACTCACTCACACACTCACTCTAACACTCCAACACTCACTCACACTCACTCACACACTCACTCTAACAGTCACTCTAATACTCACTCTCACACTCACTGTAACACTCATTCTCACACTCACACACTGTCACACTCATTCTCACACTCACTCTCATACTCATTCTCACTCTCACTCTCACACTCACACTCACACTCATTCTCACACTCACTCTCATACTCACACTCACTCTCACACTTACTCTCACTCTCACACTCACTCACACTCACTCTCACACTCACATTCACACACACTCACCTGCACTCTCACCAATATATTCACATTCTTACACACACACTCTCACACTCTCGAATACACACGTGTTCTGAGACATACTCGCACACTCACTCTCACACTTAGATGGTCTCACATAATCACAGACACACACACACACAGACACACACACACACAATCTAACAGGTACACTCACACATGCAAACACTTATGTACTCTCCTCCCACATGTATACTCTCATTCTCTCTCACCAATCCACACGCACACACCCACACACACAACACTCCCACAGACACTTATACATTCTCCCACACATTCAGGCTCATCTAGACAGGAAGAGGCTGCGTCCCTCACGACACGTGTATCACAGTTTAAAGAGTGAATCCATTTGATCTAGAAATGTTCCACTTTGAGGCATTAATGCTTTGCCTTGATTGCCCAAGCCAGGTCAACGAAGGTTCAAGATACAGCGATACTGTTCATAATGAGAATTTTTAACCACGAGAGGAGTATTTATTCAAAGCGTTTTCCACCTTGTAATACTTAAATGAAGTAAATTCCCTTTGGGACCAAAAACTATGCAGAAACCTAACTGAAATTAATGAGCTGTAACACAGTGCTATTTAACAGTTGTGATAATATTAGCTTTCTCTACTTGACACCTCAGTCTCTTTCTCTCCTTTAAGTAAATTTTACATTTTTATTGCTCGGAAAATTAATGATGAGCTTCGATGCCATGTTTTCCTGTCAGGTAATTTATTTGTTTTTCTTAATTGGGTACCTGTTAAATGAAATAACATTTTTACTTTAACCCAACCTGCTTTTCTCATTGATGTCGACAAAGGAGTTGTCATTTCCAAATAATTCAGAGAGAATCACTGACAGCTTTCTCTATTTTACAATGGCTCGTTGTGTGAGGTGCTCTGATATGTTTGCAATAACCTATGAAAGTGCGATACAAAAGAATAAAAAGATGTTTAGACGTACGTAGAGGGTTCCAGCTAACCTGTGCTCACCGGTGCGTGGCTCAGTGGCAGAATGCTTACCTCCGAGTCAGAAGGTTGTGGGTTCAAATCCCACTCAAGAGGTGAAATCCTTTGCCCACCCCTGTGTTACATTTGGTGATGGGATCATAAGATACAGGAGCAGAATTAGGCCATTTGGCACATCGAGTCTGCTCCACCATTCAATCATGGCTGATAAGTTTATCAACCCCATTCTCCTGCCTTTTCCCCGTAACCTCTGATCCCCTAACCAATCAAGAACCTATCTATCTCTGTCTTAAAGACACTCAATGACCTGGCCTCCACAGCCTTCTGTGGCAATGAATTCCATAGATTCACCACCCTCTGGCTGAAGAAATTCCTCCTCATCTCAGTTTTAAAGGGGTGTTCCTTCACTCTGAGGCTGTGCCCTTGGATCCTACTCTCTCCCACTAATGGAAATATCTTCTCCACGTCCATTCTATCCTTTCAGTATTCTGTAAGTTTCAATAAGATCCCCCCCCATCCTTCTAAATTCCATCGAGTACAGACCCAGTGTCCTCAACCACTCCTCATACGTCAAGCCTCTCATTCCCGGGATCATTCTCCTGAACCTCCTCTGGACCCTTTCCAGGGCCAGCACATCCTTCCTGAAAAGCAGACAATCTGGCGCGGCAACCTGCCCAGCAACAATCATGCCAACTTTCCCGCACGTCATATCACTTAGTCTCTGGAATGGAGACTTCCGTCATGAGTGCCAGCGAGCGGGTTATTGCTGAGCAAGTGCCACTCCCCAGTACTGTCAATGACCCCTTCCCTTGTTGAATTGTCCACCACTATTCACAGTTGAATGACAGGACAGCACAGCTTAGATCTGATGCATTATTTCTGGGATCACTGAGCACTGTCTATTGCATGCTGTTTGGCACACAAGTAGTCCTATATCCTAGCTTCACCAGGTTGATGCCTCACCCTTAGATGTGCCTGTTACTGCTCCTGGCATTCCCTCCTGCACTCTTTACTGAACCAGGGTTGTAAAGCTAGAGTTGGGGTATAGTTTTTTGTTTAAGTTTATTAATTAATATCACAAGTAGGCTTACATTAACACTGCAATGAAGTTATTGTGAAAATCCCCTAGTCGCCACACTCTGGCGCTTGTTCGGGTACACTGAGGGAGAATTTAGCATGGCCAATGCACCTAACCAGCACGTCTTTCGGACTGTGAGAGGAAACTGGAGCACCCAGAGGAAACCCATGGTGGAATTTGAATTCAATAAAAAAATTTGGAATTACTGATGATCATGAAACCATTGTCAATTGTTAGAAAAACCCATCTGGTTCACTAATGTCCTTTAGGGAAGGAAATCTGCCATCCTTACCTGGTCTGGCCTACATGTGACTCCAGAGCCACAGCAATGTGGTTGACTCTCAACTGCCCTCTGGGCAATTAGGGATGGGCAATAAATGCTGGCCAGCCAGCGGCGCCTATGTCCCAGTAACGAATAAAAAAAAACACGGGGAAAACGTGAAGGCTCCGCACAGACAGAGACCCAAGCTGGGAATTGAACCAGGCTCCCTGGCACTGTGAGGCAGCAGTGCGAACCACTGTGCCACCTGGATATGCCGGGCCATGGGGTTGCAGACGGTGGTTTAGTTTAATTTAATCTAGCTGTTGTTGATGGCCACAGTGCCTCAAAGATGTCCAGCCTTGAGTTGCTAGATCTTTTTGAAATTTAGCACGATGGTAATGCCACACACCCGATGGAGGGTACTCTCAATGAGGGCAGTCCACAATGAGTCTGCCCTGGTCATTCCTGCCATCATGGACAGATACAGCTGTGACAGGTAGATTGGTGAGGACAAAGTCGTGTAGGTTTTATTCTCTTCCCACCTCACCACCTGCTGCAGACACAATCTGGCAGCTATGTTCTTTAGGAAACTTCCAGCTTGCTCACTCTTGGTAAAGGACAGCGAAGTCTCTGCCCCGAGTACATTCTGTGCCCTGGCTTCTTCCAATTATTATTCAACATGGAGAGGAACTGGTTCACCAGGTGAGGGGGGTGGGAGAGGGTGTGAGGGGATAGGTGGCAATCAGCAGGAGGTTTCCTTGTCCAGGTTTTTCTTGATGCCACGAGGCATCAGAATCAATGTTGAGGACGCCCAGGTCAATGCCCTCCTAGCTGTACACCACTGTGCCACCTGCTGCCACCACTGCCTCTGGTGATGATTGTGATTGGGACAACAGGGCTGGGTTTACTGTTGTCAATTCCAGTGCCTGGGTCAATGCCGGGTGTCCATCCGGTTACATTCCTTTTAGATTTCCTGGCAGTTTGAGTGGGTTGCTAGGTGATTTCAGAGGGCACGTAAGAGTCTGGTGTCATGTGAAGGCTAGACCATTCATTAGTGAATCAGGTGGGTTTTTATCACAATCAACAATAATTTCATGATCACTGAGACTAACTTTCAATTCCAGATTTTATTAATTGATTGGTTTTAAAGTCCACCATGGCCGTAGTGGGATTTGAACCCATGTCCCCCAGAGCATGAGCCTGGGCCTCTGGATTACTAGTCCAGTAACATTACCACTGTACCGCCCCCTCCCCCATGTTGATTTGTATCATCCTCACTGTTTGCCCTTTCTCCAAGTTTCATATAATCAGCAAATTACGAAATCTGAATGTGTATTCCAATATCCAAGTCATTTATAATGTTAATAAAATCAACGGTCCCAGCACTGACCCTTGGGGAACACCCGCTGTCTTTTTGATTTGATTTGATTTATTATTGTCAAGTGTATTGGGATACAATGAGAAATATTGTTTCTTGCATGCTGTACAGACAAAGCATACCGTTCACAGAGAACATAGGGGAGAAGGAAAGGAGAAAGGGCAGAATGTAATGTTACAGTGATAGCGAGGGCGTAGAAAAAGATCAGCTTAATATAAGGTAGGTCCATTCAAAAGTCTGATGGCAACAGGGAAAAAGCTGTTCCTGAGCCGGCTGGTACATGATCTTAAACTTCTGTATCTTTTTTCTGATGGAAGAAGGTGGAAGGGAGTATGTCCATGGCGTCCTTGATTATGCTGGCTGCTTTTCCAAGCCAGCGGGAAGTGTAGACAGAGTCAATGGATGGGAGGCTCATTTGCATGAAGGACTGGGCTTCGTTCACAACTCTTTGGGGTTTCTTGCAGTCTTGGTCAGAGCAAGAGCCATACCAAGCTGTGACACATCTGGAAAGAATGCTTTCTATGGTGCATCTGTAAAAGTTGGTGAGAATTGGAGCAGACATGCCAAATTTCCTTAGCCTCCTGAGAAAGTAGAGGCATTAATGGGCTTTCTTAACTACAGTGTCGGCATTTAGGGACCAGTACAGCAGATAATAAATAAAACAAATATAATGTTGGCATTTATAGCTAAAGGAATAGAATATAAAGGTAAGGAAGTATTGTTGCAACTATACAAGGCATTGGTGAGGCCGCACCTGGAGTATTGTGCACAGTTTTGGTCCCCGTATTTGAGGAAGGATCTAGCGACATTGGAGGCAGTTCAGAGGAGGTTCACTAGGCTGATTCTAGAGATGAAGGGTTTGTCGTATGAAGAGAGATTGAACAGTTTAGGCCTATACTCTCTAGAATTTAGAAGAATGAGGGGAGATCAAATTGAGGTATTCAAGATGATAAAAGGTATAGATAAAGTAGGCATTGGGCGGATGCTTCTGCTGGTGGGGCATTCTAGGATGACAGATTATAGTCTTAGGATAAGGGGTAGAAAATTTAAAACAGAGTTAAGGAGAAACTACTTCTCCCAAAGGGTTGTGAATCTGTGGAATTTGCTACCCCAAAGTGCTGGATGCTGGGACAGTGAGTAAATTTAAGGAGGAGTTAGATGGATTTTTAATTGGTAATGGGTTGAAGGTTTATGGAGGGAAGGCAGGAAAATGGGATGAGGAGCATATCAGCCATGATTGAATGGCGGAGCGGACTCAATGGGCCGAATGGCCTAATTCTGCTCCTATATATAAGCTTATGAACTATAACGAAAGGCTATTGGTGATCTGGACACCTAGAAACTTGAAGTTCTCAACCATTTCCACTTCGTCCCCATTGATATAGACAGGGGCATGTTCTCCACTACGCATCCTGATGTTGATGACTATCTCCTTTGTTTTACTGACATTGAGGGAGAGATTATTGTCATTGCACCAGTTCACCAGATTCTCTATCTCTTCCTTTTTGTTCTCTCTCTATCATTCCCCAGTCTGAAAACAACCATTTCCCACCACGCACTATTCCTAAAGCCTCAATCCTGTTAATCTTGTTAATCTTGTTAATCACCTTTTGTATGGAACTTCACTGAATGCTTGCCCATGTAGACAACATCTACCGCATTCCCCTCACCAACCTTCTCCTTATTCTCATCAAGAAGTAACTCAAATAAATCAGTCAAGCACAATTTGACTTTTACAGATCACACTGGATCTCCTTGCTGAAGACAAGTCTCCCCAAGTGCCTGGTGATTTATTTTTCCTTGACTATTGTTTTTCAAACTTTACCCACCACTGATGTTAAACTGGCCGGCCTGTAGTTACTAATGTTATTTCATCTTTTCTTGAACAAGGGTATCACATTTGCCACCTCTGGCACCTTTCTTGGGACCTTTCTTGTACATAGGGAAATTAAGGAAATTATCACAAGTCCTTTACCCACCTTCAGCCTGACTTCCCTCAGTATTTCAGGATGCAAGGTATCTGGGCCAGGTGACTTATCCACTCTAAACCTCATCAATCTTTCCCGTATATCCTGCCTATCAATTTTCACTTTGTCTATTACATCTACCATCTCCACTTCTACCAACAGTCCTCTTTCTTAATAGTGAAGAGATACTTGACCTAAACACAGAGGAATTAAGTAAGAGAATTAGTTTAAAGTTTATTTATTACTGTCACAAATAGGCATACATTAACACGGCAATGAAGTTACTGTGAAAACCCCCTAGTCGCCACACTCCTGTTCACTGAGGATGAATTTAGCATGGTCAATGCACCTAACCAGCACATCTTTTGGACTGTGGGAGGAAACCGTTGCACCCAGAGGAAAACCACACAGACACAGGGAGAACATGCAGACTCTACACAGACAGTGACCCAAGCCGGGAATCGAGCCAGGGTCCTTGGCGCTGTGAGGTAGCACTGTGCCACCTTGCCATATGAATGAAATGTTCCACCGGTATAGTGTCAAAAAAATCCAAATGTGCTTTTACAAAGGAGAATGGATGGCTATTTGAAATTGAACAACAACAACTTTCACCCAAGAAAAGGATTCCAACAGACTTCACAAAAATATTATAAAGCAAAATGTAACACTGAACTGTGTGAGGAGATATTTGCAGAATTACCAAAAGCTTAGTAATCAAGGTTTGTTTTAAACAACATCTTAAAGAAGGAATGAGAGATAGAAAGCTGGAATGATTGAGTGAGGTGGTTCCAGAGCTTAGGATATTGACAGCTCCACCAATGGTAGAGTGATTAAAATTGTGGGCGGGCGTGAGGCCAGAATTTGCCATGTATTTATGAAGGTTTTTTTGATTCATTCACAGGACATGCTCGTCGCTGGCTGCCCAGCATTTATTGCCCATCCCTAGTTGCCCAGAGGGCAATTGAGAGGCAACCTCATTGTTGTGGCTCTGGACTCACATATAGGCCTGACCAGATAAGGACGGCAGACTTCCTTCCCTAAAGGACATTAGTGAATCAGATGGGTTTTTCCGACAATAGTTTCATGGTCATCAGTAGATTCTTAATTCCAGATTTCTTTTTTTATTATTGAATTCAAATTCCACCATCTGCCTGGGGGAGGGATTCAAATCCAGGTCCCCAGAACATTGTGTAGCTGGATTAAATAACAGAAAAAGAGGGAGAAGGCCCCTGGAGGGATTTGGAAATAAAAATGAGAATGTTGAAGTTGAGGCATTGCTGAGCCAAGAGCCAAGCACAGGGACAAGACCTAGTGTGAGTTAGAACACATTGGGAGATCTGTGTGATCTCACATTTACAGAGGGTGTAATGTGGGCGAGCCAACCAGGTGAGCATTGAAATAGCCAAATCCAGAGCTAATTTAGGTGTGGGTGGGTGTCCCAGGCAGGGGGGAGGTCGGAAATTGTTACGAAGATGGAAATGAACAGGCTTAGTGGCGACACAAGCACATGGTTGGAAGTTCACCATTGTGACACCAAGGCTGCAAACAGTCTGGTTAATCTCAAACAGTAGGCAGCAAGAGAGGTGGAGTTGATACTTACACCAGTGGTTCCCAACCTTTTATATGTCATGGCACACCTCCATACTATCAAATAGGAGACATATCTCCCATTTTCTCTATCTGCATCCCTAACTGAGAATTTTGTTTTTAACTTCTCCCTGTCCTTTCACCTGTTTTTTAAAAAATCTCTTCCAGCCTCTCTTGGTTCTCACAGGGTTTTTGCACCATTTTGGAGTTTTCACTTTGTGTGTAGACGCATGGAGACCTTTGCCTTCAGCTCCAAGTCCCGTTGGTCATAGACATGGGCCTGACCAATGTAAAAAAATCTGAACCACGCACGTGTGGCTTTTTCTCATATCTCACATGCCAGGCGGCCCATGTTCGTCAGGTCTGAACGCAGAGCTGAAGACAAAGGTTAGTTTTAGTTTAATTACATGAATTTTGAATCTTGTTCCACGGCACACTTGGGGGAGTGGCCTTCACCAATTCATCCACACAGGCCAGGTAACAGAGAGCAAAACTAATTGAGGAAACATGCACACACATGCATGAACACATACATTAACACGCACACACATCTACATACACACAGGCACACTGGTTGGAAAGCATTGACATAGAGAAGAGGTTCTGTAATGGGGACTATAGACTATGACTTCCCAACATGTTGTGAGACTTTGGAGAGGAAATGGATTGAGCATAGAATCATAAAATCCTACAGTGCAGAAGGAGGCCATTCGGCCCATCGAGTCTGCACCGACCACAATCCCATCCAGGCCCTATCCCCATAATCCTATACATTTACCCTAGCTAGTCCCTCTGACTCTAAGGGGCAATGTAGCATGGCCAATCCACCGAACCCACGCATCTTTGGAGTGAAGGAGGGAACCGGAGCAAACCCACGCAGACAGTGACCCAAGCCGGGAATCAAACCCGGGCCCCTGGCGCTGTGAGGCAGCAGTGCTAACCACTGTGCCACCATACCGAGCATGGAGGGATTTGATTTGTTTAGTGGAGGGAAGATGTTGGCAGATTTGAAAGAGAGGAGGTGAGTACCAAAGAGAAAAAACATCACTGAAAGAAAAGTAATTAAAAGGCTTTGGGGAAGAGAGCAGGAAGTGGCACTGAATGGATTGCAGTCAGAGAGAGCACACACAAACGTGATGGGCTATATTGCTTCTCTTGTGCTGCCAACTTCTATATTGTAACTCGTTTCACAACAGTCCCAGGTTTCGTTCTCGATTACACAATCAGTGCCAAAGACCAATTCAACTACACAGGCCAGGTTACGGAGAACAAAACTAATTGAGGAAACGATTCCCTCCAGCTATTCTGTGCTTGGCAACAGCAGCAGTAACAAAGGCAGATTTGATCTGATTGCTATTTCTAGATAAATGGTGAATGCCTTCTCTGAAAATGCTTTTACCGTTTTGCTAGGAAATCTTCCCGCTGTGTTGACCATAGCGATCAGGGGGAATCTCCCACTCACTTCCCTTTCGCCCACTTTTACAGCGGGATCTTGTAAGGCTTCCAGCAAAACTGGAATACAATTTTACTCTGTCTCCAATCTATTATATTTCTGAGTGTTCCTGCAGTCTCCGGGGTGACTGTCACTTAACTATCCCTGAGGAGGATATCAGTTAGTTAAAGCTAACCTCTGTAGTCGCTGATGCTGCCTGAACACCTGCTGTTATCAGCTGGTATCTCCCAGTATAACAGCACCTCGGTGGAGTTGTGCCTCTTTAACATTTTCTGGCACATGTCTCCTGGAGGGAAGCACATCTCCAATGCACCATTCACTAAAAAGTTTCAGGCTTTAGCTCTTTAACCCCCCACTTTGCAACTGATAGGCTTACTCAGTGATGTCAGTATCCTTCCAGCTTTTCCCACCTTCTACCTGCTAATATGAAGGGATGTCTCATCTGCCTGAGATTTCTCTCATTGGGCGGTGGCACATTGCACTGGCACTGCTGTCTCACATAGGGTGGCACGGTGGCACAGTGGTTAGCACTGCTGCCTCACAGCTCCAGGGACCCGGGTTCAATTCCCCCTTGGGTCATGGTCTGTGTGGAGTCTGCACGTTCTCCCCGTGTCTCCGTGAGTTTCCTCCGGGTGCTCCGGTTTCCTCCCAGAGTCCGAAGATGTGCGGGTTAGATTGATTGGCCATGCTAAATTCTCCCTTAGTGTCCCGGGATGCGTATACTAGAGGGATTAGCAGGGTAAATATGTGGTTACGGAGATAGGGCCTGGGTGGGATTGTTGTCAGTGAGACTTGATGGGACGAATGGCCTCCTTCTGCACTGTAGGAATTCTATGATTCTATGTTTCTATGCTGTCTGACAGCGCCAGGGACCTGGGTCCGATTTCCAGCTTGGGTCACTGTCTGTGCGGAGTCTGTAAGTTCTCCCTGTGTCTGCGTGGGTTTCCTCTGGGCGCTCCGATTTCCTTCCACAGTCCAAAAGATGTGCTGATTAGGTGCATTGACCATGCTAAATTTTCCCTCAGTGTACCCGAACAGGTGCCAGAGTGTGGCGACTAGGGGATTTTCACAGTAACTTCATTGCAGTGTTAATGTAAGCCTTATGGTGACAATAATAAATAAAGTTTACACTTTTCTTTACCTTAATATTATTAAATATCCGTCGAGGTGTTCTCACCAAAAGATCAGACATTCAAGTCCCACTCCAGTGACCTATGCACAGAATCCAGGCTGACAGACCCCATGCAATATTGAGTTAGTGCTGCACTGTCAGAGATGCCTCCTTTGGATGAAATGTTAATAGATTGGAAGAAAGTTGATGTATCTGGATTTCCAGGAGGCATTCAACAAGATGCTGCACAAAAGGCTGCTGCAGAAGGTAAAGGTGCACAGCGTTGCGAGTAATGTATTAGCATGGATAGAGAATTGGTTAACTAACAGAAAGCAAAGAGTGGGGAAAATGGGTGTTTTTCTGGTTGGCGATCAGTGACTGATGGTGTGCCTCAGGGATCAGTGTTGGGACCGCAATTGTTTACGATTTACATCGATGATTTGGAGTTGAGGACCAAGTGTAGTGTGTCAAAATTCACAGATGACACTAAGATGGGTGACAGAGCAAAATGTGCAGAGGACGCTGAAAGTCTGCAAAGGGATATAGATCGTCTAAGTGAGTAGGCGAGGGTCTGGCAGATGGAGTACAATGTTGGTAAATGTGAGGTCATCCATTTTGGTAGGAATAACAGCAAAATGAACTATTATTTAAATGGTAAAAATTTGCAGCATGTTGCTGTGCAGAGGGACCTGGGTGTCCTTGTGCAAGAATCACAAAGAGTTGGTTTGCAGGTGCAGCAGGTAATTAAGAAGACAAATGGAATTTTGTCCTTCATTGCTAGAGGGATGGAGTCTAAAAACAGCGAGATTATGTTGCAGCTGTATAAGGTGCTGGTGAGGCCACACCCGGATACTGTGTACAGTTTTGGTCTCCTTACTTGAGAAAGAATATACTGGCACTGGAGGGGGAGCAGGGAATATTCACTAGGTTGATTCTGGAGTTGAGAGGGTTGGCTTATGAGAAAAGACGAGTAGACTGGGACTATATTCATTGGAATTTAGTAGAATGTGGGGGGATCTTATAGAAACAGAGAAAATTATGAAAGGAACAGATAAGATAGAAGCAAGGAGGTTGTTTCCACAGGCGGGTGAAACTAGAACTAGGGGGCATGGCCTCAAAATAAGGGGGAGGAGATTTAGAATTGAGTTGAGGAGGAACTTCTTCACACAAAGGGTTGTGAATCTGTGGAATTCCCTGCCCAGTGAAGCAGTTGAGGCTACCTCATTGAATGTTTTTAAGGCAAGGGTAGATAGATTTTTGAACAGTAAAGGAATTAAGGGTTATGGTGAGCGGGCGGGTAAGTGGAGCTGAGTCCACTAAAAAACCAGCCTCCCATCCATTGACTCTGTCTACACTTCCCGCTGTCTCAGAAAAACAGCCAGCATAATCGAGGACCTCACGCACCCTGGACATTCTCTCTTCTACCTTCTTCCATCAGGAAAAAGATACAAAAGTCTGAGGTCACATACCAACTGACTCAAGAACAGCTTCTTCCCTGCTGCCATCAGACTTTTGAATGGACTTACCTCGCATAAGTTGATCTTTCTCTACACCCCTAGCTATGACTGTAACACTACGTTCTGCACCCTCTCTCCTTTACCTACGGATATGCTTTGTCTGTATAGCATGCAAGAAACAATACTTTTCACGGTATACTAATATATGTGACAATGATAAATCAAATTAATTCAAATCAAAGGCCTCAGATGACTGTCTGTGTGGAGTTTGCACATTCTCCCCATGTTTGTGTGAGTTTCCTCCAGGTGCTCCGGTTTCCTCCCACAGTCCAAAAATGTGCAGGTTAGGTTGATTGGCTATGCTAAATTGCTCCTTGATATCAGGTGGATTAGCAGGGTAAATATGTGGGGTTATGGGGATAGGGCTTGGGTGGGATTGTTGTCGGTGCAGGCTCGATGGGCTGAATGGCCTCCTTCTGCTCTGTAGGGATTCTATGCAACAATTGAGAAGTTTGGAAAGAGGCAAATATGAAGTACGTAGACAGCAGTGGAGTGCATGGTAAGGGAGAATGCAAGAGGTTAGAAGTAAAAAAACAATTAGGAAGGCATGAGGAACTATGGAATTAAATTATCAAACAATATAAAACAAAATAGGGAAATGTTTTACAAGCACATTAATAAAAAAATTGCTGTGATTGGAATGCCTCTGTGAAGCACTTTGGGACATTTTATTTCATTAAAAGCTCCATATAAATAAAAGCTGTCGTTGTTCTTTACCTCCTCTGGTATTTATTACCTTGTCCCTGCAATCGACAAGGATTTAAAATTTAATATTTCAAATCTGTTAAACAGCAAGAAAACAGTTTCTGGGGCAACCATGTCATGTGTTGATGCAACAGCGCGCTGCCCCTACTGTATAGGATAGAAGTTTGCCATGTTTGCCACAACTGCAGGCACACACTCACATGTACACCCACATCGGTGCATGCACACACATACACACACACATACACAGTGATACATGCTCACACACACGCACACAAATACTTCTACACACACACACACATACATTCACACACACATGCACACACGCACACACACACTTCTACACACACACAAATACGCACACCCACAAACATTTCTGCACACACGCCCACACATGCAAACATTCGTGCACACACAAACACTTCTGCACACACACAAACAATCACTTCCACACACACAGACACACGCAGGCACACACATGCACACACGCAAACACATACACACTCAAACACAGACACACACACACACACTTCTACATATACATCCTTCTTGACAAAATGCAGGCATATGCATGAACCCCTACAACATGAATATACCCAAGATCTGAACACATTTTTAAAAATATACCTAGTCTTCTTTCAATTACCTTTTCAACCTTCCTGGTGTCCTGCACCACAGTTTCTAGATTGCATTAGCCAGCTGAAAACCCGTTTTTGATTCTCAAAGGCACAGTTTACATGCCCACCATGCTCCTTAATCACGGGTGATACATGTTGACTGTCTCAAAACACAAATAAAGATCTGGTTTACCTTCTGGGGCAAACTTTCTCGCCTCATGGGAGCTATGTGAGCACCGCAAAAAATTTGCATTTATATAGGTCCTCTGAAGTAATAAAATACTCGGAGGGGCTGCAGGGATATGTAATCAGGCTAAAAAATTGATCCCGAGCCAAAGAAGGAGATATCGGGAAGGTAACCAAAAACTTGGGGAAAAAAGGGCAGGATATATGGAATGGCTTAAAGTCAGAGATGGAGTTAGAGAGGTGGAGATTGAGAGAAATGATCCCACAGCATAATGCCGATATATATGGATTTAGATAACATATATACAATACAGAAACCACGCAGATCACAAAAGGACAGATTTTAAATCCAGCTGCACAAATGACTGTTTCTATTTTGAGATGATTCAGCCCTTCACCTAAAAACGAATGTTAACAAGATGACAATCTCACATGCACTGGGATGAGGGGCCTTTCATCCTGTTCTTACACCTCATTTACTGACCTTGACTGTGGCCACACAAAAAGCAATAATTTCAACATACAAATTGTTTTATTGTGAGGCAGATCAGCTGGGAACCTGCTCAAATTGCTGTGCCTGGGCTCGAGGACGGGAATATCTGTGTTTAAATTGAATTTGCTCAAGATGTGTCCGAAAGATAAATCATATAAGGGACATCGTGGGTCTAACAAGGTGCCTCTCTGTGGGATGAATCATTTCTTGGGCCTAACCTGATTTCATTATTTGTTTTCTGTGTGAGTGTAAATCTGAATTTGGTGGCTGGTTAATGAGCGAGCAGTAAGGTCTGTGGCAGCATGTCATGGGTTGGTGTTATCCTGCGCTGTCAGATGAAGAATGGTGAAGCTGTCACACACACGCACTCAGAGAAACAAACACACACTCATTCACACATCCCCCCACACCACCTCACACACATACACACACACATACACATACACACACACACACACATACACACACGCACACACTCATACATACACCTCCCCCAACCACCTCACACACATATACACACACACACACTCATACATACATCTCCCCACCCCCTCACACACACACACAAATACACACACACACACGCACACACTCATACATACACCTCCCCCAACCACCTCACACACATATACACACACACACACTCATACATACATCTCCCCACCCCCTCACACACACACACAAATACACACACACACACACTCATACATACACCTCCCCCAACCACCTCACACACATATACACACACACACACTCATACATACATCTCCCCCACACCCCCTCACACACACACGCATACACACTCATACACACATCTCCCCACCCCTCTCTCACACACACACACACACACATAGGCACAACCCCCCACCCCCCCTCCCCCCCCACACACACACACATACACACAAACACACCCACTCATACACACATCCCCCCACACCCCCTCATACACATATGCACACACACACAAACACACCCACTCATGCACACTCATACGCGCATCTCCCCCAGCCCCCCCCACACACACACAAACACACACACTCATACACACATCCCCACCCCCCTCACACACATACACACACACGCATACACACACACACTCATACACACATCCCCACCCCCTCACACACACACACTCATATGCACATCCCCTCACTGCCCCCTCACACACATATACACACACACACACAAACACACCCACTCATACACACATCTCCCCCCCCACACACACACACACAAACACACATCCCCCACCCCCCTCACACACATACACACACACACATACAAACACATCCACTCATACACATGCCCATGCACACACACATATACTCCCCACACACACCCACACACTCATATACGCACACACACATAAACACACACAAACACACACACTCATACACACATCCCCCCACCCCCCTCACACACACACACACACACTCACATACAAACACACACACTCATACACATGCACACACAAACAAGCATGTACTCACACCCACACACACAAACACGCACACACAGACACACAAACAAGCACACACACACATGCATGAACACACACATAAACGCACATGCACATATACACATGCACCCATACAGCTATGAACCCACACACACATGCACACATACATATGCATGGATGCACACACACACACCCACACACAATCACACACATATGCATGTAACCATACAGACACACATCCACACACACGTACATACATGCATACGCATACACACATTTATGAACACACATAAACACACACACATCTTTGTATACACATGCACCTACACAAACATGCACCTACACAAACATGCACCTACACAAACATGCACCTACACAAACATGCACCTACACATACATGCACACAGACCCATACACGCAGTGCATGCATATACATGCACCGACACACATGAACATACATATGTGCCCACACAGACATATGCACACGCACATGCACACACATGGGAATGTAAGTAAGATTAACAGCAAGAGGAAAGGCAGGTTCCAACAGAGCGAAAGGGTCAGTTTTTCAGCATTAAATCTTCATCAGCGATGCTTCATTCCTCTTTCTGGAGAACTGTAATCCTGGTGCTTGTGTGTGAACTGCCCCACTGCTCAGGCACAGGAAGATAATAGAACAAGGATCAACGCCTCTTAAAACATTTTGCTTGCTCTATAAATTTATCACCAAAGTGTTTAAATAACAGCTCACGTGGGACAGATATAAAAAAAAGGGAGATACAGTATCTTCTATCAGGTTTACCCATCTCTCCACTGTCAGTCACGGAGGCCCTGACAGATCAGCTAATCAGAGCATCGGCACAGCAAGGTTCAGGAGAGATTGATGGCCGTGTTGTAGACCTGATGAACTGATCAGACCAATAAGAAGGCTGGGCCCCAGGGAGTTGTAAGTAATAGACATCAATCTGCACACACTTCTGCTGAGTAAGTATTACAGCAGATTAGTACAGACGACCTGGCAAGGGGCAAAGCAGTCGAGTTCTATTTCTTTCAGCACTACGCAACTTTCGGAATAAGGATGTGGCAGGGCAGGGAGACAGGAAAACACTAGACTGTTCAAAAATCCAACCGGACAGGTGGACATTCTTGCTGCTACTTTGTATGTACAGTTCACATTAGGGCAGCACGGTGGCACAGTGGTTAGCACTGCTGCCTCACAGTGCCAGGGACCCGGGTTCGATTCCCAGCTTGGGTCACTGTCTGTGTGGAGTCTGCACGTTCTCCCCGTGTCTGCGTGGGTTTCCTCTGGGTGCTCCAGTTTCCTCCCACAGTCTGAAAGATGTGCTGGTTCGGTGCACTGGCCATGCTAAATTCTCCCTCAGAGTACTAAACAGGTGCCGGAGTGTGGTGACTAGGGGATTTTCACAGTAACTTCATTGCAGTGTTAATGTAAGCCTACTTGTGACATTAATAAATAAACATAAACTTCAACTTAATTTACAGAGGCTGGTCTCACACTATCGAGCAAAGACACTATTATACTCCCTCCCCCCCCCTCCCACCCACAGCCACCCCCACAACCCCGTGGGTGCTTAGTGCAGCAGATACAGTGCCGTTCATTACTTTTCCACATTTTCCTGGTGGAAGTGTTGAAATAAGAGTTTGAGGGGGTGATCTTACCAAAAAAATGCTAAATGCCAAACGAGTGTGAAAACGGGCGAGAATCGCGCCAATATTTTGGGCGAGTTAAAAATCGAATCCTACCTCACTCTGAAGAAAAGAATGAAGCAAGATCTGTTTCCCGCCTGCAGGAGGAGGGAGTGAGGCTAAGCTCGCTGAAAGCTGGCAGATTGCAGCAGAAAGTGCCATTGCACATGCGCAGATCTCTCTGTTCGATGCAATAGTATAAAACAGAGAGACCTGTCAGTCACCCTCCTCCAGTTACAGCTGGCCTCCATGGCCGATCGACCCCCCGCCCCAGTATTTCTGCCCTTTGCAGCCAATCCCCCCTAAACCCCAAACCCAGCACAGACCGATCGCCGAATCCCTCCCCCCCCACCCCTGCCAAGCATGGACAGATCACTCGCCCACCCCCACCACACAGACCAGCCGATTGCCCAGCCCTCCCTTCTCCCGCTCCTACTGGAGAGGCCATCATGACAGGCCCCTATTGATGGGGACCATACATAATCCTCGCTGGTGAGGACCTTCACCCGTGAGGCTGCAAAGGCAAGTGAGTCTGGCCGATTGCGTCCTGGGCTCGCTTGTAATATTTAAATTCTATTTCAAATAGAACTAAAATATTATAATCAGCCTCGCACCCAAGCTGACCTGGCCAGATATTCAGTGCCAATAAGATCGTGAGAGGAGAGAAATTGGGCACGATCTTACTGGTTCGCCCCGCCCATCGACTGGCGGAGTGCGATGGTAGATTATCCCCTCAGTTTCCATTTGGTTAGATAACAAAAATGAACTAAACTTGACAACACTAAGGCTGGGATTTTCCAGTCTCGCACACCTGCCTCCTGCTGCCAGCGAGAACAGAGAATTTGGCGCTCAGCCAAAGCTCCATTCACTGCAGCGGGACTGGAGAATCCGAGCCACAGGCGAGGTTGGAAATTTCCGGTCATAGTCTATGGATTTAATTGAAAACACAGCGCAGAAAACTCAATTTTTAAAAATAATATTTTTACTGAGAATTTTCAATTTTATACACAGTACGGTATGTAACAAATTCCCAGATGCAGCACAGTACATAATGATCATCATCTCACAGATATACGTGGAGAAGACCAGCAAAGATCAACACAAATAATTCAAAGAATCAGATATCATGATCCCCACCAGCGCCAGGGACCCGGGTTCAATGCCAGCCTCGAGTCACTGTCTGTGCGGAATTCGCACATTCTCCCCGTGTCTGCGTGGGTTTCCTCCCACACTTCAAAGATCTGTGGATTAGATTGATTAGCCAAACTAAATTGCCCCTTAGTGTTAAGGGGAACTAGGGTAAATATGTGGGGTTACGGGGATAGGCCCTGAGTGGGACTGTCGTTAGTGCAGTCTCGATGGGCCAAATGGCCTCTTTCTGCACTACAGGGATTCTATGACATCCCCACATGCAACACCCCTCCACACGCACTCCCCCCCACACACAAACCCACATCCCCCCACATCTCCTCCACACACTCCCCTACACACCAACCCCCGTACACTGCCCCTAGGGGATAGGGCAGGGAGGGTGGGCCTGGGTACGGTGCTCTGTCAGAGAGTCGGTATAGGTTCAATGGGCCAAATGGCCTCCTCCTGCACTGTAGGAATTCTCTGATTCTATGGCTCTATATATCGTTTGTCATACAATCCACGCAGAGTGCTCCCCAACAGGAAAATGAAAGAAAAGGGCCCTTGGCCAGGTAACCAAGGAGACCCCCATCCCCCTCCCATCACCAGAGCTCACCGGTGGAAGAGCCTTCAGCAAGGATATAAAAGATAGCGATCCTGAATTTACAGGATAGCAGGCAAGGGAAAAGAAATAAAACACCAAGTCTCTGTGCTCAACTTTGCATTCTTATTCTGTAAGTTAAGGAGACTGGCATTTTGCAACATATTGTAATGATTTTTACACTCCAATATTCATAATTATGCAATCATTAGGCAAATGTGGACAGCATCACACAGCAAGATCCCAAAAAAAGCAATGAGGTAAATGACCAGTTACAGTTTCCTATTGAGGAAGGAGCTCACCAGGAGAACTCTCTGTCATGGTGTGAGACCTTGAACATGTGACCTGTCAGCTGTTCCGGAAACTCCAGAATAGGAAAGAAGCTTTGGTTTAATGTCTCAAAGCTCCATCTTCACATTGAATATATCCTCCATCGTGTTCAAATGGGATAGACTTCAAACTGGTCGAGCAACTGAAAACTGAGCATCCATGAGGCACTGTGGGCCATCAGCAGCAGAATTGAACTCAATCTGTAACCTCATGGCCCAGCATATCCCCCACTCTACCATTACCACCAAGCCAGGTGATCAACATGGGTTCAGTAAAAAGTGCCGGATGGCATGCAAGGAGCAACACCAGGTGTACCTAAAATGAAACTACAACACAGGACTACTTGTTTGCTAAACAGCAAAAGCAGCAAGTAAAAATGTATTTATTAGTCACAAGTAGGCTTACATTAACATTGCAATGAAGTTACTGTGAAAATCCCTAGCCGCCGCATTCTGGCGCCTATTCGGGTACGCGGAGGGAGAATTTAGCATGGCCTATGCACCTAACCAGCACATCTTTGGACAGTGGGAGGAAACCAGAGCACCCGGAGGAAACCCACACAGACACAGGGAGAATGTGCAAACTCTACACAGTGACCCAAGCTAGGAATCGAACCCGGGTCCCTGGCACTATGAGGCAGCAGTGCTAACCACTGTGCCACCGAGCCACTCATAATAGACAGAGCTAAGCAATTCCACAACCAATGGGTCAGATCCAAGTTCTGCAGTCCTATCACATCCAGTCGTGAATGGTGGTGAGCAATTAAACCACTCACTGGAAGAGGAGACTCCACAAATATCCCCATCCTCAATGATGGAGGAGCCCAGCACATCAGTGCAAAAGGTAAGGCTGAAGCATTCACCACTACCTTCAGCCAGAGGTGCCGAGTTGATCCATCTCAGCCTCCTCTTGAGGTCCCCAGCATCACAGATGTAAGTCTCAAGCCAATGCGATTCACTCCACGCAATATTAAGAAACGGTTGGAGGCATTTGATACTACAAAGGCAATGGGCCCTGACAATATTCCAGCAATAGTACTGAAGACCTGTGCTCCAGAACTTGCTGCTCCCCAGCCAAGCTGTTCCAATACAGTTACAACACGGGCATCTGCCCGGCAATGTGGAAAATTGCCCAGGTATGTCCTGTCCACAAAAAGCAGGACAAATCCAACCTGGCCAATGACCGCCCAATCAGTCTCCTCTTGATCATCAGTAAAGTGATGGAAGGGGTCATCAACAGTGCTATCAAGCAGCACCTGCTCAGCAAGAACCTGCTCAGTGACGCCCAGCTTGGGTTTCGCCAGGGTCACTCAGCTCCTGACCTCATTCCAGCCTTAGTCCAAACATGGATAAAAGAGCATGAATTCCAGTATTGAGACATCCCAAGAAATCACAGCAGGACTTCCTCAGGGTAGTGTCCTAGGCTCAATCATCTTCAGCTGCTCCATCAACGACCTTGCTTCCAACATAAGGTCAGAAGTGGGGATGTTCGCTAATGAGTGCTCAGCACCATTCGTGACTCCTCAGATACTGAGGCAGTCCATGTCCAAATGCAGCAAGATCTGGACAAGTAAAATGGCAAGTAAAATCAGCACCACACAAGGGCCAGGCAATGACCATCTCCAACAAGAGGAAATCCAACCACCTCCCTTTGAAATTCAATAGCATTATCATCACTGAATCCTCCATTATCAACATCCTGGAGTGTCATCATTGACCAGAAATTGAACAGGACTAGCCATAGCAATACTGTGGCTACCAGAGCAGGTCAGAGGCTAGGAATGCTCCAGAGAGTCACTTCCTGACTCCCCAAAGCCTGTCCACCATCTACAAGGCACAAGTCAGCTGGAAAGCTCTCCTCTTGCTTGGATGGGTGCAATTCCAACAACACTCAAGAAGATCAACTCCCCCCCAGCACAAAGCAGTCTACTAGATTGGCACCCCGTCTACCACCTTCAACATCCTCTTCCTCCACTACTGCCACACTATGGCAGCAGATTGTGCTATCTACAAGATTCACTGCAGCAACTCAGCAAGCTTCTTTCGACAGCACTTTCAAAACCTTCCACCACCTAGAAGGACAAGGACAGCAGATGAATGGGAATACCACAACCTGGAGGTTCCCCTCCAAGACACACATCAACCTGACTCGCAGCTGTATCGGCCGTTCCTTCACTGTCGCTGGGTCAAGATCCTAGAACTCCCTCCCTAACATCACTGCGGGTGTACCTGCACCATAAAGACTGCAGCGGTTCAAGAAGGCAGTTCACCAACACCTTCTCCGGTAGGTGATTAGGGATGGGAAATAAAAAAATGCTGGTCAAGTCAGCGTTGCCCACATCAGTGAAAGAATAAGAAACAAGATTGCAGCATTCCCTCCATAGTCCAGCCTGGATCATAAGGGGTGAACTCCCCATGGTTCAGCTCCATGGATGTTCCCATATTATGATGGCAAAGGGATTAATTTGGGACAGTTGGTTCTTTGTTTCTTTTTTCAGTGCAGTTCTGTTATTTTGTGTCACTCACTCTCGCTTCTTTCCATCTTATTTCTCTTTCCTCCTCTTTATCATTTTCATTTTCCATCCATCATTCCCTCTCCTCCCTACTCAGTCAGTGAAGTCACAGTCAGCTTCGGTGACATATATTAGACCATAGAATCATCGTATCACTACAGTGCAGATGGACACCTTCGGACCATCGAGCCTGCACCGACAACAATCTCACCCGGGCCCTCTACGCGTAACTCCATGTATTTACCCTGCTAATCTCTCTCACCTACCCATCCCAGGACACTAAGGGGAAATTTATCATGGCCAATCAACCTAACCCGCACATGTTTGGACTGTAGAAGGAAACCGGAGCACCTGGAGGAAACCCATGCAGACACAGGGAGAATGTGCAAACTCCACACAGACAGAGACCCGAGACCGGAATTGAACCTGGGTCCCTGGAGCTGTGAGACAGCAGTTCTGACCACTGTGCCACCGTGCCGTCCCATGCTTGGGCCGGTAGTACTAACAAGACAAAACATGAAGAGTTGCCACAGTTTTGAGTGTGTTTTGAACAAACTCAACGCAGATTTATTTAAGAGCTGTTGCCAGATTGAAGTCTAACATGGAAGAGAGATAAAATCACGGCGTGTCACGTGACTAATCACATGACGATGCATTGCTTTCCAATTCATAACATCCCTCCCCCTCTACTTCAGTAGCATGACAACAAAGATACACATCTTTTTAGCCTGTCTTGATGCTCTCTCCACTCACATTGTTTTGTTTCTTAAAGACTTGATTAGTTGTAAGTATTCGCATTCCAACCATTATTCATGTAAATTGAGTCTGTGTCTTTATAAGCTCTGTTTGTGAACAGAATTCCCACTCACCTAAAGAAGGGGCTTAGAGCTCCGAAAGCTTGTGTGGCTTTTGCTACCAAATAAACCTGTTGGACTTTAACCTGGTGTTGTTAAACTTCTTACTGTGTTTACCCCAGTCCAACGCCGGCATCTCCACATCATAACAAACTTTTAAACATTAATAATTACCCACCATGAACATCAGCTACACTACCAAGTATTATCATCGACTTATATGCTATTAATGTATTTTCTTTACAATACATAACACTGGGTAACACAGCTTACTGAAACACCACAACCCCACCTGAATTCCCCAAACCTTAAAGCAAATAAAACTAATCGGACATGTCAGGGGAATTCCCGCAGCCATTTTAGAATTTGGGTGGCAATTCAAAAGCTCATGGAAGCCTATGGGGATGTAGAATTCTTTTCCCTTCACTGTACATGGTAGATAGCGCATATTTTAATCAGCATATTGTGGATTTCTACTTGATGCTGGTTTAATTGGTCATTGCTTTAGGCCCTTTTGACATGCATGTTTGACTCTTATGGTCATCAGTAGCTTTGTAATTCCAGATATTTTTTATTGAATTCAAATTCTACCATCTGCCGTGATGGGATTCAAACCCAGGTCCCCAGAACATTAGCTGAGTTTCTGGATTAATAGTCTAACGATAATACCACTAGGCCATCACCTTCCATTGAGTGTGAAAGGGTGTCAAGCTTCACTCATGATGCACTCAAATGTTACATTCACAAAAAAGTTCATTATATTGGATCAGGTATCAAAGTTGATGTGAACCTGTTTCTTCACCTTCTCAGTGTAGCTGGCACAACTCTTGGCCCTCGACCTTCCTTGTTTTGGGCCACTCTTTCCTCTGTTTCTTGACGCCCTTCTTGGCTGCTGGTTTCCACTCTTCAAGCATCGTCACATTCACCTTCTGGGCCCCCCTATAGAGTTGCTCCTGCTTGTTAAATAGGTGCTGTTAGCTGTGCTGAGGGTTCTGAGTGAAGTGTCACCTCCGAATCATGCCAATTTGTTACAGTTTTTAGCGTGTGAATTGCGCACATTAGGATAGTGAAAAGTCAATAAATCGTTAATGGGAATCGCAACCCTGTAACAGATAAGGCATGTACCGACAACACAAGTCATCGTTGAGGATCACTGAGTTAACATAGGTAAGAACTCTCCTAAACTCTGTCTCGATCGTGACAGTAAAATGAATCTGAATACCAGAAAGGAGACTTGATAAAATATGAGTGGGAGAACACTGCAGTAATAACTTTCCTGCTTTTGCAAATGTTTATCAATTGTGACTCTGATGCCTTTGCAGTTAATCCTGTTTAAGCTCTGCAAATCTTCAGATAAACCCATGTTCACGGAATAATTGCAGTTATGGGATTGGCAGTAATACTCTTTGGAAAGGTGGATTAAGTGCTCAGGATAGTTATGTTCAGGTCACTCTGAACCAGCCGCTCACAAAGACAATAGGCAGAGCAAAGGAATCAGAGATAATTGAAATCACAGGACAACTTGTCCCTTTAATATTCCTTAACCAAACACAGTTGACTTTTTTGAATTTCTGAACAGAGTTGTGATCTGTAATTCCATTAAAACAACCAAAAATATAAAAGGATTTCATATTATTCAACTGACTGCCTGACTGCACATAGGAGTAAGATGCCATGTTGCAGACCACAATGGTGATACATCCAGAGTTTCGGTGTGCATTCCTGCTCGATTATACAGTTGGTTTCCAACGCAATCATACCTCAAGCAGGTATTTTCTATACACGTCAATCCTGTGAAGCTTTGGCCCAGATATTTCACAAGTCAGTTCAGACTGCACATTTTGTGTCAACAGAAAAAGTCAGACCACTTTGCACCAACGCAAAGTGTTGTAACTCCCACTCGAACCACATTGGGTAAATAGTGCGAATAGCGGCTGTAACCTTTGCTTGTGCTGTCTAACTTCAGCTAGATTTGTTGCATTACTGGCCAGTTGCTGTTTCCAGTGAGTCAAACAATGGCTGGCAGTTATTTTGGACAAGGTGATGGGGTCACGTAAGAGATGTCAGAACAATCGCAATGGTTTGTGGTCTCTCCATGCAGTGAGCACCTTCTCAAGGTGCTCAGTCACAGAGATATGTTGGTCTGATCAATTGACTAGGTCCACTCGAGTGCGCACTCAGTTGCAGAGGTTGTGGCCAGTGATGTTAAGGGAGGTGATGGCCTTGTGGTATTATTGCTGGACTATTAATCCAGAAACTCAGCTAATGTTCTGGGGACCTGAGTTCAAATCCCGCCACAGCAGATGGTGGAATTTGAATTCAATTAAAATTATCTAGAATTGGGAATTTACTGATCACCATGAAACCATTGTCAATTGTTGGAAAAACCCATCTGGTTTACTAATGTCCTTTCGGGAAGGAAATCATATAATTCCTACAGTGCAGAAGGAGGCCATTTGGCCCATCGAGTCTGCACCGACCACAATCCCACCAAACCCTATCCCCATAACCCCATGTATTTACCCTAGCTAGTCCCCTGACACTAAGAGGCAGTTTAGCAGGCCAATCCACCGAACCCGCACATCTTTGGACTGCCGTCCTTACCTGGTCTGGCCTACATGTGACTCCAGAGCCACAGCAATGTGGTTGACTCTCAATTGCCCTCCAAGGGCAACTAGGGATGGACAATAAATGCTGGCCAGCCAGTGACAACCATGTCCCACAAATGAAAAATAAATGTTCTTGTTGCCAAAGTTGACATTATAAACAAATTGAAGCCAAGCCCTTAGTTATACACTCAGCTGGGTCCTGTAAGGGAGAGAGATATGATTAGTAAATGTTAGAATGTAACTAGTGACAACTTTGTATTGGATGTAATGTGACCAATGGGAACAAGATGTAAAGGTCAGCTGACCTAGTAAACCATGGAACCAATTACAGGGGGATATAATAGTCCGCTGACCAGCTGATTCACTATAAATAAGGAACTATGTAAAATTGTGGAGAGCTTGGAGTGGCCCAGGGCGGTGCCCCAAGTTTGGAGTAATGATGTTTCTTTATCAAACCCTTTCTTTGATTTATAAGTTGGAGTAAGTTTTGTTCTATTTTCATTAGCTACATTTTGAAAAGTTCCTTCTGAGGAAACAGTAAAAACCGAAAGGTTTCAGCTCGACCCTCTTTACACTGATAATCTGCAGTGAAAGCAAATTATAGTGTAATACACAGACCACAATCATCCACAAGGGCTCACAACTATACAAGAATCACCCACTGATATTTCACCCTTGATTATCATGTTCAGGAGTACTCCTCGGGGGTATTGCCGAAGATTGATGAGTCTAGTAATCTTCAACAACACTTTGAAGGCACACTCAGAGTCCAGAGGGTGTGCGATTGGAAGAGAAAGGTCACACCAAAGAACCTTCCATGTACAAACTAGGGAAGTAAATGCACAGACAGATGGCCTTAGTGAGCCACTGAGACAAAATGGAAGTGCTGATGTTAGGGTGTCAGCTGCAGATCAAATTCCTGCTGAATTCAAAAGAATTGTTGCAGTTAGTGGGAATGATAATGATGCCAGAAGTGATTACTATTGAAACAGGCCCCTCCGAGTATTAGGAATAAGCTTCTGCTTGAGGCAAAAATACCCTCAGCACAAATGAGGTTTCCATCCATAAGAGACAAGATCTCATTTGGAACGAAACTTACAAAGGAACTTCACTAATATCATCCACCCTTAAACGGTTCATTGGGTCACTGTGGCAAGTACATCATATCAATCAAAAGAGAACTGCCAGTATTTTGTTCTCATGAGGAATAGATAGGACACATTATAGATCTATAAAAAAAGATGAAATATGCCTTCGGGAAACCCACTGTCATTATTTTCACCCATTAGTACAAGGCTTTCAGTCTGGTGTCCCGCGTGGGTCTGATGAAAGAGTTGGAAGCTTTGGGAATACAAAGCCAAATCTTGCATTTTATCTGGGCTACGTGTCAGGATAGACTGGTAAAGCACCGAGTTCATCTCCCTCAAAGATTACGTCTGGCACAGTTTTTCACTATCACTAGTCCTCCTCAATGAGATGTTCACTGGCACCTAAAAGGACATTCATTGATCAGCTGTCCTCGGTCTTCTTGAAAGCCATGCAGAATTTCCTTTAGACAATGCTGTATTGTTGCCAGACTCACCGAGTGATCCAGTTTTTATCTGATTCTTTGGATATGGTCATCACCAGCAAATCTTTCCTTTTTCAGACAAAGTGGTGGTGAGCTTTGACGTTTTGTAACTGCAGTAGTGGCAGATGATGGGATGAAACAGCTTTCTGGACCACTTGGTCTAGGCTTGGTGTCACATCTGGACCAGACCAGGTAAACAAGGTAGGTTTCCTTCCCTTGGGGACATGAATGCACCTGTTAACTTTTGCAAAAATACACAACTTCGTGGTCACTTTCACTGATGCTTGTTTTTAATATCCAGTTTTCCTTTTTAAATTAAATTCAAGTCCTCAATTTCCCATAATGATAAAAAAAAATACTGCGGATGTTGGAATCTGAAACAAAAACAGAAAGTGCTGGAAAATCTCGCAAGTCTGACATGATCTGTGGAGAGAGAATTGAGCTGACATTTCGAGTCAGGCTGATCCTTCATCAGAGCTCTGATGGGTAAGCATTCTCCAAAGCAGCCTTCAAGACACACGACAACACAGAATCGCCAAGCAGAAACTGGTAGCCAAGTTCCGCACACATGAGGACGGCCTCAACCGGGATCTTGGGTTCATGTCACACTACCTGTCACCCCCACAACTTGCCTGGGCTTGCAAAATCTCACTAACTGTCCTGGCTACAGACAATTCACATCTCTTTAACCTGTGCTTAACCTTCTCTCCATTCGCTTTGTCTGTACTTCTAAAGACTTGATTACCTGTTAAAATTTGCATTCCAACCATTATCTTGCAATGGAGTCTGTGTCTATATATGCCCTGTTTGTGAACCCAACTTGCCACTCACCTGATGAAGGAGCAGCGCTCCGAAAGCTCGGGCTACCAAATAAACCCGTTGGACTTTAACCTGGTGAGACTTCTTACTAAAATCATTTCAAATACGACCTTTACAGCAACTTTTTTAAGCTATAATTTGCCATGGATTCAAATCAAATTTCCTGAGGTGAAATAATCACCCAATTCCTTAGCTATTTTTTATATTTAGTGCATGTTAGTTCTTTACTGGGAGAGTTTCTTGTGTGACTTAAGGAAAAAAAAATCAGCATTAACTGTACTTGTTAAAATACAAAGTTTGTTTTGTTTTGGGACTGCATGTTTAATTTGAGGTAAAACAGAGGGTGTCATGTGACCTGCTTGACAACATGCCTGGGAGGTTTGGTTGCCGTAGGGACAGTGTGGCTTAGAGAGAGTTTCTGGGATGCAGTTGCAAGATATTTAC
Organism: Mustelus asterias; assembly: GCF_964213995.1. Classification (NCBI taxonomy): domain Eukaryota; kingdom Metazoa; phylum Chordata; class Chondrichthyes; order Carcharhiniformes; family Triakidae; genus Mustelus; species Mustelus asterias. Next base: position 63,581,076 of record NC_135812.1, on the reverse strand, counting down.
ACCTATCGACAATAGTAAATACATCTCTCCTGACTCTGGTTAGATTATTAAGCTAAAAATCTCACAGACAGATTTTAGGAATGTCAAGTTTTGTAAATGGTTATACTTTAAACTGTCTATTTAATTTCAGGATAGAATGGAGCTAGATAGCTTATTAGCATTTCTACCTGGATATAATGTCCATGTGATTCATGTTGCCATGGAAAGGGCTTAGGGAAGGGAAAGAGCCACGGGAAGCCATTGTAGTATGGAGTTGCAAGTTCTCCTAAGTGACCCCAAAACCTTACAGACATAGTCAATCTGCGAGAATCTGAAAGGGTCAGAGCAGAGAGATAGAGTTAACCAGTCTCTATCATTCGCCACACAGAATATGGGTGGGATCTCACACTTCAATTGAAGAGATCAAGTTTGTGAGAATTTAAATGAGGCTGGAAGATTTATCTAGCTTTGGTAGAAGAGGGCTAGGGTAACCATCACCACGAAAATAAGTTTGGGGATTCGAAGTAATCTGGCTGAAAAAAAAGGGAAGGAAGCAAGCCATCACGAGCTGAGAAAACCTTTGGACTGATTCTGGGAAAATGAAGTGTCCACTTAATGGGCAGAATCCTGAATTTTACGCTTGGGGTGTGCCTGAGGTCAGCGGTGGCGGGCGTGATTGTGAAACCCACTGCCACCCAAGATGGCGTTGTTAATGCAATTTCACACTGAGTGGTCAATTAACGGTCATTAAGTGCAGAACGTGCTCTGTAAAAGGCTGAGCGCTGTCGGGGAGGGTGGGAAGAGAGTGGATGGCGAGATAGGAGAATGAGGTGGATGGCGGTTCCACTGTGCTCGCTCAGGGGTAGAGCCACAGCGGAGCCACAGAGCTGTGAAAAATAAATATCAGCTGAAAACCTGTGCCGCAAGTGTCTGAGCGGCACAATTGTACCTTAATTCCCAGTGCTGATTTTATTCGAGCCCTGCCCTTTCAGCCCACCCTGGATTGAGGTTGTTGCTTAAACATAAAGGCCATCTGACCAATCAACCCTCCCGACAACCATAGAGGCAGACGGGCCGTGTAAAATTACGTTCAATTGCTGCTCAGTTAATTTAAATTGGCTTCTCGATTGTTGGGAAGCATATTTCCTACTCACACGTGCTCCGGCTGACCAAAACATCACCTGAGGGCGCAATGACATGGGGGTGCATACCCGACATCTTATCCCGCAATATTACACGCTTTTGTGCACCCAAACTTTATACGTAAAAGTGTGATGTGGAGATGCCAACATTGGACAGCGGTGGGCACAATAAAAAGTTTCACAACACCAGGTAAAGGTCCAACAGGTTTATGTGGAATCACAAGCTTTCAGAGCATTGCTCCTTCATCAGGTGATTCTCAGGTGAAGGCTCCGAAAGCTCGTGATTCCAAATAAATCTGGTGTTGTGAAACCTTTTAGAGCAAAGTATAACTATGAAGGGAGTTTTTGACCATTTTAAATATGAAACCAATGGGGGAGTCCTTTCCGTAATTTAAAGTATGAGATGCTTACAAAAATGGTGTTAGTCAACGTTGCTCGAAGTATTGTTGTGTGGGCTTTTCAGCTTGTCACTGGAAATTATCATTTCTTTTTAAAAATTATCGGTCTCTACGCGGACTGCAGCAAACTAAATCCTCAAGTCCATTCCGATCCATGCTTGTAGATGAGAGAAATTGTGCTGATGTCAGACGCATTCCAACATAAATTCACATTCGTACAAAGCTAATCGTTTTTTGATTTGATTTGATTTATTATTGTCACATGTATTAGTATACAGTGAAAAGTATTGTTTCTTGCGCACTGCACAGATAAGGCATACCGTTCATAAAGAAGGAAAGGAGAGAGTGCAGAATGTAGTGTTACTGTCATAGCTAGGGTGTAGAGAAAGATCAACTTAATGTGAGGTAGGTCCATTCAAAAGTCTAATGGCAGCAGGGAAGAAGCTGTTCTTGAGTCGGTTGGTACGTGACCTCAGATGTTTGTATCTTTTACCCGACGGAAGAAGGTGGAAGAGAGTATGTCCAGGGTGCGTGGGGTCCTTAATTATGCTGGCTGCTTCGCCGTGGCAGCAGGAAGTGTTGACACAGTCAATGGATGGGAGGCTGGTTTGCGTGATGGACTGGGCTTCATTCATGACCCTTTGTGGTTTCAATAGTGAAATTATCTTAATCTTATCTAGCGTATCTCTGCAACATACACAGGCTCAAAATCTCACATCCTCTTTGCTCTGACTATAAAAGCTGATGTGAATTTAGGTCTGCTATACTGCTCAGCCACTGAACAGGAGTGAAAGCAGTAAAGAGCACCACGGATATAGATGATTAAATTCTGTTTCCAAGCCTCGCTGGGTCCACGGAACAATCAGTTGTAAAATGTAACTGTTGTGTAAAGTGCAATTCATATTCAGCAATTTTCACTCAATTGGTTTTGGGGATCAGGGAGAGATCTATCATCTTGAAAATTTTATCCAATTCCTTCAGGAGATAGAGCAGATTGGGGCGAGACTGACAGTGCAGAGTACATAAGGTTATGAAAGACTGAGCTACAATATCTAAATAATTTTTCCTAATACATACTATGCCTAGATATTCAATCAGACTCAAAGACAGGCACTCAAGGGGCAGACCACACACTGAATGTACCTATTCACATGTGTGCAGGGATACACTGGTCACCATCATTCAATGAATAGTGATCAGTTACATGAAACTTGGCTTTGCCAAGCTCTTAGTAGCTGTTGTCTATTGCTGTGAACCTATTGCTGCCCCTGTGGAAACTAACTACCTCAGGGTAGACTGGGGATATATTTGGGACCTCATTGTCTTTATGGTTTACTAATACCCTGGACAATGGGTTATCTGTTGGGTCATTGGCGATTAATGTCTGTGGGCACTTAATCCCATTCACTACCTATCATACTTGCGCTCACTAACCTACAATGGTTCCCAGTCCCACAATATCTCAATTTTAAAATCCTCATCTTTTTTTCCAAATCCCTCCATGGCCTCGCTGCATTTTATCTCTGATCTCCCAGTCCAGACAACTGACCCAAGTGCCGGAATTTTACCGCCTCGCCTGCCTGGGGCTCGTAAGATCCCGCCCGAGGCCACCAGAGAATGTCATTCTGCAAGCCTCCCCTTCCCCGATTCTGGGGCGGGCGTGCCAGGGAAACTCCGGTCAAGATCCCTGACTGCTCCAATCCTGGTCTCCCTGACATTTTCCCCTCTTCCACTGGCAGTTGTACCCACAGTTGCTTAGGCTCTTAGCTCCAGAAGTCCCTCTGGAAACTTCTCCACCTCTCTACTTACCACTCCTCATTTATGTTGCCCTTTTGAACCTGCCTCTGTCTTAATATCTCTTTATGTGGCTTGGTATCAATTTTCTTTCTGGTAACATCTAAATGAAGGAACTGAGGGCATTGTGACTTAGTTTGCAGATGATACAAAGATATGTGGAGGGACAGGTAGTATTGAGGAGGCAGGGACATATTCTCTGCCACCTTCTTTCATCGGGAAAAAGATACAAAAGTCTGAGGATGCGTACCAACCAACTCAAGAACAGTTCCTTTCCTTCTCTATGAACAGAGCCAGGTTATTGAGTGTATTTAAGACTGCTATAGAAAAGTTCTTGATTGGTTAAGGGATCAAAGGTTACGTGGAAAAGGCAGGAGAATGGGGATAAGAACCATATCAGCCATGATTGAATGGAGGAGCAGATTCAATGGGCCGAATGGTCTAATTCTGCTCCTATATCTTATGGTATTTTGGTCTAACACTCTTGCAAAGTACTTTGTGAAGTTTTATACATGAATGGCACTATCTAAATGCAAGTTATTGTTATGGGCAGGGGCTGAATATCTTGGGGCAACTCATTGGAAGGGTTGCTGAATTTGAAATTGGAAATAAATATAATTCATTTATATCCCAATGTGGTGGACAGTAACTCCTCCCATTCAGTTTATACCATAAATATCCAAATAGCTCAACTAAAACACACAGAAATGAAGATAAGCGTGTTGGAATCATTATAGTTATTAAAATAATTATTTCTGATGGCCAGCTATTCTTGAGATATTTACAAAAAGATTCAGAAAACAGATTTACTCTGTACCATGTAAAGAAGAATAAACTTTAAAAGGTCCAGAAACAGAGGCGAAAGATATGCAAAGGTCACGACTGAGACATGAGGCACAGTTAGCCATGAAACAATCCACTCTGAGCCAATTAGAAACTTACAGTGATGACTGGTTTCCAAAGTGGTAATAATGACTTTCAGACCCAGACTGAAGGTTCTACTCAAGAATCATAGAATCCCTACAGTGCAGGAGGAAGCTATTCGGCCCATTGAGGCTGCTCCACCAACAATTCCACCCAGGCCTTATCCCCGTAACCGCACATATTTACCCTGCTCATCCCCTTGAGGTTAAGGGGCAATTTACCGTGGCTGATCCACTTGCACGTCTTTAGAACTGTGGGAGGAAACCGGAGCACCCGGAGGAAATGCACGCAGCCATGGGGAGAACGTGCAAACTCCACACAGAGGGCGGAATTGAACTTGGGTCCCTGGCGCTGTGAGGCAGCAGTGCTAAACACTGTGCCACCGTGCCGCCTGGGGATGTTTCATTGCCACAGATGAACAGCATGGTTCTGTAATGTGAATGAGTCCCAAGCTTTCGTTAAATAAAAGATCATCAATGCTCACTTATTGCCATGCTGCTCTGGATGAAGAATATTCAAACCCAATTAATAAAGAAAACACTCCTTTCTCACGTTCACACGGTCTTCTCCAGGATCATCGTGGCAGCTGACTTTGTATTCCGACTGTAGTTTCCATTTATGTATCATTTTTCTGTGGGGTTCATTCTCGTACTATGTGAAAAAGGTACATTTGTATAACACTTGACCTCATCTCTCAGAACAGATCAAGTCACTTCACACACAAGAGGTTACTTTCAAATCCAGAGACTTTCATTACATAGGCAAACTTCCATAAACAACAATAGGCAGATGTTGGCCCAGACACTTACGAGAACAACCTGTTCTTTATTTAGCACCATTCATGTCTATTTAAACCAATCAAACAACAGTCTAGGTTTCAAGGGCTCTTCCAAAAAATACAGCAGACAAAGTCTCAGGCTTGGCTCAAAGATTTCAGCACAGAACCCAGGCTGACACACCAGTGCTATACTGAGGAAATGCAGTCTGTTTGGATGAGACATTAAAGCCAGGCCGAATCTACCTCTCCAGTGGATGTTAAAGCTCTCACACATGAAGAACAGATGAGTTCTCAATGGGGTGCAACCCAAATTGCACCCCCTCAGCTAACATCACTAAAGCAAATGACCTCATCACTGTCTGTGGGAGCATGCCATGTGCAAATTGGCTGCCATTTTTCCTACTTTACAACAGTGACAAAACTTCAAAAATACTTCATTGACTACAAAGCACTTTGGTATGGCTTGAGTTCGTCAACAGAGAAATGTAGAAACTTAGAAAATGGGAACAAGAGTACGTTGTGGGTTTCCTCCGGGTGCTCCTGTTTCCTCCCACACTCCAAAGTTGTGCAGGTTAGGTTGATTGGCCATGCTAAATTGCCCCTTAGTGTCAAGTGGTTAGCAGGGTAAATATGTGGGGTTATGGAGATATGACCTGGGTGGGATTGTGGTCAGTGCAGACTCGATGGGCCAAATGGCCTCCTTCTGCACTGTAGGGATTCTATGATTCTACACCATTCAGCTCTTCAAGCCAGCTCTGCCATTCATTATAAACATGGCTGATCCTCTATCTTTGTTTTGTTCATTCAGGAGGTGTGGGCATCGCTGGCTGTGCCGGCATTTATTGTCATCTCCAATCCTCACCCTCATGATCAGCACCATCCCCCCGCCCACCCAGTCAGAAGCCTCACCCCCTCCTCCAACAAGAGAGACACTCCAATAGGGAGGCAACAAAGGCCACATCCCCTTCAGACCACCTCTTTTGGGGAGGTGTAGGGAATGAGAATGGGGAGGTGTAGGGAATGTATTCCAGAGCTTAGGGCATCATCCCTTTGGCCACTGAACCAAACCTGCCTTCCAATCTATCACAGACCTGTTCCTTTATTCTTATCCTCTATTCCCCCTTGCCCCACGCCACAGACACAATTTATCCTGGCTCTGTACTTCCCTAACACCTTCCAGTTCTGATGAAAGGTCAATGCTGCCTGAGCATTTCAAGAATTATTTGTTTTTATTTTAATACCATGATTTTACTTGCCCTAAGCAGAACATAAAATGTGATGGACATCCATCCCAACTTCCCGCCCACTCCCGAGCTCCCCCTATGACAATAGTCTGTCACCATATTAAAATGAAAACTGAAAGGTAATTTAGGCTTGTTCTCAAGCCCACTGACCTGATAATACGTTACCTGTGGTAGAAGGATCTGGCACCTAAAGAGTTAACATGAGACCTTTCTGCCCACATGGCGATGTAAGAAGGCATTGACCTGGAGCTGGGGCCAGTCTGGATTTGAGTAACAATATCTAAGGGCCTTGTATGGTGTCCTCCCCATACCTACTGTAAAGATGTACAGAGTTAAGTATTTTGCCCACTAATCCCCCTAATTTCTATATATTTTGGGACACTAAAATTTACCATGGTCAGTCCACCTAACCAGCATGGCTTTCGGACTGTGGGAGGAAACTGGAGCACCTGGAGGAAACTCATGCAGACACAGGGAGAACGTGCAAATTCCACACAGACAGTCACCCGAGGCCAGAATTGAACACAGGTCCTTAGCGCTGTGTGGCAGCAGTGATAACCAATGTGCCACTGTGCCGTCCCTTTATACTTTGACTTTGAACTCATACAAGGTATTGGATACTGCAAAGGCAATGGGCTCTGACAATGTTCCAGCAACAGTACTTGCAAAATATGTATTAGGAGCTGGAGTAGACGACTCAGCCCCTCAAGCATAGTTCATCATTCAATAAGATCATGTCTGATCTCATTTTAACCTCAACTTCACATTCCTACCGACCCCCTTGCTTATCAAGAATCGATATAGATCTGCTTTAAAGATATTCAAAGACTCTGCCTCAACCAACCTTTGGGGAAGAGAATTCAAAAGTCTCACAAACCTCAGAAAGAAACATCATGTTTCCCTCATCTCTGTCCTAAACGAGTGACCCCTAGTTCTAGATTCTCCCACGAGAGGGAATATCAATCCCTCCACCGCCAGCAAACAGTAGCAGTCATGTGTATAATCTACAAGATGCAGGATCTCACCAAGACTCCTTAGGCAGCACCTTCCAAACCCATGACCACCACCATCAAGAAGAACAAACGCAGCAAATACCTGGGAATACCGCCACCTGGAGGCAATAAATGGTGGTCTGGCCAACAATTCCCAGATCTCTAAACGAATTTAAAAAAACCAAGACTGGTTCATGGTGTCCAAACCATAGTCTTCAAGCCGAGCGATAACAGAATATATCAATGTACAAGCAGTAGGATCCCTCGCTAACCATGCCCTAAATTTTCTGGCGTAAAATCTTTGGCATGGGCAGCAGCGCGGAAGTGAGAAGCCTGATGTTTCATCTTGGGTGCACACCCATGTGAAGGACAAGACTGAAACATTTGTAAAAGTCTTTAACCAGAAATAGCGAGTGGATGATCTATCTCAGCCTCCTCCAGACATCCCCAACATCACAGATGCCAGTCTGCGACCACTCTGGAGAGTGAAGGGGGGTCCGCTGCCACTCTGCCTGAGATCAATGGGGGGGAAGGGGGGTCCGCTGCCACTCTGCCTGAGATCAGTGGGGAGGAAGGGGGGTCCACTGCCACTCTGCCTGAGATCAGTGGAGGGGAAGGGGGGTCCGTTGCCACTCTGCCTGAGATCAGTGGAGGGGAAGGGGGGTCTGTTGCCACTCTGCCTGAGATCAGTGGAGGGGAAGGGGGGTCCGTTGCCACTCTGCCTGAGATCAGTGGAGGGGAAGGGGGGTCCGTTGCCACTCTGCCTGAGATCAGTGGAGGGGAAGGGGGGTCCGTTGCCACTCTGCCTGAGATCAGTGGAGGGGAAGGGGGGTCTGTTGCCACTCTGCTTGAGATCAGTGAGGGAGAAGGGGGCAGAGGCCTGCAATCAGTCTGGGTGGCAGAGGGGATGGGGGGATAAGGGGGTCAGTAATGTTGTGGGGGTGGGGCAATGTCTGTGGGGGCCGGGGGGAGGCATTATCCGGCCTGGGAGTGATGTGGCAGGGGAGCCACATTCTATCATTTTTTTTCTGCGCATGTGCAGTTGGAGGCACTGATCGGAGCTGCAGGATTTCGGGTGTGTTAAGCCCCACCCACAGGCTTGTGCAGCGCGATTCGGACTCGCTGATACTTTTGCAGGCAGAGGGTGTATGGGGGGTGCCTGAGAACGGGTCTAAAAGTCGGATCTGAAACACTCCCAGTTTCAATTCCCCCCAGCAATTAAAATCAAAATGGAAAAATAAGACCCTTAGAGTCTCTCTCCCTTCCTGTCAGCGTCTGTTTATTATTTCCAATATTAATACCTTCCTCTCTTCCTTGATCTCTACTCTTTAGATTTACTACATCTGCTCACATTGATCCTTCGCCCCCAGTATTAAGTTTAAAACCCTCTCCATTTTCCTGGTTATGCGGTTCGCAAGAACACCGGTCCCAGAACAGTTCACATGTAGTCTGACCCAATGGTACCGCTCTCACTTTCCCCAGTATTGATGCCAGTACCCCGCAAAACAGAACCCACTTCTCCCTCACCAGTCTCTGAACCACATATTCATCTCTCTAATTTTATGTTCCCTGTGCCAATTTGCACATGGATTCATAGATTCCTAGATGTTTACACCACAAACGGAGGCTATTCTGCCCATTGTGTCCATGCTGGTCAGCAAAGATCTGACTATACTAATCAAACTCAGATAATAATCCAGTGATTATGGGCAGGATTCTTCGGCTGCACGCGCCTGAAAACCAGAGATTCCCACCTGCCTTCAATGGACCTTTACATGGCCCGCCCCGCTCCTGCTAGAATTCCAGTGGCAGGCTGGGAGAATTCCGGCCGATCACTTTTGAGTTCTGTTGTTTAATTTAGTGCTTCGCCCCTCATGCTCTCTGTGCAGAACCTCGTTCCTCACTCTGCCTACATTGTTGGTACCGACATGGATCAAGCCAATCAAATCAAACCCTTCTCACTCCAAGTTCCTCTCCAGCCCTGAGCAGATGTCCTTAACTCTGGCATCGGACAGGCAACACAACCGTCTGGACTCTCACTCTTTGCTGCAGAGAACAGTGTCAATTCCCCTCACTATACTGTCCTCTCCTACACTGTCCCCTCCGACACTGTCCCCTCCGACACTGCTGTCCCCTCCGACACTGTCCTCTCCTACACTGTCCCCTCCTACACTGTCCCCTCCTACACTGTCCCCTCCTTCACTGTCCCCTCCTACACTGTCCCCTCCAACACTGTCCCTACCTACACTGTCCCCTCCTACACTGTCCCCTCCGACACTGTCCCCTCCTACACTGTCCCCTCCTACATTGTCCCCTCCTAAACAGACCCCTCCCACACCATTCGCTCCTACACTGTCCCCTCCTAAACAGACCCCTCCCACACCGTCCCCTCCTACACTGTCCCCTCCTACACTGTCCTATCCTAAACAGACCCCTCCCACACCGTCCCCTCCTACACTGTCCCCTCCTACACTGTCCCCTCCTACATTGTCCCCTCCTACACAGTCCCTTCCAACACTGTCCCCTCCTACACTGTCCCGTCCTAAACAGACCCCTCCTATACTGTCCCCTCCTACACTCTCCTCTCCTACACTGACCCCTCCTACACTGTCCCCTACTACACTGTCCTCTTCTACACGATCCCCTCCTACACTGTCCCCTCCTACACTGTCCCTACCTACACTGTCCCCTCCTACACTGTCCCCTCCTACACTGATCCCTCCTACACTGTCCCCTCCTTCACTGTCCCCTAATACACTGTCCCCTCCTACACTGTCCCCTCCTACACTGTCCCCTCCTACACTGTCCCCTCCTACACTGATCCCTCCTACACTGTCCCCTCCTACACTGTCCCCTAATACACTGTCCCCTCCTACACTATCCCCTCCATCACTGTCCCCTCCTACCACTACGTTACTTTGGCTCTCCCCAATTGAATGGCTTCCTGTACCACGGTGCCATGGTCAGTTTGCCCATTCACCGTGCCACCCGATTGTGGCTCCTTGAGCCACAATCATTTACTGCAGACACGTTTGCCCTGGAACACACTGACATCCAGGAGCCCTACGTGCTGTAGTCTTGACTCATCCCCTGTGTTGCCATCCTTGTTATGTTTTAATTGATTATTTAACTATACTATTCACTTATTTATGTTGTATTTGTATATATTTTATTAACTTTACCACCAGTTTGTACATGATGACATGGTGGCACAGTGGTCAGCATTGCTGTCTCACAGCACTAGGGACCCAGGTTTAATTCCGCTTGGACCACTGTCTGTGCAGAGTTTGCACATTCACTGGTTTGGGTGGGTTTCCTCCAGGTGCTCCGGTTTCCTCCCACAGTCCATAGACATGCAGGTTAAGTGGATTGGCCATGCTCAATTGCCCCTTAGTGTTAGGGGGACTAGTTTGGGTAAATGCATGGGGTTTGGAGGATAGTACCTGGGTGGGATTTTGATCAGTGCAGATTCGATGGACCGAATGGCTTCCTTCTCCACTGTAGGATTCTAGGTATCTATGCTATTTAAACCTTAGGTCACTGTCATCTCCCAGCAATGTGGGAAACTGCCCGTAACGCAAAAAGCAGGGCAAGTCTAACCCAGCCAATTGTTGCAAGATCAGTCTGTTCTCATCAGAAAAGTGATGGAAGGGGTCATCAACAATGCTATCAAGCAGCACTTACGCAGCAGTAACCTGCTCACTGACACTCAATTCGGTTTCCAACAGAGCCACTCAGCTCCTGACCTCATTACTGTCTCAGTCCAAATATGGACAAAGAGCTGAACACCAGAGGCAAGGAGAGAGTTACTGCCCTTGACATCAAGGCTGCATTTAACAAAGTATTGCATCAAGGAGCCCCAGCAGAACTGGAATCAATGGGGATCTGGGGGAAAACTCTCCACTGATTGGAGTCATACCTGGCACAAAGGAAGGTGGTTGTGGTGATTGGAGGTCAATCATCTCAGCTCCAGAACATCTCTGCAGGAGTTCCACAGGGTAGTGTCCTCAACTCAACCATCTTCAGTTGCTTCATCAATGACCTTCCCTCCATCGTAGGGTCAGAAATGGGGATGTTTGCTGATGATTGCACACAGTAACTTCATTGCAGTGTTAATGCACTGCTGGCATCAGAAGATCCGGGCCATTATGCTGGTTGTTATGATGGTAGTATATATTCCAGGGGACATGTGGACAGATGTAGGTTAAATATAGTTCTTGTAGTATCTGACTTGCCAGTTCATCGTTATATCACACTGCTAAGTTGGCTTTCTTTATTGCCTTGCTCCTCCCTGTGTTTAATCTACTCTTACACAATTCATTCACCCAGTTATTCTTAACAGCGATAGGGGAAGAAAAGTGTCCAATACCGATTCAGAATAAGTTTAAATTTATTTATTTGTGTCACAAGTAGGCTTACATTAACACTGCACAATGTTTAGTACCACCCCCGACTTCTCTGATACTAAAACGGTCCATGTCCAAATGCAGCAAAACCTGGACAACGTTCAGTCTTGGCTGATAAGCAACAAGTAACATTGATGCCATGCAAGTGCCAGGCAATGACCATCCCCAACAAGAGAGAATCCCACCATTCCCCCTTGATATTCAATGGCATTATAATCACTGAATCTCCCACTATCAATAGCCTGGATGTTACCTTTGACCAGACACTGAACTGGATCAGCAATATAAATACTGTGACCACAAGAACAGCTCAGCGACTGGGAACTCTGCAGTCAGCAGTGCACCTCCTGCCTTTTCAATGCCTGTCCATCATCTAAAAGGCACAAGTCAGGAGTGTGATGGGTGAGCGAGTGAGTGAGTGAGCGAGTGAGCAAGTAAGTAAATGAGCGAGTGCGTGAGTGAGTGCGTGAGTGAGTGAGTGAGTTAGAATGTGAGAATGATTGAGTGTGTGAGTGAGTGAGTGAGTGTGAGTCAGTGAGCGAGTGTGTGAGTGAGTGAGTGACTGAGTGAGTGGGTGAGACAGTGAGTGAGTGAGTGAGTGAGTGAGTGTGAGTCAGTGAGCGAGTGTGTGAGCGAGTGAGTGAGTGGGTGAGACAGTGAGTGAGTGAGTGAGTGAGTGGCTGAGACAGTGAGTGAGTGAGTGAGTGAGTGTGAGTCAGTGAGCGAGTGTGTGAGTGAGTGAGTGAGTGGGTGAGACAGTGAGTGAGTGAGTGAGTGAGTGAGTGAGTGAGTGAGTGAGTGAGTGAGTGAGTGAGTGAGTGGAGTTACGTTTGTTTGGAGGTGATGGGTATTCCTGTTTTACCCACGAGTTAAATCAGGAATTAAACAGAGGGGCGGTACTTGGGTATCTATCTGGGTAAGTCCCATGCATCAACGTGAGCTCAGTTTCTGAGGCATTCTCATGTGCCCTTGGCAGCACCAATCTGCCCATCGAAATGTTCTATTTCCCAGTTAATTGCTGCACATTTGTACAGGCCAGGGCTTCTGATTGACCATAAAATACAACTGCAGCAGATGTCTCAACATTCAGCACTGCTGGCATCAGAAGATCCTGGCCATTATGCTGGTTGTTATGATGGTAATATATATTCCAGGGGACATGTGGACAGATGTAGGTTAAATATAGTTCTTGTAGTATCTGACTTGCCAGTTCATCGTTATATCACACTGCTAAGTTGGCTTTCTTTATTGCCTTGCTCCTCCCTGTGTTTAATCTACCCTTACACAATTCATTCACCCAGTTATTCTTAACAGCGATAAGGGAGGAAAAGTGTCCAATGCCTATTCAGAATAAGTTTAAGTTTATTTATTCGTGTCACAAGTAGGCTTACATTAACACTGCAATGAAGTTACTGTGAAAATCCCCTAGTCGCCACACTCCGGCGCCTGTTTGGGTACACTGAGGGAGAATTTAGCATGGCCAATGCACCTAACCAGCACGTCTTTGGACTGTGGGAGGAAGCCGTTGCACCTGGAGGAAACCCACGCAGACATGGGGAGAATGTGCAGACTCTGCACAGACAGTGACCCAAGCTGGGAATCGAACCTGGGCTAACTAAACGCTAACATTTCACTCAATTCAGATGCCTTCTGATTGTAATGCTTTGGGTGGTTCCATTAAAGGTGATGAGGGTAACCCTGAAGATCAATTGATATTTCTCCACGTTCCGTGTTCTCACGTATCGGTGGATGCTGAGCATGTGTTGGTCATTGATATCTGTATTGATGCTCTACCAGGGAATGTGATGAAGTGAATTCATTACTGCTTCAACTTGTCTGGCTCAATATGCCGGAGTCTCACAATCTAATTTGGAATGAGACACAATGCGCAGTTTTTAATGGAGGCCATGAGGTTGTGCCCACTGATGGGAGATCCCTGTGCACCTCTTTTCAGGAAAGCTCGCAGCGTTATGTGCCAATCGAGCACTTAACTGGACAGTGGAAGACCTTGTGTCGGATCAATGCCCACAGGGGCGGTGGTCCCGCCTGCCAACAACTTCCAGGCAATCAGAGGCTGGCATCTCTTCATTGCTCGGAAGTGCACATAATACAATGCCAGAGGCCCAGGATCGCTAAGGGACCCAGACTCCAGGCCAGTGATGGCAGGAACATAGAGCATAGAACAGTACAGCACAGGAACAGGCCCTTTGGCCCACGATGTCGTGCCGAACATGACTCCAAATTAAACTAATCCCTTCTGCCTGCCCTTGGTCCATATCCCTCTATTCCTTGCACATTCGTATGCTTATCTAAAAGCCCATTATACGTCCCTATCATATCTGCCTGCACCAATCCCCCTAGCAACGAGTTCCAGACGCCTACCACTCCCTGTGTAAAAAACTTGTCCCTTATGAGGAAAGGTTGAGGGAGCTAGGGCTGTTCTCTCTGGAGCGGAGGATGCTGAGGGGAGACTTAATAGAGGTTTATAAAATGATGAAGGGGATAGATAGAGTGAACGTTCAAAGACTATTTCCTCGGGTGGATGGAGCTATTACAAGGGGGCATAACTATAGGGTTCGTGGTGGGAGATACAGGAAGGATATCAGAGGTAGGTTCTTTACGCAGAGAGTGGTTGGGGTGTGGAATGGACTGCCTGCAGTGATAGTGGAGTCAGGCACTTTAGGAACATTTAAGCGATTATTGGATAGGCACATGGAGCACACCAGGATGATAGGGAGTGGGATAGCTTGATCTTGGTTTCAGATAAAGCTCGGCACAACATCGTGGGCCGAAGGGCCTGTTCTGTGCTGTACTGTTCTATGTTCTATGTTCTATGTTCATGTCTCCTTCGAAATATCCCCCTCTGATCTTAAGTGCATGCCCCCTAGATTTCGAGGAGAGGGATTGCAGGGTGAGGGTTGGCAGCCAGGGCAGAGGGATGGCTCTCAACAGGTCCCACTCTACCCAATGCCAAGTAGGCGCTGAGTGCCTTTGAACAAAGGACACAAAGGACCGAGCCCCAGAGGCTCCCAAGTAACCCTAACAGGTCAGCAGTGGGATGAGGAATCTTCGATGACATTAATTGCCCACTTAAGGGCCTCAATTGGTGACTGGACAGGTAGGCCATTGTTCCACAGAATTAACTGGGGCAGAGACAGGAAAGCAATGGATTCCCCATCACCACCGTCCAATAAAACTCCTCGTGTCACCAATCTCACCAGAGGGGAGAGCATTAAATTCCAACCAACCTTTCATAAAGGGTCAGAATCTATCTAATTTCTTATTGGCTAATGAGGCGGGGAGATATTAATTGGCTTAACCAATCACTGTGTCATTTGAGTGAATGGTAATCGACGTTTTGATGTTGTATTTAGTGAATGGGGAGGTGCGAGCAAGACTGAAGTAGTTGTTCGCTCGCTGGATGCCTGATGGTCCAGCAACACACAGGGAGAGGCAGGAGTGAAACAAACATTAAGATATGAGGATATATAGAATTCCTACAGCGCAGAAGGAGGCCATTCGGCCCATCGAGTCTGTACCGACAACAATCCCACCCAGGCCCTATCCCTGCTTAGTTACCCTGCTAATCCCTCTAACCGATCACATCTCGGAAGACTAAGGGTTAATTTAGCATGTCCAATCAACCTAATCCGCACATCTTTAGACTGTGGGAGGAAGCCGAAGCATTGATCAAACCCCTTCAGCTGAGATAAAAGTTCTCTCCACACTACGGAATGGTTCACTCACACAGAGCCGCGGGGATTGTTAAGGTTGCATTCCCATGCTACAGCTGTGACTGTTGGCCATCCTTTAGTGGCGTCACATGTCCAAGATCACAATCAGGCAGCTGTGGCCATTTTAAAAATGATTTGAAAAAACTTACCTCTTCCCTCTCTCTCTCTGGGGGCGATTCTCCCAAAAACGTTCTAAGTGCTGAATTGGCAGGAAAGCTGGTGTAAATCACGATTGGTTTTTCAGTGTGGCTTCAGACAAGAATCTCCAACACTCTGTGCAATGCAGAGGTCACAATCGTGAATATCATTCAAAGCTCGGGGGGGCGGGGCCTATTCATGCTGGAGTCTGACAGTTCCGGGACCTCCCCACCCCCACTGATCACCCCTAAGCCCCACCCCCTAAGCCCCACTCCCTTGGCACTGCCCCAGGCCTGATGGGCAGTGCTAAGGCTCCTCCTGGGCATGGGCACTTTGTCCCCGAAAGTGGGGAGCTAGTCTGAATCCCACCGGAGTGAAGTTGGCCTGACAGGGTGGGAGATGCTAGCGAGCCCGGAGACTTCAGTCCCAGGTCCAATCATGACATTTAAATTACATTAAAAATAGGTTAAGATTACTTACCGGCTGTTCCCATTGGCTTCCAGCGTGGTATCTGTCACTGGGAGATGTGCGTGCATCAGGAACGCATGAGTGAATCCTGCGAATCACCCCCCACTCGATTCTCCCGGCCCGCCACGCTAAAATTAGCGTGTCAAGATGGGAGAATTGCCCCGTCTGCCTCTCTCTCTCTCTTTACATCTTTACCTCCCACCTCAGCCAGTGGAGCGACACATGTGTCAATGCTAGAGGGCTTCCCATTGGCCCGTCAACCTGGGGAGCCTGCCCACCATCTCTGATTGGATATTTGGCCTACTCTCTGGCCCTTTAATTGGCCATTCCATTAAAGCTAGCAGTGGATGAAGTCTTGTGGCACAGTGGATAGCCTCCTTGTCTCTGAACCAGCAACCTGGACTCCATGAATAAACTGTAACTGTATGGTGGCACAGTGGTTAGCACTGCTGCCTCACAGCAGCAGGGACCTGGATTCAGTTCCCAGCTTGGGTCACTGTCTGTGCGGATTTTGCACATTCTCCCCATATCTGCATGGGTTTCCTCCGGGTGCTCCAGTTTCCTCCCACAGTCCAAAGATGTGCAGGTTAGGTGGATTAGCCATGTTAAATTGCCTCTTAGTGTCAGGGGGACTAGCAGGGTAAATTTGTGGGGTTATGAGGATAGGGCCTGGGTGGGATTGTTGTTGGTGCAGGTCTGATGGGCCGAATGGCCTCCTTTGCACTGTAGGAATTCAATGATTCGATGAACATGTAGCTTGCTCTGTAAATCCCCAAACACAATCAATGAATGATGAGTGGAAAGTAAAGAAATAGAAATTTGAAAAAAAACAGCAGTGTTTGTACCTGGAACATGCTATGCAACGTTGAGCCCAGAACTGGTTCCTGCTGCCAGATTGAAAATTCAAGTCAGAATGGAGAATTGGAAAGAAAGTCCAGAATAATGAGGGAGATTTGGGTTTGGAGAATGCAATTGGGATGGAGTTAGGGTGTCCTCCCGGATTGAAGCAATGTCCATGTGATTCAGACCAATAGAGTCACGCACAAACATCACGTTCCAGAAGATCAGGAGTTTTATACAACCTTGCTCCTGGCTGCAAGTCTAACAGTATTGGCTCTTCCCAAATTTGGATTGCCAACCCTTCAGGATTTGAGTGGCGTTCCCAGGAATTAATGATGAATTTCCTGGGCACTGCTGCAAGCAATCTGTCGAGAAAATATCAGGGAATTAAAATCACCGTGGGTAGAAACTTGTCTTGGATAGTAGTACCAAGTAGGCGGGGGGGGGGGGGGGGGGGAGCGGGGGGAGTTGGCCCCCTGTTATGCTTTGCGTTATACACATTACAGTCGGTGAGACTATGAGGCACTGTGTGGGCAATCAGACGTTGCCACAGCCTGAAAGGCAGTTTCTATCCCTGTCTGGTTTTCTTTTATTTCTTCAAACACATTTATGAATAATAGGTACATTGGGGAGACAAATAAAAAGGCTTTCTGATTGGTCAGTGAAGTTGGGCACTGGTAGGTCATGTGATGAAATCTATTGCTACATTCATTTGGTCTGAAGTGGCTACCCAAAACCCTCTCTGAAACTAGCTCGGAGTCAGGATCATGGCACTAGACCAACCACATCGCTGCCCAGCCCGCCCCCAATCCCACCCTCTTCGGATTTAATGAAGCTTGATGTGCGTAAGTTGGCTGAGTTTTCCTACATTCCAACATTGACGACACTTCAAAACCACTTCATTGGCAGTAAAGCACTTTGAGTACCCTGTCAAATGCTCTAAAAATGCAAGTTTTTCTTTCCTCTCTCTAAAATCATGTACCTCACGGAGTTGGCCTCCAGACCTGTGAGATTCATGCCGGTGTGACTCAGTGGGTGGTTTGTAGTTGAACTGTGACAGTGTTGGCTGTTATTCTATGGTCCTTGTTTTTGGTGTCAATCTCACATTTCGCTACCTCCTTGAATCATGTTGAGATTTACATGTGGAAAGAGAAGTGAGGAGTTTTTCTTTAGGAAGATTAAGAATTAGATTTATTTGTGCTGATCCACGTCAAGAACCACGTTTGGATTCATTTGCATCTTATGAATGCTTATTAAAAGGCCAACACACTAGAACCGCGCTCCCTCTCCTAACTCAGTGACCTGCCAATGGATTATTAGAAATGTCTGTTTCCCGACTATATGTAAATGGTGCATGTCTGGAGAGATTCACTCCATCAATGACCTTGAGGTTGGTGGACAATACTCTCACCTTCAGGAGGGTCATGGTGAGAGTTTGGGTGCTTGTATCACAAGCTGCATCAAGGTTGGGCAGGGGAAGCAGATGTATGGGAAAAAGGGTGGAGAGAATGTCCAGGGCAGTGGTGGGGAGGTTGGGGGGTGGGGGTGTTGGGGGGGGGGGGGGGGGGGGGAGAGGATGTCCAAGGATGGTCGGGGGAGGGTGGGCGCAGTTCTCCAAGAAGGAGGGAGTATCTAGGAGAGCAGGTTCACTGCTGTCAATAGTGGAGCCCTGCCTGGGGGAGGAACTTAGAATACTGGTGGTAGGGGGGAACAGTCAGTCAGGGGGAGGGGGGGATGTGGTACGGCGACAGGTCAAGGGTGAGGATCTAGTCGATGAAAGTCTCATTGGGTGCGTCACAGAGGGGCACAAGACAGGTGGTTTGGATAATGGAAGGGGCAGGGTCAGGATGGGCATGGGCACAGTAACGTGTGTTGGCTGTGAGGGGAGGGAAGGTATGTGGAGGTGGATTGTTATTGGATGGCTGGAGTTCAAGTACAGCACAAGTGGCTGATAAAGTTATTAGGCAACTGGATGTCAAAGATGCTGACTTGTATTTTCACCTCTCTGATGAAGCCCACACGGCAACAGGTTTGTTCCCGATTCCCAGGTCTCATGACATCGAAATCGCAGCAAAGTGTGGAGCTACCGTTAATCTTTGCCATTGACTGCAGTCAGAAGCAGGGATGAAGGGATGAAGGGATGAAGGGATGAAGGGAGGGAGGGAGGGAGGGAGGTGGATGCCTCCAAGGGGCACTGCTAGTAAACGGCAGCCAAGTCCACACCTCCATCCTCTTTGGTGAATGGTCTTGGCTGACAGGGGCTCATGTGGTGAGTATTTCTCTGCTGCTATAGAGTCTGGGGTGTAGTGGGGACAAGCGGAGAAATGTCAGAGGGATGCTCTCATCAGCCTGATCAAAGAGCAACGTCTCCATACACAGGCATGTATAAACAGGAGGAACACCCATCTCTGTCCCTCCTGGATGTCCTTCACCTGGAGGGGGTGGGGTGGGATGCCATGTCTGGAAAGAAGTCAGGCAAAGAGTTTAGCACCAGCCTGCTGGCTTTGGGATGAAGGGAAACCTGTAAAGGACATGCCTACTAAATTTACAATTAGTTCACAGATGCAGTGAGGTGTTGATGATGCTGGCTTCAGGCAGCCCTGCCTTGGTAATGGCTCTCACCCAGAGGAGGGGAAAGAGGGCCCCATTGTCAGTTGGTACAGGGCCAGGAAGAGCAAGGATCTGAGCAATAAGAAGCAGCAGAGTCTCTAGAAGGTCAAGAGTCTTGCAAACGTAGACCACTGCAGCGGTGAGCATTGGTCTGACCATGGGTATCTTCCCAGTAGGTTCTTATTCAGAGAAAAATAAAACTCAAAGCCAGAGGTAGCCTCACTGTGGTTGATCACATCTGCAAGGCCCTCCAATCATTCTCTGACATCTCTGTAATGCCAACTCTGCCAAGGTCACCATCTCTGGGGGAAAAAGCAAGGGGCGCTTTGCCAGGGTGGTGTGTTTGGAGGGTGAAGTGTTAAGACCCAGGCCAGAAACTCCAAGGTGTTTTATGAAGATAGCCTATATTTTTACATTTGATTTTGGCATTAGGGTGAGAATAAGGTGTTTCACTCCAGGTATAATTCAAGTGACCC
Source organism: Mustelus asterias (assembly GCF_964213995.1). Classification (NCBI taxonomy): domain Eukaryota; kingdom Metazoa; phylum Chordata; class Chondrichthyes; order Carcharhiniformes; family Triakidae; genus Mustelus; species Mustelus asterias. The sequence goes on along the minus strand of NC_135812.1, from coordinate 63,561,153 downwards.
ACTAGGAAGCTTTTATCAAAGAAACTCTATTTAAGAACACAGTTAGAATATAGCAAAAAGCATTGGCATAACTTTTACCAATGACAAGATACAAACATGGTATAGTATAAACCTTAACAGCTAGCTATCCATGTTGTTCCAAGTCAAACACCATCCCACAAACGCACTCCCCTTTCTCGACTTAGCACGGAAAGCAAGTATGCTCACTATATGCTGGATATGCAGTTTTTTAACACCTGCTGTGAATTGGTCCTTTGAATGTTGGATCAATTCTCTGAAGCTTCCCATTCCTGGAATTTTCCAAAAAGCCTCTGGAGAGAGAGAGATAGAAACACCTTGGCTGGAATTTTATCGCCTCGCAGTAAAGGCTCGCAGAATGGAATTCTCCATTGGCCTCGGGTGGGATTTTACGAGCCTCGCCCGAGTGAGATGGTTAAATTCCGCACCTTGTCTTCTTCCACCAGCTTCCAACAGCAACTAAACCAAAACTAAAAACTTGCATTTTCCCATTGAACATAAAGGCATCACCTGACCTGTCAATCATCCCCAAATCAAGCTCCACTCAGCAATCCCCAAAGATCCATAAAACCTGAGAACACTGCATTAGGCCAGATTAAAATCAACATGATATCAATTATATTGCTTCTGTGACAATTAGAGACACTGGCTGCAGACAAAACGGTGCTGACAACTTCCAGGACTGGTTAGAAACATGCTGCAAAGGAACACGAGTAAAATACATTTCTAAAAGGCACAGTACCATCACAAGGGGTCGTGAGGGGATATAAAAGTGCAGCAACGTAAGCAGCACAGTAAATGGGTGCCACTGAGAAATAAGAGTGCAGTGGAATTAAGTTTAAAAGTATGTAATGCAATAAGAAAGCTGGCAACTCACCAAGGCTCCTCGACAGCACCTTCCAAACCCGTGACCTCTACCGCCCAAAAAGGGTGGTAGGTCGAAGTGATCACCTGCAAGTTCCCCTCCAGGCCACACCCCATCCTGACTTGGATCATTATGGCCGTCCCTTTACTGTCACTGGGTCAAAAACCTGAAACTCCCTTCCTAACAGCCCCCATCTACTTGGTGGCTGTTCTCAAGTGCCCCGATCACCAAGATCAGGGATCTGGTGGGAATGTGGCCTTGGGACAAGAAGAGAACCCACATCAGCCTCCACCATCCACAGCTCACCACTGGCAATGATAAGGAGCTCAACAGGCTGCCGGGAGAAGTTACCATCGGCCAGGATGGGTTCCACCCCAACACGCAGGCCATGCTACTTGCCAAGAAAGCTGGACATCCCAGCAAGCTTTACACCTGAAGGGGCAAGATCACAAAAACATCTTGGGATGGCACGGTGGCACAGTGGTTAGCACTACTGCCTCACAGCCTCAGGGACCTGGGTTCGATTCCCGGCTTGGGTCACTGTCTGTGTGGAGTTTGCATGTTCCTCACGTGTCTGTGTGGGTTTCCTCCGGGTGCTCCGGTTTCCTCCTACAGTCCAAAGATGTGTGGGTTAGGTGGGTTGTCGTGTTAAATTGCCCCTTAGTGTCAGGGGGACTAGCTAGGGTAAATGCGCGGAGGTACAGGGATAGGGCCTAAGTGGGATTGTGGTCGGTGCAGACTCGATGGGCCGAATGGCCTCCTTCTGCACTGTAGGATTCTATGAATGAAAAAAAAATTAAATAAAAGTCTGGCACCCAATCATGGCTCTTAGTTTTTTGGGGGAGAATTGCCCCCATCTAATTAAAATTATCTCACTGCGGCAATCAAAATCATGAACATGTTCCAATCCCTGCCATTCAACTGAATTATTCCAGCAAGGTGCTGCCTTTCATTTGAGAATTTATTAGACACTTTCAGCTGCTAGTATTATAAAAACCCACACTGAGGGGAAATGCATCGCTTGAAGTTATTCTCCCTGTCAGAGTATAACATCATACGAAAATTAAAAGCATATGTCATCATTCAGACCCCTGTGCTGTAGCCTACAAAAACCTTATTCTCGTACAATCCAGCCTATGATTTAAGTACCTCAGCTTGCTTTTCCTCTCATTGTCCCTCGTTCCTTGGCAATTGGGAAACAGGACGAATGTTGGGGGCCTGCTTCAGTGATGGCACAGTTATTCGTCACTTCAAATCAGTGATGGGTCACTGTCGGCTATGAGGTGATGCTATCACAAAGGCTGCTGTGTAAGATTACTCAGGGTCCTGATATTGTAGGTGGAGGTGGCATTTACTGATCCTGCCTTTTGCGTTCCAGAATCTCTAAAACCTTTCCTTCTGTCAGGCAAAGCATTGGTCAATGACCACTGCAATCGGAACCTAAAAGCCGGAATAACCAGGATTCCAAAAATCAAGAGGAATGTAGTTTGTTCCACCAACTTTCTGGTGGGCACAGTTCCAAGACTCAAAACTTAATTAAAGTGAGTAGTTGTCTTACCAGTCAGGAGGTGGAAGGGATTTAGAAGTAGAAGGGATGTGGGAGGTTGAGGTGACGATTGACAGAGAGAAGCTATTTTAGTGTTGTACAACATGCAGACTACAGTGCTATAGAGGTCTGCCCAAAATTAAAGAAATAACTTGGAATCCCGACACTGCAGAAGGAGGCCATTCAGCCTATCGAGCCTGCACCGACCACAATCCCACCCAGGCCCTATCCCTTAACCCCACGATTTTACCCTGCCAATCCCCCTGACACTAAGGGGCAATTTAGCATGGCCAATCAACCTACCTGCACACCTTTGAACTGTGAGAGGAAACTGGAGCACCCAGAGGAAACCCACGCAGACACGGGGAGAACGTGCAAACACCACACATTCAGTCACCCAAGACTGGAATCGAACCCATGCCTCTAGCGCCATGAGGCAGCAATGCTAACCACTGTGCCACCCGTGCATTTACATGGCTCTGTGTGCAACCTCAGGATGTTGCAAAGCTCTTTCTAGCTAAATTGCAGTCACTGTTCTCAGGTAGAAAGTGCAGCAGTCAAATTGCACACAGGAAACTCCTTCAAACAACCAAAATAACAACCAGATAACCTGGTTTAGTGATATCGATCGAGTGGTAGGTCTGACTGATAGGGCTGTTTTTTGACATTTTGCCTGCAGTGTTTAGTTGAGTTATAAAATCATAAAATCCCTACAATGCAGGAGGCCATTTGGCCCATCGAGCCTGCTCAAACAACAATCCCACCCAGGCCCCATCGCCATAGCCCCACATATTTTCCCTCCTAATCCCCCTGACACTAAGGGTCAATTTAGCATGGCCAATCCACCCAACCCGCACATCTTTGGAGTGTGGGAGGAAACGGGAGCACCCGGAGGAAACCCACGCAGACACGGGGAGAACGTGCAAACTCCACACAGACAGTGACCCGAGGCCCGAATTGGACCCGTGTCACTGGCGCTGTGAGGCAGCAGTGCTAACCACTGTGCCACTCTACCAGTGTACCATTCCCACAGGCTCATCCAAACTCTCTGATATGCCATTGGCTGCCTATTACTAAGAGTCGACCATGGGAAAAATGAAAATGTCCATTTCTGGTTGCATGGGTCCCTGGACAGTGACAAAATGTGAAAGGTGGTCATGATCCCTCCTTGAGCTGACAAGGCCCAATTGCAGTTCTCTCATTGTATCCCAGGCTGAGATCAACGAACACAGAGCTACTACTAACCAGGGATTGATTTTTCTGATCCATGTGGCTGACTTATAGTCATAGAGGTTTACAGCATGGAAACAGGCCCTTCGACCCAACTTAACCACGAAGCTAGTCCAATTGCCCGCGTTTGGCCCATATCCCTCGATACCCATCTTACCCATGTAACTGTCTAAAAGCTTTTTAAAAGACAAAATTGTACCCGTCTCTACTGCTACCTCTGGCAGCTTGTTCCAGACACTCACCACCCTCTGTGTGAAACAACTGCCCCTCTGGACCCTTTTGTATCTCTCCCCTCTGACCTTAAACGTATGCCCTCTTGTTTTAGACTTACCTACCTTTGGGAAAAGATCATAGAATCATAGAAACCCTACAGTACAGAAAGAGGCCATTCGGCCCATCGAGTCTGCACCGACCACAATCCCACCCAGGCCCTACCCCCATATCCCTACATATTTACCCACTAATCCCTCTAACCTACGCATCTCAGGACACTAAGGGCAATTTTTAGCATGGCCAATCAACCTAACCCGCACATCTTTGGACTGTGGGAGGAAACCGGAGCACCCGGAGGAAACCCACACAGACTCGAGGAGAATGTGCAAACTCCACACAGACAGTGACCCAAGCCGGGAATCGAACCCAAGTCCCTGGAGCTGTGAAGCAGCAGTGCTAACCACTGTGCTGCCGTGCCGATATTGACTATCTAGCTGATCTATGCCCCTCATTATTTTATAGACCTCTATAAGATCACTCCTCAGCCTCCAACGCCCCACAGAAAAAAGTTCCAGTCTATCCAGCCTCTCCTTATAACTCAAACCATCAAGTCCCGGTAGCATCCTAGTAAATCTTTTCTACACTCTTTCTAGTTTAATAATATACTTTCTATAATAAGGTGACCAGAACTGTACACAGTATTCTAAGTGTGACCTTACCAATGTCTTGTACAACTTCAACAAGACGTCCCAACTCCTGTATTCAATGTTCCGACCAATGAAACCAAGCATGCTGAATGCCTTCTTCAATACATTGGCCACCTGTGATTCCACTTTCAAGGAGCTATGAACCTGTAGCCCTAGATCTCTTTGTTCTATAACTCTCCCCATTAACTGGGTAAGTCCTGCCCTGGTTCGATCTATCAAAATGCATCACCTCGCATTTATCTAAATTAAACCCCATCTGCCATTCGTCAGCCCACTGACCCAATTGATCAAGATCCCGCTGCAATCCTCGATAGCCCTCCTCACTGTCCACTATGCCACCAATCTTGGTGTCATCTGCAAACTTACTAATCATGCCTCCTAAATTCTAATCCAAATCATTAATATAAATGACAAATAACAGTGGTCCCACCACCAATCCCTGAGGGCCACCGCTGGTCACAGGCCTCCAATTTGAAAAACAACACTCTACAACGCTTCTGTCATCAAGGTAATTTTGTATCCATTTGGCTACCTCACCCTGGATCCCATGAGTTTTAACCTTATGCAACAACCTACCATGCGGTACCTTGTCAAAAACCTTGCTAAAATCCATGTAGACAACATCAACTGCACTGCCCTCATCTACCTTCTTGGTTACCCCTTCAAAAAACTCAGTCAAATTTGTGAGACATGATTTTCCACTCACAAAGCCATGCTGACTGTCCCTAATCAGTCTTTGTCTCTCTAAAGACTTGAGACTTTCCACAGTCTTTACTGCGTGGTCTACTTTCACACCTAGATTGGAACCTTTTCTCAACTAAATAATTCAAAGTTAATGATGTGACATTGCAGTGCAGTACTGAGAGAGTGCTGCACTGTCGGGGACATTGTCTTTCAGAGGTGGCATTAAACTGGCATGCCAACTGGCTTCTCAGGTGGAAGATCCCACCGCATTATTTCAACAAAGTGCAGGGAATTTTCACTATTGTCCTGCCCAATATTTAATCCCTCAAGCAACTTCAACAGAAAACTAATGATCTGTTTGTTGGAGGTTGTTGTTTGCAAATTGGTTGCCCTGTTTCCTACAGGGCGGCATGATGGCACAGTGGTTAGCACTGCTGCCTCACAGCGCCAGGGACCCGGGTTCGATTCCCGGCTTGGGTCACTGTCTGTGTGGAGTTTGCACGTTCTTCCCATGCCTGCATGGGTTTCCTCCGGGAGCTCCGGTTTCCTCCTACACTCCAAAGATGTGCGGGTTAGGTTGATTGGCCATGCTAAATTGTCAGGGGGTTAGCAGGGTAATTATGTGGGGTCACGGGAATAGGGCCTGGGTGGGATTGTGGTCAGTGCAGATTCGACGGGACGAATGGCCTCCTCCTGCACTGTCGGTATTCTATGATTACAACAGTGACGATGGGGGAAAATTCTCCGGCCTTTCACATGGGTGGGATGCTCTGGTCCTGCTGCAGTGAAGGGAGATTTGGCTGAACGGGGCATGAATGGCTGGAAGACCCTCTGCCTATGCCTCAAAACATACCTCAGTGACATTGTTGTGGGAAATTTACCATTTCAGAGTCAGACTTGGAGGTTCAACAAAACAGTTTTATTTCGGACAAAGCTTTGGGAGAAAGCACTGGTACTCCGCAGTACTTGGCAGCTACCTTCTCAACTACACAATGGTAGTTGACCATCTTTATACCTTTTAGACAATAGGCAGTACAGGCATTAGCCGTTAACACATCGTTACAAGTTGAGTAGACAGATACGGACATCAACAGTTAACACATCATTACAAGCAGACAGGTACGGACATGGACAGTTAACACATCATTGTACATAGAATGGATACGTTCATGCAGTTATGTCCTCTATCAATGACTGGTTTCGATATATACATTCAGTGGCTGATCCTGTTACATTTATGCATTTATGTCCCCATCAGTGGCTGACCTTATTATCAAACTCATTGTTCTGGGTCTGCTCTTATCTAAAGTGCCTCAAGCTCCGACCAGTTTCCTGCAGCAATTCAGATACTGCAGGTTTTAACTCTGTGTAACTGTTTGTGCCTCTTAATGTCCCTTCCCAGAGTCCATTTTGTGTGCCAGGTAACCATTTTGTGTCCCAGGTAACCATTTTGTGTCCATCACTTTAATTTCACCATAACAGCTCCCCCTTTTTGGTCAGGATTATTACTTATTAATCCCCAGACCAACAACAGCATCTTCACAGGTAGATGTTCATCTTCTTCTTTCCTTCTTTGTAGTTCTCGACGTCTTCAGGGGTTCCCATCATGTATTCTTCCTCGATGGTTACACTGGCTCCTGGCACAACTCGTGTCACCATTACTTTACAACAGACATTAAGGCATCCAACAATTAGCCAACAGACAATTACTATTGCAATGAGTATGATCAGTCCATGCATTAAATAGGATCCCCAGGATCCCCCCACTAGCCATTCCAGCCAGCTACTCCCTTTCTTGGGTCCCTGTCTGAAATCATCAAGCTGTTTTCTGATGTTATTAATGACTTGGGTAATGTTATAGGATTCATCTGTGACATGGGTTATGCATTTGTCTCCTATGATTGTACATACTCCCTGTTGTTGTGCTAACTGGTAGTCTACTGCATATCGGGTCTGCTGCGCATACAATCTCAGTTCAGCCATTTCTTGGTTGACAGCCTCCAGTGCTTTTGATGTACTGTTTCCCAGGACTGTTAGTCCACAGGCAATATGATTTCTATTTTTTGCACTAATTACTCCTGCTGCCCCCCAGAGATAGGGCTCCAAGGAACCCGTATCTCAGCGATGATCCCATTGTGCCCGGGGCTTCCCAATCAGCACAGAATTCTTTGCTGATAGCCCGGGTTACTATCTTTCTCCGGATATGCCCCTTCTGAGGGCATGGAACAGTGAGTGGTCCTATTGTTCCTACTGCAAAAAGGATCGGGAGGGTTGGTGTTGCTGTTGTGTAGGTACCATTGAAGAGGAATATAAATCCCTTCTTAGCCCGGTAGCATTTAGTGTCCTAATTATTAGTTTGTTCATACCGCCAATTGCTCGGTTTACTTGACTCCCCGTTTGATCCCACAACTTGGTAAGTATCAAATGGGTATGTCTATTCGGCTGAGTTGACATGAGTCCCATTACACTGTCCACAAATGAGCTGCCTCCCCGCAGTTACATTCAGGCATTTCTGCTCATCACAGGTGCAAGTAAACTGACCCCTATTTACCCGACAATGCTGACGGACACACTGCGTCTGTACGCAGGAATCATTCTTGGGGACCAAGGCATATGCACATCCCCATCCCTGCCCCGTAAAACAAAGCGGATAGCTTGCATTATCCGAGCAAGCTCTTCCTCCCACCCCTTGGAGCCCCCTGCACACAGGATCTGTGGGATTTACAGGTTCCACACACCTTCCCTGTATACCCCTTTTATATTTGCCAATTTGTCCCTTACAGGGTGCGTCTGATGTATCTACTGTATATAAGTCATGGGGGGTCCACCCAGGGATGGCCACAAATAGGGCTTCTGCCGATTGGGATAACGGGTAACATACAGTTCGATTCCCGTGTAAGTGTATATGAGCCTTGTACAATAGGTTATCCTCCAGCCCAGTCAAGTTTACAGTCGCGACAAAGCAAAGTAATACAGTTACATACGCGATTTCATACATGTCCACAACAAGCAAGTATCAATCCTAATACTGTAAGTTATACAATTTTCAAAAGTTATACTGTCAACCCGAACGCGTCAGTTACTCTTGCTTGCAGTCTTCACCTGTGTTGGGGAAAGCAATCTGGTCACTTCAATTCATTCATTCATTTCTTTGTGTAATTTCAGCTGGGAACATGAAGATAGAGGCTACGTTGTGGAAAATCACAGAACTCCGCATCATTACTACACCCACAAAAAGTCTTTCCTAAATCATTGCAATTTCTCCCCACTGAATGAACGATTAAGAGAGAAGTGACAGCGCAACAACAGCATTGGTCGTTTTCCCTTCTCGCAGGCAGAGCTTGCCGTTAACCATGCCTACTAGTTCATCAATTCACTTATACGTCAGTCGTGCAAAATATTTAATTACATATCCCCCTTCCATAGAAAGCGTAGCGTGAATCAAATAACACTTTGAACTGGCCTTTTGGCTGCAGCTGGACATCCATTCATTTGTATATAATCCTATCAAAAGACATTGTTTTCCCCATTAAAATCACATGCCATACAGCTCCAAACTTTATATGATGTACTCTTACATTATATCTAATTTGATCATTTGTTTGCGTGCAAGCGCCGCATTACAGTACTTCACAAAATGTCACTACTCTTACCTATAAAGAAGTGCATTCAAATGCTTAGCATCAACATTTAGCAGCGTTGTGCAAGTTATTACAAATTATGGCAAAGAATGGTTAAATGCTTGGAATAAGTAGCCTTTTCATGGAGGAAAACAGGAAGCTCCTACAGAATTATGTTTTTATCAACACACAATATATAATATATAAATATATTATATAAAATTGGTTAAGGCTTTTCAGGATTTGATTTTATTCTCGGGTCTATATGGCAGTGCTATACTGTATAATAAAAATAATCAAGCGACAGTTGTATCATACCACTTTACACACCATAACTGTGATATCCAAACCCTTTTAATTTAAGTTGTTTCTATTTTTAAACTGAGTTAAGCTTTGCAGTGTTTTTATATTTGGCAAACCTTGAACAATAGATGGCACATGAAATTCCAACGGCAGTACATCATTTTAACCAGTTACAGAATACTAAGCTATCAGACGTTCGTAAATCACTATATTCTGTGGACCTTAATACTGTTGGTCTCCAGAAGTTAGTACTGTAGTCAGGTTTTCTTCTCCTAACTTCTCAACTAACTCTCTCACAATTTCTACTTCAAGACAAAGGAAAGAGCACATGGTTCCCTCCAAGGTTTAAATCTTCTCTTAAATTTCAATTTACTTTCCAATTTTTATTTAAACTCTGTATCAAACCCACTGTTGTAAAATCACAATTAGGGGAAGAACATTAAAACATTAAAGCAAACAACAGCAAAAACATCCACGCAACCACTTTGTTAAACACACACAGACACACATGGAAGCTTCCAACATTCATTCCACAGCACTTCCTCTTTCATTCAAACTTAACATTTTGAACTGGGATGAAAGTAAACCATTTAAAGAGAATACAGAAAGTTGATTAAGGCGGTCGCTTTTATTCTTCTTTCTTCCAAACTGTAATTAAACTCAAAAACGGAAGTAAATTCAAGAAATCTTATACTTAAATCTTTAACAGTTTTAACATTTCCCCAGCCCCCCCGAAGTTAAACCAAAGTGCAAAGCACCGCATCCACTGCCCGCAACAATCACTCCACAAGAACAAACAGGCTTCAACAACTCCCGCTCGCAATCTAATGCAACAACAACCACCTACATTCGACAAGCAACCAGACCACGCAAACACACTGAAATACAAAAACTAAGATTTCTCCTCTCCGCTTCCCAGTATGCCACTAGCCCATTCCACTAGTTCATCATAATCCTGGGACATCACTCCCATTTTTAGGATGGTTTGGTGAGCACTAGAGAGCCCATCCTTGAAAGCCTGGATGAACGCTCGGTCCCCACGACCAATTAGTAGGAGCATTTCCTAAAACTCTCTGGACTTCTGTTTTAAACTGGGTGAAGGGTGCCTGTTGGGCATCTATTTCTGCTGTTAGGGCAACTACATGTGTTCAACGTCCCCCACTATAATCTTGTGCTGGAGGAGTGGCGGGTCCACCTGCTACCTGTCTCCACTTATCCGCTGGACAGGCTGCTCTGACCAGCTGGTGTATGTCTCTCAGGTGTAATTGGTGTCCTACCCAAATTGTATCTAATTCTTCCCAAAATTTAGTGTTTGCGCTTCTAGGTTGTAATTTACCCAGGGAAGCCATTATCTGCTGCCTTTCGCCTGGGGTGAATGGTTTATAATTCACTTTTGGCTGCACAGCTGTTCCCCCTCGGGTTACTGCCGCTAAGTTGTGTTCTAGTGCTTCCCACTCCTCTGGAGGAGCGGTTGGTCCCTGTCGTGTGGACTCATAAGGAGGTAGAGGAACAGTTTCCCCTCTCCATTGATTCTCTTCTAACACTCGGTTCCGTTTCTCCAGTTCCCTTGCTCTGGATTCTAACTCTCTAATCTTTTCTTTATCTTCACTCCACTTTTTAGTAAGGCGACTACTTTCTCAATTAGTCCCGCTAACTGATGTACTAATAATATCCCTGTCTTCTTTGTCTTGTTTCTCTTTTCCCCAAGTATCCACTTCCTCTGCTGTTCTAAGGTCTGAGAAGCATCCCAGCCATCCCTTTGCATCCTCTTTATAAACGCTTGCCTGTCTGTCATGTATACTTCAATAAGAGATCCTGCAGGTCCTCTCTTAACTTCTTAATCTGCCATCTCGCAGACTTCACTACCCCCGGTCACTATTGCCTCCTTGGCAACGTGTTTTAGGCACCGTACAGATACGATTACTCCCTAGTAAAGTGTGCTCTCTACCGTAGGGACTTCACTACCCCCGGCCACTATTACTACTCTAGCACTGTGTTTCACTACCATCTCAGGGTTTCAATTTATACTCACGGCTCCACTATCACCACCTCGGCAATGTATTTCTCCACCGGAGTCCGGCTCTAGGTCAGAGTTGATCAGCTCCTTTTCCGCACCACTTTACAACATTGACAGTCCAGTACCCAACTATACAAACTTTCATGCAAACAGGTGGCAGAGTCTGCGTTTGTTCGCCACTACAGAGTTTGATATTAACCGACCTTTGCCACTTGTGCTTCACAATCCTAAGTGCTCTTGGTGCCTCTACGCCCACTTCAGGGTCCTGACTTTCGCGTGGGGGATTTCCCCTCTTAACAACCAGCCTAAGGCTGCGCATTTAAGACAGGCACTTCCTTGTCCTCTAGTCGGTCAGCACAAGTAACAGTCAATCAATACTTATCACTATATCATCAGCAGTTAGTATTTATCACTATAATACCATATACAATCAATACTTATCACTATAAATACCCTTTAATTTTACCCCTTTTAAACTGTCTTGTTGACCTCGTCTGACTCCCACAGGTTCATTGATCTCTACCCCGGCTTTCCAATCGTGGCCAATCGATCGAACTTACCAGCAATGAGATCCTTGCCGACTACGCCAATTGTTGTGGGAAATTTACCACTTCGGAGTCAGACTTGGAGGTTCAACAAAACAGTTTTATTTCGGGCACGAAGCTTCGGGAGAAAGCACTGGTACTCCGCAGTACTTGGCAGCTACCTTCTCAACTACACAATGGTAGTTGACCATCTTTATACCTTTTAGACAATAGGCAGTACGGACATTAGCCGTTAACACATTGTTACAAGTTGAGTAGACAGATACGGACGTCAACAGTTAACACATCGTTACAAGCAGACAGGTACGGACATGGACAGTTAACACATCATTGTACATAGAATGGATACATTCATGCAGTTATGTCCTCTATCAATGACTGGTTTTGATATATACATTCAGTGGCTGATCTTGTTACATTTATGCATTTATGTCCCCATCAGTGGCTGACCTTATTATTAGACTCATTGTTCTGGGTCTGCTCTTATCTAAAGTGCCTCAAGCTCTGACCAGTTTCCTGCAGCAATTCAGATACTGCAGGTTTTAACTCTGTAACTGTTTGTGCCTCTTAATGCCCCTTCCCAGAGTCCATTTTGTGTGCCAGGTAACCATTTTGTGTCCATCACTTTAATTTCACCATAACAACATAAAGCTCATTGGGACATCATGAGGTTGTGAAATGCACTGTTAAAATGCAAGCCTTTCTTTTTACTGACCAGTCTGTCAAGTTTTGATTTGACAACTGCCCTGTGGAAGCCAATTAAGTCAACATATTTCTAAAGAGCTCAATTTAAACTTGTTGTCATGTTTCATGGAACTACCATATTAAGACTGCACATGTGACAAGCCGACATAAATACTGACAGTTGGGTGGAACTATTCGTAAACAGAGCCATGAGACTGGGGCGATGTGGGTACTACAGGGAGGTACAAAGCCTCACAGTCGAAAGGCTAAGAAACTGATACCTGAGATTTAGTACCAAGGACCAGGTCTTCTGTAGGTACATTGAGTTCTCTTTTCCTGATATGTCAACTTGTTAAAACATCTGGAATAATAAGGGATTGTGCCACTCTGGATTCCCAAGCAGCACCTGGCAATAATTTTGGAATCGCTGGCAGACTGGGAAGGGGGGAAAGGTTAAAGTGCACAGTGGTTCCTGTCAGTCAGCACAGAGTACTTACTGATAGAACCCAAACGGTAAATGTCTCAGAGGCCCCAATCTCAACTCTTACTGCAGCAATCAAAACAAGGCGATTGGTCAGAACTGCTCATGTTCACAATAGATGCTGTTATTGTTAAATTTAGGAATTAAAGGCGGTCTAATATCAGCAAACATTAACCGTAATCCAACACATTGTAGCAATAATGAAAGTAAAATAGGAATTGAGGACAGACAAATAGAAAATTAAGCTTTTGTTACAGCTGCAGAATTATTATTCCACCCAAACACTGGGCCAAGACGATTATACTTTCATTAGACAAGTATCTGAATGAAAACTAAAATGATCATTGTTTTCTTCTAATTGATACCTTTGTGTGATTTATAATGAGTTTAAAAGTATTCCTGCATTTAGTTAGATGTCTTAATTAGAATCTTGGGATCCCCACAGTGCAGACGGAGATCATTCAGCCCATCAAGTCTGCTTCGACTCCACCAGGATGACTCTGGTTATGGAGGGACTGCCATATAAGGAAGATTAAACAGGTTGGTCTGTACTCCTTGGAGTTGAGAAGAATGATAAGAGATATGATCGAAACATATAAGATTCTTAGGGGGTTAGACAGGGTAAATATTGGGAGGATGTTTCCACTCATGGGAGGACCAGAGGACATAGTCACAGAATAAGGAAGTACTCATTTAAGATAAGAGTAGTGAATCTTTGGAACTCTTTACTCCAGGAAGCTGTGGAGGCCGAGTCCTTGGACATTATGAAGGCTGAGATCACTAGATCTTTAATCAATAGGGAAATTAAAGGTTCCAGGGGTAAGTCTGGTGTACTGTCCTCACTATGTTAGGGGCTGTTGGTTTTAACAGAAAGAAAAGATATGGTTTGCACATGTAGATTCAAAATAACAACAGATTTATTCTAACAGCTCTTTCCTTTACAGAGTAGCATGTGCAAATACCCTAATGACAACACCATCAAATCATGCCATCAGCTCTGAAAGCAACCTGCAACCCTTTTAAATATATAACAACAGGAAAATGGACTTAGTGAGCGTTAGCTCAGCCATGATCTTATTAAATGGCAGAGCAGGCTCGAAAGACTGAATAGCCAACTTATCGTCTTATGGTGGTCTAAAACCTCTCCACTTCTCTATCGCTCACATCTCAGTGAAGTCGCACCTTTTTATCCAGGATTTTTCTCATCTGCCCTGAAATCTCTCCAGTACAAGTTGTCTGGTAACACTTTTGTGAAGTGTCTTGTGATGTTTTGCTGCGTTAAAAGGCGCTCGCTCTAAATATATAAAACTTGTAGTCGCTGGAAGTGTGAAGCTCACCCCATGCCTCAGATGGGCTGGTGGGCAGAAGATCCTGGGGAAGTTCAATACACCAACCTCGGGGTTGGAGAGAAACTAAAACTGGCAGCCTGGGCTTACCTCCCTCAACTGATCTCGTCATCAAAGAGGCCGGTAGGCACTCCTGGCTGAAGAAAGAAATAGACTAAATAAGTTTGAGGCGGGTGAGGTAAAAGAGAAGAGGATAAAAAAAGAATGTTGCAATTCTGAAGGGATGAACAAGTTTCCTTTACCAGCCAGTGGTTAGCAAGATTACAAAGCGGACGATATCTTCAGGGGAGGGGGCTGCTCTTCTCCGTCTGAGAGAAAATGTACAATCTCTTTACCCCAATTTAAAGATTAATCCATTGTTACCGCTCTCTGTTTTTTGTCGGCAGTCCAGCTAAGAGCTGGAGTTTTCAATCACTGTCACTGTTAGCAGTGCTGATCCACCCTCTCCCCCTCCCCCCCCCCGGACCACCACCCTCCCCCCCCCCCCCCCCCCCCCCACCACTCCCCCCCAGCTCACCCCCCCAGAGAATGCTGACTGAATCTAAAAGGCTTCAGTTCCATTCTGGACTCTCAGCTGAACGCACCAGTGAAACTACATGGTTAGCAGCGAGAAGCTATGCCAGGTCCACCCCCCCCCCCCCCACTCCCCCATCTCTCTCTCTCTCTCGGGATCCCTACTCTCATACACACTTCCCTCAGGACCAGCCACTGTCCTGGCGAAGAAAGCATTTAAACTAATCACACGTCAGACTGACAGATTTGACAGTTGGTCATTGCTGGCTCTACGGCCCAATGGCCTGAATGTTCAGACTTGAGTGTTCACAGGATCAGCATCTATCCCCAGTGGGTTAAAAGTCAGAGGTCAAAATATTAAGTCTAACAGCGTTGACACTGCCTACCACATTACACCACGAGGTACTGTTCCATTCAAACCTCAACAGATTGGAACTAAATTTGCATTTTTATGTATTCAAGAATCACAAACATGTATTTGAAGCCATTCCAACTGATGTGGACATTGATTTGATGGAGTAAATAAGGACAAGCTGACAGCAGAGTCGATAACTAATGTTCACAAATTGAAGAACTTTGGCAAAAGCACCAATGGATGTGTGGAGAATTTTGGTTTCCAACACAGCCCTCACAATGTGGAATGCGTTGGTTGAAAGGCTGATAGAAACCAATTCCAACAGAAACTTTCAAAATCAAATTGGATATTTCATTGAAAAAGTAAAAAAGAAAATGGGGCTGTCACTGAAGAGCAGGGGGCGGGAACCAATTGGATAATTCATTAAAAGAGCCAACACAGGTTTTATGGGCCGATAGGTCTCCTACAGAAGAGAAAAATAGTGCATTGGCTGATTCAGAAGGAGGTAGAGTGCACGAATCAAGCTAGTGAGATGAAAATCTCCGCTGAACTGAGGAATCTGCTGGGTTTCACCATGTTGTAACTCTCATTTCAGCACAGTGGCTAGCACTGCTATCCCACGGCGCGAGGGACCCGGGTTCAATTCCAACCTCAGATCACTGTCTGTGTGGAGTCTGCATGTTCTCCCTGTGTCTGCGTGGGTTTCCTCTGGGTGCTCCGGTTTCCTCCCTCACTCCAAAGATGTGTGGGCTAGATGGATTGGCCGTGCTAAATTGTGCCTTAACGTCAGGGGGATTGGCAGGGTAAATACATGGGGTTATGGGGATAGGGACTGGGTGGAACTGTTGTCGGTGCAGGCTCGATGGGCTGAATGGCCTCCTTCTGCACTATAGGGATTCTATGGGCAGGATTTTACAGCCTGGCTCATCCCGAAACCGTAAAATCCCACCCGAGGTCAACGAATTTTTCCATGGTCTGCCTCTCGCCCGCTCCGATTCCCATGGCGGGCAGGTCGGTAATATTCCAACATATGATTCTATCTCGTCAACAGAGGATAAACCAGGAGAAGCTGATGGGCAAGATTGTAATTAATGACCAAGAATCTCAGAGAAGTGAGTATGTTGCGAACACCAATCCTATCAGGCAAGGTAGAATGTACAGGACAGTGAAGTAGCAAGATGTGGACCAGAGATACTATCAGAGGAAAGCTCTCCTCGTGCTGTGGGGTGATCTACATTTAACTGTCTGCTTCCAAAGGCACAGCTTCATCAACTGCAAACCCAGGAGAATAAGCAGCACCAGAACAGGATGGAAAATCAACAAAGTCAAATTTGACTCTCATCTGTGCTCACGGCAATGCTCTCTATAGGCAGGTTAGGCACAAGTATGAAAGTGTCAGCACTCACATTTGCCTACATCACCACTTTACAAAATAATCCTCTCTGTATCAACCCCTTTGGGACAACTGTGAGTGATGTGCTCAGGTGCTTTGTGAACACAGGCCTTTCCTGCACGGGCCCAAACTCAGTAATTCTGTTACCTTGCATCGTTGATACAGAAAAGCACAAACTAAAATATTTTAAGTTTAAGTATTAGTGTCACAAGTAGGCTTACATTAACACTGCAATGAAGTTACTGTGAAAATCCCCTAGTCGCCACACTCCGGCGCCTGTTCGGGTACACTGAGGGAGAATTTAGCATGGCCAATGCACCTAACCAGCACATCTTTCGGACTGTGGGAGGAAATCAGAGCACCCAGAGGAAACCCATGCAGAGACAGGGAGAACATGCAGACTCCACACAGGCAGTGACCGAAGCTGGGAATCGAACCCGGGTCCCTAGTGCTGTGAGGTAGCTGTGCTAACCACTGTGCCACCATGCCGCCCCATGGATTGGCCTTGCTAAATTGTCCCTAGTGTCATGGGGATCAGCAGGGTAAAGACTTTGAGGTTACGGGGATAGTGCCTGGATGGGATTGTTGTCAGCGCGGGCTCAATGGGCCAAATGGCCTCCTTCAGCACTGTAGGGGATTCTGCGATCCTAAGCAAACTTTATTGGCCGGAAGGCACTATATAAATGCAAGTCTCGGTAATCGAAGAAGTCATCACAACACTCAGAGGCAGCTGCACAGGAACAGGGTGTGAGAGCATCTGTTACTCTGCAGCTCATCAGGAAAGGGCTGAATGATTGTGCCTGTGACTGCAGCCTCCAGATATTAATCCATGATCAACATCAGAGGAGCCATCAGGTGACTAGGCCGCGGAACGGCTTTGAAACAATCACACAGCTGGGTCAGGGGAGGAGGTTTTATTTATTTTTTTTCAGACTCAGACATTTATTCTGACAACTCTGTTGAACTGACAACATTAGGATCAAGCCGTTTGGAGACCTTGTTATGTCCACAACCTCAGGGCAAAGCAGAGTAATTAGATTTCTACCAGAAGCTCAGACAGTAGATTAAAGGCAGTGCATCTGTCATTTTTTTACCGTATCTGTCACATCACCACCTGACTTTTATTAACTATAGCTGTGTTGGGAGACTGTAATGTGGGCCTTAAAAGGTTTTTCACAATGTCTGTTCTGAAGCTGGTATTTCACACACTGACTGCTACTATTATGCCCCATATTACAGAGCATTGTAAAATTTCTTCAGCAGTGATTTTCTTTTTTAAATCCCCAATTTTCTTTCCATCAACTCTCTGTCACCCATTTGATACAGAAAGCCTTTTTGCTCCAGACTTCCAGCAATGGCCTTCTGGTTACGTACCTCACTGCAGCTTCAGGGTACAACCCTGGAGTGCACACTTGCCCAATTCTTCCATCCCCCTGTGAGGAACCTCTCCCCGGGTGATACTCTGCCCAGAGCAACGTGAGACCTCAGCGTGTCCCAACTTAGATAGAGACTCACAGTGCAGTGAGGAACCTAACCCTCAATTTTCCTGTTTCCTATTCCTTAACATTGAGTGGGAGCTATCATAGAAACAGAGAAACTAGAAGCAGTAGTAGTCGGCCTTTTCGTCTGCTCCACCATTCACTTTGATCACGGTTGATCATCAAAATCAGTATCCTGATCCCACCTTCTCCCCATAGAAAGCATTCTTTCTGGTTGTATCGCAGCTTGGTATGGCTCCTGCTCTGTCCAAGACTGCAAGGAACTACAAAAGGTCGTGAATGTAGCCCAATCTGTCACACAAACCAGCCTCCCATCCATTGACTCTGTCTACACTTCCCACTCCCTCGGAAAAGCAGCCAGCATAATCAAGGACTCCACGCACCCTGGATATTCTCTCTTCCACCTTCTTCCATCGGGAAAAAGATACAAAAGTCTGAGGTCACGTACCAACCGACTCAAGAATAGCTTCTTCCCTGCTGCCAGCAGACTTTTGAATGGACCTACTTTGCATTAAGTTGATCTTTCTCTATACCCTAGCTATGACTGTAACACTACATTCGGCACCCTCTCGTTTCCTTTTCTATGAACGGTATGCTTTGTCTGTATAGCGCACAAGAAACAATACTTTTTACTGTATACTTAAAAACGTGACAATAAAAAATAAATCAAATCTAATCATATCCCTTTAGTCCCAAGAGCTAAATCTATTTTTTTTAACTCACACAATGTTTTGGCCTCAACTACTTTCTGTAGTAGTGAATTCCACACATTCACCGCTGTCTGGTGACAATTCTCATGTCACAATCAGGTCACGATTCACATTATTTTAGGTGCGCTACATTGCCAAGAGGGCAAGAATCTAATGTCACATAGCCTGGTGCCCTTTTACATTCCAGAGGCGATTCTGCACTAGGCTAGGGCACACCACAATTTGGAAAGCTCCCCAGATTGGATGATGCATTCTGAAGCAAAAGCGATACGAGAAAATAAAGATGTTTACAGTGAGTATTGGGTTCTGGGGTTCACTGCCTGAGACTGTGGTGGAGGTAGGTTCAACCGAGGCTTACAAGAGAGAATTAGACTGTTATTTGAAAAGAAACGATCTACAGGGTCACGGGGCGAAGGCAGGAGAATGACATGAAGTGAAATGTTCGTACTGAGAGCCGGTGCAGACAGAATGGGCCGAATGTCCTCCTTATGCACTGTAATAATTCTGTAATGAAAGGCCACTGGGCTGAAACTCTGGGCGGGATTCGCTGGCCTCCCCGTGGCACTCGTCCTCAGCCGTGGGAGGTGGCGGGATCTTCTGGTCCTGCCACTGTCAATGGGATCTCCCATTGAACCCACGGCGTGGAGCGTGCCATTAGCAGGATCAGAAGATCCCACCAGGGGGATGGCTTTACAGTTTCTCCCCGCAGATACTGCCAGGCTGAGTCACTTCCAGGACTTTTGTTTCCATTGAAACAACTTGCTATTCATAGAATCCCTACAGTGCTGAAGGAGGCCATTCGGCCCATCGGGCCTGCATCGACAACAATCCCATCCAGGCCTCATCTCTGTAACCCCACACATTTACCCGAGCTAGTCCCCCTGACACCAAGGAACAATTTAGCATGGCCAATCCACCGAACCCGCATATCTTTGGACTGTGGGGGGAAACCGGAGCACTCAGAGGAAACCCACGCCGACACAGGGAGAACGTGCAGACTCCAAACAGACAGTGGCCCAAGCCAGGAATCAAACCCGGGTCCCTGGAGCAGTGAGGCAGCAGTGCTAACCACTGTGCCACCCGCACTATTATGTAGCACTTTTCAAAATTTTAGGAAATTCCAATGTGTTTTACAGCCAATGAAGAATTTAGAGTAGCCGTAGTTCTACTGTAAGATATACAGCACTCAATTTACACACAGCAAGCTCCTTCAAACAGCAATGTGATAATTACATTATAATCGCTTTTATGTACCTTGATTGAGGGATGAATATTGGGGGAGAACTCCCCCTGCCCTTCTTCAAAACAGAGCCATGCAATATTACTAAGAGGCCAGACAAGAGCTTGGTTTGTCCTCTCAGCTGAAATGTGGCACCTGCAACTGTTCAGCACTCCCTCAATGGTGCAGTGAAGTCTCGATTTACTCATCAAGGTAGATTCCTGTGCGTTAGCAACAATCCACAGCTGTCAGTTCACAGCTGTTTGAAGAGGATGAGGTGTATCCGGACGGTCCTGGCCACTGGACCCTCCTGTGGCCTAGGTGGAGGCGACTTGGAGCAGTAAGGAGGAAAACCAGTAATGAGGAAACCATTAACACTAGACCACATGGGCAGGCCATTCCGTCCACTTGCACAAAGACTAAATGGTGGTCCGCAGTAGATACAGCTTCTGCTCGGTTCCACGGCTCTGCGTTCAAATTCCAACACAATCAGATAGACCAGCGTGAAAGAATTTTCCAAATAAGCCCAAACTACTTACACTGGTGTTTTCCACAATCTGTTATGTTGGTTCAAGATTCACCTCACCCAAGCTCATAGAATAATAGAATCGTTACAGTGCAAAGAAAGGCCATTTGGCCCATCGAGCCTGCACCGACAATGATCCCACCCAGGCCCTATCCTCATAAGCCCATGTATTTACCCTGCTAGTCCCCCTGGCACTAAAGGATAATTTAGCAATGGCCAATCCACCTAACTCTTTGAACAGTGGGAGGAAACCAGAGCACTCGCAGGAAACCCATGCAGACACGGGGAGAATGTGCGAACTCCACACAGACAGTGACCCGAGCTGGTAATTTAGCCCGGGTCCCTAGCACTGTGAGGCAGCAGTGCTAACCACTGTGCCCTTCCTACACATGCTCATTTTCTCAGATGCATGTGCATGATTTTAATGTTTTGAAGATTTTTTTCATATCGAGTCCTTTTTAAATCATTATTGGAAGGTGATGGCGTAGTGGTAATGTCATTGGGCTGGTAATCCAGAGATCCAGGTTCATCCTCCGGGGCCGTGGGTTCAAATCCCACCAACGGCAGCTGATGAAATTTAAATTCAATGAATAAATCTGGAATTGAAAGTTAGCCTCAGTAATGGTCACCATGAAACTATCATCAATAGTGTTAAAAAACCCATTTGATTCACTCGGGAAGGAAATCTGCCGCCTTTACCCAATCTGGCCTACATGTGACTCCAGACGCACAGCAATGTGGTTGACTCTTAATCGCACTCTGAAATGGCCTGGCCATCAGTTCAAAGGCAATTAGGGATGGGCAACAAATGTTAGCCGTGCCAGGGACGCTCACCACCCATGAAAGAACTAAAGTAAAAAAGAATTGCCGTTGATTTTAAATCAGGCTGGTCACAGATGGAGCAATGAACACGGTAATTAAATGTGGTTACCACTCTAAGTACATCGAAGATAACTTTGTAATGGAAAGTTAAAAAAGGAACAATGACGTTCTGTTACGCTGCCCAATTATTCTGGAGATTTTATACACAATGAAATTTAGCAGAAACTCCAGTTGTAACCCAAGCAGTGCAGTTTCGAACCCTATTTGGCCCTCAGTTCCCAATGGGCTGAAAGCTGAACCTTCACCCTGTTTCCTATTTGCCATCCCTTTGCCACCAGAGCCAGCAGGGAACATTGCTGCCTCTTCATCCAGTTCTCCGTTCCATCAAAGGCAGCATCACCTCCTCACTGACACAGGAATGTGATGGAAGCATCGAGTGGGAAGATGAAGTTATCATCATGAAAACACAGGTGGATGGATCCAGGCTGAAGTGAATGGAGCCTATACCCTCAGCTTCTTATTTCAATGAAGTAATGCATAACATAACATCGCAGTGGGGAAACATAATAATACAATCTAGAACATTTTTCCCTTAACACAGAGATCCATAAGACAAGGGAATCAAGTGATCTGGAGTCATAGAGAGTAAATACAGCTGAGATAGAGATCAAGATCCCAAATAATGCCAGAATGGGATGGGTTTAAGAGGCCGAATGTCCTCCTGTTCCTATTTTCTGTTTTTCCTGATACATCGGGGAGGGGGATGGGGGCGGGGGGGGGGGGGGGGGGCGGGGGCGGTGGAGTAGCGATTCTCCCATCCCGCTGGGCTGCTCGAGCAGTGGACTCAAAGGAATCAATGGAGGCCGTTTCACAGGTTTCCCGCTGGGCCTCACGGCATCCCCGTGTCTCCACGACAAAGATTTCCAGCTTAATCAGCTCCACGCCAGAAATCGCAGCGATTGGTTACAATATGGAAATCAGCCATTGAGGGCCCCTCCCCACCGGAAGGTTGGGGCATGGGGAGTGCCCAAGGGGCAAACTGGCAATGCCCAAGGGGCACTTTGGCACTCCCCACTGGGCATCAGGCAGTGCCAAGGGGGCAAGGCCCATTGGGCGATCGGTGTGGGGTGACATCCTGCTGCCTCTCTGCATTCAGGATCAGTTCAGAGGGAGGGAGGTCAGCGATTGAGGCGGATCATCCGGGTGGTGGGGGGGGACTGTCGGGTGTGTCCAGGCTGTCGGGAGTGGGGTCGGAGAGACCGCGTCTGGCCAGGGGCATCAGGGAGATTGGGGCTTGCCAGGGGGAGGGGGGAGGGGTCATCAGGGTTTGACCAGGGAGGTCCGGGAGGCCAGCGATCGGGATGTGGGGGGATCAGAAGGTCAGCAATGGGGTTTGAGGAGCTGGCCAGCAATCGAGAGGTCGGCAATGCGGGGCCACTGTGCATGCGCTGATTTCCATGCTGACCGGTCGGTGCATGCGCAGTGGCCTGCTCAGCGCTATGCTGCAGGCCTCTCGGGTGGGAATAGGCCCTGCCTCCAGATTTTTGGAGGGAATCTTGCTAGGGCACTGTGTGATGAACGGAGTGTGGGAGATTCGCTCTGAAAATCACGCTAAATAAACCCGCGGGAGTTCCTTCCGTTTTCATGTGAATTAGGAGAATCCTGGCCCTGCTGTATATTTTATATCAGATCTCTGCAGAGATAACTTCAGTTTATTTGTGTATAACAGGTTTTTAAAACATCTGCTGCATGTTTTTAGCTGCAGCTTCCAGAACTTTCTACAGTTTTGTTTACCTTTCTCTGAGTCCATGCCCAGACTCAACTAATAGAGCACAGTGACCATAGATCAGGCAACCATAAAATCCCTACTGTGCAGAAGGAGGCCACTTGACCCATCAAGTCTTCACCGATTCCAACATAGCATCTAACTCAGGTCCACTATCCGCACCCTATTCCCGTAACCCCCAAATACATACCATGGCTAATCCCCCGAACCTGCTGTAATAATCTTGCCAAGTCCACCGATCACTGTGTTTGAAATGCCGCTCGGCAGTTGCAGCGTACAGATCAGCCCCGATTCTATTGAGTGCCAGCCTGAGTGGAGCCAACTGGCTTTGAGGTAGGCTCACAGGTAGGCCAGACCAGATAAGGAAGGCAGATTTCCTTCCCTAAAGGACATTAAGAAACCAGATGGGTTTTTAAGACAATCGAACCTGGGCCTCCAGAACGTTACCCTGGGTCTCTGGATTACTAATCCAGTGACAATACCACCATGCCACTGCCTCTAATATAATGCTCAGAGGACTAATTTTTACAGGCAAATAATTAGAGCTCTCTGAAATCTTCATATGTAAAGAAATTGTACGTGAGTTATTTTATGATAGCGAGTTGATTTACATATTAATTGGTGAATGGCCAGCAGTCCTGTGTTAATTCAAAGTATTCTGTATACTTAATGTACTTACATTAATTTATACAAATCACACGTAGAGCCTTCAATTATTCAGTACAGAAATGACACATGTAGTTCTTTAATTATTTTGGTCTCAGAATTAGTTCTGCAACCACGTCATGGTGGTACGGTGCTTAACACTGCTGCCTCACAGCGTCAGGAACCCGGGTTCAATTCCGGCCTTGGGTCACTGTCTGTGCGGAATCTGCACGTTCTCCCCGTGTCTGCGTGGGTTTCCTCCAGGTGCTCCAGTTTCCTCCCACAGTCCAAAGATGTGCAGCTGAGATTGATTGACTATGCTCTTAGGGCCTGATTTTAAACGGGCACAAAATTGCGGTAAAGTTGGGCGTCGGGCCTATAGCGCGACCTACACCCGATTCCAAGCAGATCGTGGCTTTACCTACACCCGATTCGGGTGCGGGTTCGGCCCGCGCCCAAATCGAGCGGCCCGACTATTTAAATGCATTTGCAAGCATTTAAATTGACTTAATGAACCGCGCGCCCAACTCTACTGCCAAATCCCACTTTACCGTCTTCTGGCCCGATCCGCGTCCGCGCTGTCACCGACCTGCAAAATAAAAGTCCGAAGTCGCTGTTGCAGCCTCCGAAGAGCGGGGTCAGAGACTGCAACGGCTCTCTGACCCAGGTCATCCTCTGGTCGGGGCGGGAGTGGGGGAGGGGGGTGGGAGGAGGAGAGGGGGTGTGACGTCGCATCCCCTGGGGGAGAGGTGGGGGGGGGGGTGGGAGGGGAGGGGGTGTGACCAATCATCCCCTGGGGGAGGGGGGGGTGGGAGGGGGTGCGACGTCTCATCCTCTGGGGTGGGGGGGGGGGGTGGGAGGGGAGGGGGGTGTGACCGATCATTCCCTGGGGGGGGGGGTGTGGAAAGGGGGTGTGACCGATCATCCCCTCGGGGGGGTGGGGGGAGAGGGGGTGTGACCGATCATCCCCTGCGGGGTGGAGGGTGGAGGAGAGGGGGCGTGACCAATCATCCCCTGGGGGCGGTGGGAGGGGAGGGGGGTGTGACCGATCATTCCCTGGGGGGGGGTGGAGAGATGGTGTGACCGATCATCCCCTGGGAGGGGGGGTGGAGCGGGGCTGTGACGTCTCATCCTCTGTTCGGGGGGGGTTCCACTGTGTGTCTGCGGCCGATCCCTCCTGGCACCATCACTGGGACACTACCAGCCACAGATTACTCTTCCCTGCAGGTGCGAGAGAGCGGGAGAGATGGCTGTGGCTGGAAGTGTTTCAGATTTGATGGCCTTCTGGACTTGGTGCTGACATCTTGGTATGGGATTGGAGTGCTATCCATTGAGCCACAATCAGAACACAGTGCTGAAGCCCATGCCCATCTCTAGTTGCCCGAGGGCAGTTGAGAGTCAACCACATTGCTGTGGGCCAGATGTAGGCCAGACCAGGTAAGAACGGCAGATTTCTTTCGCTAAACGACATGGGTGAACCAAGCTGGGTTTTCCGACAATCAGTAGATTCTTAATTCCAGGTATTTTTAATTGAATTCAAATTCCACCATCTGCCATGGTGGGATTCGAACCCCAGTCCCCAGAACATTAGTTGAGCTTCTGGATTAATAGTCTCGAGATAATACCACCAGGCCATCGCCTCCCCTACATTGGCTCCTTAAGCCTCTGCAAAAACGTGCAGGATAAGTTGATTGGCCAGGAAAAAATGCCCCTCAGTGTCAGGGGGATTAGCAGGGTAAATGTGAGGATACGGGGCTAGGACCTGGGTGGGATTGTGGTCGGTGCAGGCTCAATGGGCCGAATGGCCTCCTTCTGCACTGTAGGGATTCTATGATTAGCTGTTCCACACACACTTTCCCCATACATTTCCTATTGCAGGGTTGGAGCTTTAGGATATTAAGTCGGAATCTTCCACAAAGTTACTCAGAGTTCCAGAAATCAGGGAGGCGGGCAGTATATGCTGACCTCGCCAGCGATGTCCACATCCCATAAATGATTTTTTTGTTTGAAATGGTGGGCAGTGGAGAAGTTTTTGTGCTCGAGGTATTTCAATCATGGAATCCCTACAGAAGGTGCAGAAGGAGGCCATTCGGCCCATCGAGCCTGCACCAACCACAATCCTATCCAGGCCCTACTCCCCTAACCTCTCATGTTTACCTTTTTAATCCCCTGACATTAGGGTCAATTTAGCATGGCCAATCAATCTAACCCACACATCTTTGGAGTGTGGGACAAAACCGGAGCACCTGAAGGAAACCCACGCAGACACGGGAAGAACATGTAGACTCCACACAGGCAGTGACCCGAGACCAGGATTGAACCCGGGTCCCTGGCGCTGTGAGGCAACAGTCCTAACCACTGTGCCACTGTGCTGGAGCCTTCACTACAGGGAAGGAAAGGACATCTGGAGGCCCAGAAACTGGAGTGAGGAATAGATTCAAAGCGAGAATGAGCCTGGATTGAAAATAAAAGTCTGCAATTTAGCTGGGATACTCCTGAGGCGCAATTTAGGTGGAAAACTGGAAGCAGAGAGCAGACTGCACCGGGTAGAAAATGGAAACAATAATGCAAGCTGGAAACATCTTCCCCAGCAACCCCGTTAATTTGTTGTCTCATGTGGTTATCCATGGCAATTTTAGAGGCTACCTATAATAGCCAATCTTTAATTCATACGTTACCAGTACATGAATTCTAATATTTGAGAATAATATTGTGGAAAAAGTACATTTTGTCAAAGTTTTCTGCTGGCACTCATCAGGACAATAGCATAATTAGCAATGTCAGGGTGGGAGTAAACTACTGTAGCTGTTGTTTCCCCTGACATTGCTATTCTTGCGATTGTCCTGATGAGTGTGAGGCAAAAAGCTTCGACAAAATGTCTTTTTCCAGCCATTCTCAAGTTCTGTGCAATCAGATTACCAATTCCAATATCATACACAGGGGAAGAGAGAGAGAGAGAGAGAGATGGATAGGCAAGCAAAGCAATAAATAGAAAGAGATAGATAACCAACAGGTATGTTCATCTGTGAAATAGCATTAGGCAATGGAAAACCGAGAAAACTAAAGAAGACTTACTGTAGAAAGCAAAAAGAATCAGCTGCAGCTTTCATGCGCTTGTTGTAATATGTTTGCATTTAGACTGTGCTTTCTGGTTAAATATGTGCAGAGTACAGAGGGCAAAATATATTATGCAAAGTAGCTGGCTCCCCATTAATATCTTTGGCAGGGTGTTTCTCCAGGCCACTGGCTTGGTACTTCTGGGAAAAAGATGTTCTTGCCAACAAAGAGATAAAAGCTGATTATTGAAGAATGTTGTTTTGTTCTACACCTCAACCACGTTGCAGGTTAATCTTGATAAATGTACAGCTAGTTTGCCAAGAAATAACTAATTTGCCAAGGTTTGTGACACCGACTTTTAATCAATCATTCTGCGAACAAAGGGGGAATTTAAAAAGGAGGCATTATTTTCATGAAAGAAATCAGTGGACAAACTTTCGTTGTTCAGAATTGGAGGAAAGCCAAATTCATTTGTGTCCCGTATTGTAAAGAAATGCATCACTGTGTGATTAGTCACATGACGTGCTGTGACGTCACCAGAGGTATTGGCAGGGTTCGATCTCTCTTCCATCTTAGTCTGTGGTGACGCAACGCCTATCTCAATAAACTCTGACTTGTTGATTCAGCAATCCACAGTGTGGTTACCTATTCTCTTGCTCTTTGCCGTAGAAGAGGCTACAGCCTCAAAGCATAATAATAAGGAACAAAACTGGCGACAAGTTGTGTCTTCCAGCAAGCTGGCCGACAAAGACCGGTTTTCAAACAAAACTGGCGACGAGAAAGCAGCCAGCAGAAATAACGACCGGAGTTCTCCGACCGTTCACGCCAGTGGGATTCTCCAGTCCCGCTGAAGTGAATGGAGATTTGGCTGGGTGCCAAGTTCTCCATCCTCATTTGCAGTGGCAGCAGGACATGAAGCGCGGCGAATTCCAGCCAATGTATCTGGACTTTGGACGGAATATTACCGGCACACCCACCCTGGAATCAGGGCGGACGAGGTTTGCAGAACGGCATTCTTCATTGGCCTCGAGTGGAATCTTACGAGCCTCGGGCAGGCATGCCGGTAAAATTCCGGACTTTGAGTCAAGAGTCGATTTTCAGGGGACCACCGCACTGTCAATCAAAAGTGTGGTAAATTTAGACGTGGAAACGAGTTTTTTTTATCATTTGCTGTGGCCGAGTATTAACTTTTAAGTTGATTAAAGCTCTCTGGACTGTTCCACTATTCTCTTTAATTGATGCAACCTTGAGGTGGCTGGGAGAATCAGAGCGCGGGAAAAGTAATCGTCGGTGAACATAGCAGCAATACTGCTTAATTAAAAATATCAGTGGGCTCAAAGCCCCTGAGCAAATGAACAAATTATGTAAATAAGGGAGTAAAACTAAAACCAATAATTTTACTTACCGAATTGGAGAGGATTTTCGGGCTTCGTACTGTCGCACGCGGCAGCGCCAGCGTCGTTATACCGACACACTCCATTGGCCTCCGGTGGGATCTTATGAACCTCGGGTGGACGAGGCAGCAAAATTCCAGTAAGTGTCTCAGAGCGAGAGAGAAAAAATCCTGCTCCTGGAAAGGCAACTGCCCCAACAAAAACACAAAAATAATAAAGATAAATCAGAATTTAAATTTAAATCTTTTGGTTCAGAGACAAATTGATGTTTGCTATAAAAACAGATGGAGAAAAAATAAGAATAGAAATCAGAAAAAACAAAATTTCTCTTAAAGTCACAGTGCAGTCAAGAAATAATTTAGAGAAACAACAAAAGGAATGACACAAATTAAACCTGGAAGAGAAATAGAAATAAGAGGGGAGAAAAAGTTAAAGAAGTACTACAACTTGAGAATCAGCACTGAGATGATGGGCCAATGTCGCGCCATTAAAGTGTTTAAGGGAAATGTGGAAGCATGGAATGCTTACAAAGAGGGATTTCGATGTTATCTGGCAGCAAGCAGGAAACCGGATTAACTTAAAATAGTCACTTTCCTTCACATTGCAGGGCGTAAAACCTTTACATTGCTACAAAACCTTCTTCATTCCGAGAAGCCCGGTATCAAAATCTACAGGGAACTGATCCAGATTCTCAGAAGTCACTTTTCACCTAAACCATTAATAATTGCAGAGAGATTCTGATTCCACCGATGGAGCCAAGAAGAGGGCAAAAATATATCACAAGTTGTCGCAACATTAAGAAGGCGAGCAAAGAATTGTGAACTTGGCTTGTCCCTCAAGGGCAGTTTGCAAGACAGGTTTGTTTGCGGACTTCAAGATGAAGCAATTCAAGCCCCGAAAGCTCTTTAACTCTAAAAGTTGCTGTTAAGGTCGTGGCATCCATGGGATTGGTCATGAAAGAATTTTCTCAAATTGGAGCTGGAGACAAAATACATAAATCGGGAACTGACAAAAAGAAACAACTTAAAATGTAAGTAGTTGTACCCAGGTGAGGCACTTGCCATATGAATGTTGGAGCAGAGTTGTGCCCAGGTGAGGCACTTGCCATATGAATGTTGGAGCAGAGAAAATATATGTAATGGCGGTGGCAAGAAAGTCCCCATAACTACAGCGTGTTGGGCATGTTAGACTTCGCAAACCCCAAAGATGGGAAAACACAAGAAAATGTCAAGATCTAAAAAAAAAGGGTCTACAAAATATCTGATGAGGATGAGAATTTCCAAGATGATACTGAACCGCAGAAGATCCGAAAAATGGAAACTTTTTGATTTGATTTATGATTGTCACATTTATTGGCAAACAGTGAAAAGTATTGTTTCTTGTGTGCTCTGCAGACGGAACATACCGTTCATAGAAAAGGAAACGAGAGGGTGCAGAATGTAGTGTTACAGTCATAGCTAGGGTGTAAAGGTCAACTTAATGCAAGGTAGGTCCATTTAAAAGTCTGACAGCAGCAGGGAAGAAATTGTTCGTGAGTCAGTTGGTACGTAACCCTCAGACTTTGTATCTTTCCCGACGGAAGAAGGTAGAAGAGAGAATGTCCTGGATGTGTGGGGTTCTTAATTATGCTGGCTGCTTTGCCGAGACAGTGGGAAGTGTAGACAGAGTCAACGGATGGGAGGCTGGTTTGTGTGATGGATTGGGCTACATTCACAACCTTTTGTAGTTTCTTGCGGTTTTGGGCAGAGCAGGAGCCATACCAAGCTGTGATACAACCAGAAAGAGTGCTTTCTATGATGCGTCTGAAAAAGTTGGTGAGAGTCGTAGCTGACATGCCAAATTTCCTTAGTCTTCTGAGAAAGTAGAGGCGTTGGTGGGCTTTCTTAACTATAGTGTCAGCATGGGGGGGGAGCAGGACAGGTTGTTGGTGATCAGGACACCTAAAAACTTGAAGTTTTCAACAATTTCTACTTCATCCCTGTTGATGTAGACAGGATGTGGAGATGCCGGCGTTGGACTGGGGTGAACACAGTAAGAGTTTTAACAACACCATGTTAAAGTCCAACAGGTTTATTTGGTAGCAAATACTATTTTACCTCACCTGGGCACAAATACCATATGGCATTTGCTACCAAATAAACCTGTTGGACTTTAACCTGGTGTTGTTAAAACTCTTACGATGTAGACAGGGGCATGTTCTCCACTCCGCTTCCAGAAGTTGGTGACAATCTCCTTCATTTTGTTAACATTGAGGGAGAGATTTTTGACTTCACACCTATCCATGAAAGGGGGTGTGCAAAGGTTCTGAATTTATCCAAAGTTAGACGGAAATGAAGTAAAGATGGAAGTTGACACGGGCGCGGCTGTATCACTTTTCCCAGAAAACAAGTACAAGCAAAAGCTTAAAATTTAACTTCAAATGTAATCCTGCAAACTTAAACCAAGGAGGTAGTCCCACTGAAGGGATACATCATGGTTCAAGTAGAAGCTAATGGTCAATCAGTGGAATTGCTTTGGCACACAGTAAAGGGAAATTTTCCTACACTCTTTAGAAGAGCCTGGATACACAAAATCAATCTTAAGTGGGGAGCAATTAGCCAATTGGTTGACAGCAAGAACATGCTACCAAAACTTGTGGAGAAGTATAGGAAGGTGTCGAGAATGTCCCAGCATCCATGACTGGAGTGGAGGCAAAGCTCAAGATCAAACCTGATGGCAGCCCTAGATGCTTCAAGGTAAGATTTGTGCCTCAGGCAATTAAACCGAAGGTTAAAATGGAACCAAAGAAATTTGTCAAGGATTGAGTGATTGAACTGGCAACGATGAGTGATAGGGCAACCTAAATCATCCCCAGTTATTAAATCTGATAGTTCCGTACAAATCTGCAGGGGCTTTAAGATGCCAATAAATCCAGTACTTTGTGTCAACCAGTACGCCTTACCAGCACCTGAGGCGGCACGGTGGCATAGTGGTTAGCACTGCTGCCTCACAGCGCCAGGGAGCCGGGTTCGATTCCCGGCTTGAGTCACTGTCTGTGCGGAGTCTGCACATTCTCCCCAAGTCTACGTGAGTTTCCTCTGGGTGCTCCAGTTTCCTCCCACAGTCCAAAGATGTGCAGGTTAGGTGGATTGGCCATGCCAAATTGCCCCTTAGTGTCAGGGGGACTAGCTAGGTTGAATGCATGGGGTTATGGGGATAGGACCTGTGTGGGATTGTGGTCAGTGCAGACTCGATGGGCCGAATAGCCTCCTTCTGCACTGTCGGGATTCTATGATTCTATGATAATCGAGGACCTAGTTGCTGGATTGTCTGGTGGTCAGAAGTTCAGTAAGATAGACCTGTTTATCTTAGCCTTAAATATGTTCAATGATAGAGGATCCACAACCCTCTGAGGTAGAAAATCCTCCTCACTTCAGTCCTGAACAATCAGCCCCTTATCCTTGAGACTGTGCCCCCCGTTCTAGGTTCCCCAGCCAACTGAAACAACCTCTCACTACTATCAATGCTCTTCAGAATTCTCTTTGTTTCAATGAGATTGTCTAAATTCCTAAGAATGTAGGCCCCGTTTTCTCAATCTTTCATCATAGGTCAAAGATCTGATCCCAGAGACCAATCCAGAGAAACTCCAATGTACCACCTCCAATGCAAGCAAAGATGCCATCTGTACCTCAGTCCACTCCTTTCTGTCTCCCAGATTAGCCTTGTGATTTGGGTAGGAAATTATCTGCAATTTGCAGTGTCTCACTATTGGTTAGAAATTCCTGTACAGTACCTTACACAATGTCTTTTTTACAAATCCACACATACAGAATTCATTGATCCTCCTCTATTCCCCCTCCAGTAACTTGTGTCAGAACTCCAGTAGAAATGAAACCGCATTCAAATCTTCCTCTGGGCTCGGGGAAAACCGGAATTTGGATTTCCTCCAAAAAAACAAAAATGTGGCCATTCTCACTCACTAAAACACGTCTCCAAACCCTGATAAAAATATTGTCCGGTCTTCTCACAGCCAAAGAGGCAAAAGGTGGATTAATGTTTTGGGTGCAAGATTCTCTCTATCTTCATAAAATCATGCAGACTTTCTCTAATTAGCTTATTGTTTCCAAGTGCTCACTTAACAACTTCACTTACCTCCTGAATTTATACTTGCTGGCCTGTAGTTTCTGGTCTGCCCTTAACATTTGCTATCGTCCAATTATCAGTTCAATCCCTGAATGAAGCAACCTTTGGAACGTGATAATTAACACATCCTCCATTTACTCACATATTTTCACACTCTCCAGTGGAATAATTATGCTGTTTAGAGTTGTATCTAGCTTTTGTCCATTATTTTATTTGTTATTGTTTTCCTATTTAAATTAATATGTTTATATAGGATTCTCCAAATTATTAATCTCTAGTCCTTGTTGGACCACACCTACCTGATTGTGGGTCTTGACAGGAGTCCCAGGCCATTGGGCATGGAACTGGTGAATTGGAAATTTTGACTGACTGCTTGGAGGTGGCAGGGGTGTGAAAACAGGTAATCTATTGGAGCAGGAGGATGGAAAGGAAACCAAAAGAAACACATTTGCATTTATATAGCGCCTTTGAAGTGGACCTTGAACCCAAAGCATCCTAATTCACTGATCCATGTCCAACATCCTTCACACTTCTCCTGGCCCCACAGAGATCTGTAAAAATCCAGCAATGTGCCTGGTTTTTGAGCGAGCCTGCAGTGATCCCTTTAAGAGTCATTGGTTAGACCCAGTACAAAACCTCAGAAAATTGTTTTCAGTGAGTTTAAAGTTTATTTATTCGTGTCACAAGTAGACTTACATTAACACTGTAGTGAAGTTACTGTGAAAATCCCCTCGTCGCCACGCTCTGGCGCCTGTTTGGGTACACTGAGGGAAAATTTAGCATAACCAATGCACCTAATCAGCACGTCTTTCAGACTGTGGGAGGAAACCGGAGCATCCGGAGGAAACCCACGCAGACACGGGGAGAACACGCAGACTCCACACAAACAGTGACCCAAAACAAGAATTGAACCTGGGTCCCTGGCGCTGTGAGGCAGCAGTGCTAACCACTGTGTGAGACTGTGCCACCCAAGTTGCAACTGGAGCACAGCTCAGGACACCATCAAAGTAGGAACAGTTGTAATATGCCATTTTCACATGTTCACATGTGCCTAGTTTGAGTAAATGAACCTGCAACATATTTACTCAATCCCTTTTAAGCAATTGCTGTACAGTAAATAAGACCAAGGTTTGATATCATTAAAATAACACAACAGGATTGAACAGGAAAGATTAAGCAAATTAAGTAGTGATTCCTTGGAGGTCATGTTTGGATTTTAGAGACCTGTAGGTTGCAGGAGGAAGTAACACTCGTGCCACACAAATGCCAGGCAATGACCATCACCAATAAGAGACACTCTAACCACCGCCCCTTGACATTCAATGGTGTAACCATCACTGAATCCCCCACTGTCAACACCAGAAACTCAACTGGACTCACCACATAATCACAGTGGCTACAAGGGCAGTAAGAAGTTTAACAACACCAGGTTAAAGTCCAACAGGTTTATTTGGTAGCAAAAGCCACACAAGCTTTCGGAGCTCTAAGCCCCTTCTTCAGGTGAGTGGGAATTCTGTTCACAAACAGAGCTTATAAAGACAGGGGCTTAGAGCTCCGAAAGCTTGTGTGGCTTTTGCTACCAAATAAACCTGTTGGACTTTAACCTGGTGTAGTTAAACTTCTTACTGTGTTTACCCCAGTCCAACGCCGGCATCTCCACATCATGACTACAAGGGCAGGTCAGAGGCTAGGAATACTGCGGCAAGTAACTCACCTCCTGACTCCCCAAAGCCTATCCACCATCTACAAGGCACAAGTCAGGAGTGTGATGGAATACTCCCCACTTGCCTGGATGGGTGCAGCTCCAACGACACTCAAGAAGCTTGACACCATCCAGGACAAAGCAGCCCACTTGATTGACACCACATCGACAAACATTCAATCCATCCACCACCAATGATCAGTAGCAGCAGTGTGTACTATCTACAAGATGCACTGCAGCAATTCACCAAAGATCCTTAGAAAGCACCTTCCAAACCCACGACCACTTCCATCTGGAAGGACAAGGGCAGCAGATACATGGGAACACCCACCACCTGCAAGTTCCCCTCCAAGTCACTCACCATCCTGACTTGCAAATATATCACCATTCCTTCACTGTCACTGGGTCAAAAACCTGGAATTCCCTTCCTAACGGCATTGTGGGTCAACCCACAGCACGTGGACTGCAGCGATTCAAGAAGGCAGCTCACCACCACCTTCTCGAGGGCAACTACGGATGGGCAAGAAATGCTGTAAGAAGTCTCACAACACCAGGTTAAAGTCCAACAGGTTTATTTGGTAGCAAAAGCCACTCGCTTTCGGAGCGCTTGCTGCCCCTTCGTCAGGTGAGTGGGAGTTTTATTCACAAACAGGGCATATAAAGACACAAACTCAATTTAAGTTTATTTATTTGTGTCACAAGTAGGTTTATGTTAACATTGCAGTGAAGTTACTGTGAAAATCCCCTGTTCGCCACACTCTGGCTGGCGCCTGTTTGGATACACTGAGGGAGAATTTAGCATGGCCAATGCACCTAACCAGCACTTCTTTCGGACTGTGGGAGGAAGCTGGAGCACCCAGAGGAAACCCACGCAAACACAGGAGAATGTGTAAACTCCACACAGACAGTGACCCAAGCCGAGAATCGAACCCGGGTCCCTGGTGCTGTGAGGCAGCAGTGCTAACCACTGAGCCTCTTACAGAATGCATTAATTCAATGGAAGGAAGGAAAGGTGGTTTGAAGTTGCTGGGATTGTCTGGGACTGCTCTTTCCACCTGACATTAACACTGAAGGCCAAACAAATCCCATCATTTTTTTCCTCACACTCAGTTCTGTTCCCAATATCTCACCAAAACAATCATGTCTCCATGTTCAGTCCAACATTTCTTTTTGCCCACACCCATCTTATCAACTTTACTTTAAAGACTTGACTTGTGCAACCCTTAATTCATCGGTTTTTCTTACAGGAGATCTCATCGTGCTGACCTCCCAGCTCACTGATATAATGCTTGCAATCATCTGAGTTGCCCTTCATTGAACCATATCTAATCACTGCGATTCAACGTGACAGTCTTTTCAATGCTTCCTCAACCATTACTTGCAGATTTTTCTACTGAGGTAAAACTCTGAACACGTATGGGACTAAACTGGGCTCTGTCATGCCTCTTATTGAAGGCAATGTGCGCCCACCTTTAAAATGAGGTTCATGGTCAGAAGGGAAATGTGCCAGATGCCAGATTAGGAAAGAGGGCACAAATCTTCCATTCAGGGTCAGAACCCTTATGGGTAAGGAGGTAGGGTGGTTAAGCGAGTTAGAGAAGTGGGTAAAGGGGTGAGATACCAGGAGGGGAGGGTGGTGAATATAAGAACTAGGAGCAGGAGTAGGCCATCTGGCCCCTTGAGCCTGCTCCACCATTCAATAAGATCATGGCTGATCTTTTTGTGGACTCAGCTCCACTTACCCGCCCGCTCACCATAACCCTTAATTCCTTTACTGTTCAAAAATGTATCTATCCTTGCCTTAAAAACATTCAATGAGGTAGCCTCAACTGCTACACTGGGCAGGGAATTCCACAGATTCACAACCCTTTGGGTGAAGAAGTTCCCCCTCAGCTCAGTCCTAAATCTGCTCCTCCTTATTTTGAGGCTATGTCCCTAGGTGAAGTCAGGTCAGGAGGGAGACAGAGAGTTGGGGGTGTCAAGTCAGTTCGGAGTGGGGGGGAGGGAGGGGGAGTTGGATAGTGAGATCGGGTCAGGAGGGAGACTGGAGGGAAGGGGGGGAAATCAGCTGAGGAGTTTAGTCAAGCCAGTTCAGGAGGAGGAGTCAGGGGGGAGTTGGGTGGTGAGGTCAGATTGGGCCAGGGGGACTCACAGGCTGGGGGAGGGTTAGGTGGGTAAGGGGAGTCAGAAGGTCAGGGATAGAGTTTGAGGGTTGGGGAGGGGTGTCATGTGGTGGGCGTTACTCAGGTTGGGTTGAGGGAGGTCAGAGGGTCAGAGGGAGTCGGGGGGGGGCGTTATGCAGTGCTCAGAGGGTTGGGGAGAACTAAGGAGAGCGGGGACGGAGTCGGGAGCCAATAGGAGTCAGGAGGAGTCAGTGTGAGTGATGACGGAGTCAGTTCTTTAGTCACCCAGGTATTAGTCTAGATTTTAATCTATCTAATATTCCCTGGGTAACTATCCGGGTAAGTAAGTCAGAACCATCCGGAGTCTCTGACTCTACCTCAAAATTTAGAGGCTTTTTTTGGAGGTTTTGAGGATAAGGGTACGACTCATCAGACATGAAAAACATCCCAGGCCATTCCCACGGAGTCATTACATTGGGACTTCCAAGGAATCCGCTGTGTATCTTGGGGGGATGGGACACACCTGGTCTTCCATTTTCAACACTGATACCAGCGCTGTCATTTTTGAATTCTGCACTTCTGCAAATGACTTATCATAACCTCACACCACTGCACACTGAATAATTGGCATGAAAGACGCTGCTGGATTATTCGTCTGGCTGCTGATGCAATTGTGTTTGGAATTTTTCTATATTTTTATCATCTGCAGAATTTACAGGGAGTGCTCTACCAGCTGCTATACTTTTCTTTGATTGAAGGGCTTGCATTGAAACAAGTTGCTTCCAGGCATGGCTGCTTGGTAGGTCAATTCCCACAGGAATTGAGCATGAGTGGCAGACTGAAGAGAGGCTGCACAGAGCAGGACAAGCTGCTGGAAGTGGGAGGAGGAGGAGGAGAAAGACTCCCAGCATGAAGCAAGTTCACATAATCCCCTTTCCTAAGGTGGCATCTGAGGATATGCAGGGAGTAATTGTCTAACCTCATTAAGTCGTTGTCACTTCATGAAAGAATTCTTGACTGGAATCTCCCAGCTGCCACAGAGCCAATTGCAACCTCAACACAGGGCAAATTCCATCTTACCAAGGTGACCATGGCTCTTAACTTTAAAGCATTTCCTTCCAAGTTGCCACAAGAGGCATGAGCATCACCTTGTGGTTTGCAGTGTACTGAAGCTCTCAATGGAGACAGAGACAGTTTAAGCTCATTCCCTCTTGTTATTGACAAGCTGGCAGAGTGAGCAAGAGGATGTATATGGATTGCAGGTTCCCCTATGGTGTAGAGTGGCTTTGACCGCATTGATTGCCTTTCATCAGCTCATGTGAACCTGATCTTTCTCCGGGGCAGAAAGGGGATTCCGGTTCTATGTGTAGCTGATGCCTGACCACAGGCTGCATATCTTGCAGACGAATGCCAGTATCCTGGTAGAAATCACACTTCTTTCATTCTGCAGCAGTCTCCCTTGTCAGCTCTATGTGACCCATCAGGGCAAGTCAGGGGCTGGCAACTGGGCATCAAGGGTTATTCAATCATGACAATGGTTCAAGAATCCAACCTGGAGTCCTTGCACAGCAAGCCTAGAATGGGAGTCAAACCGCCACAAGGAATATTCTAGCACATTCCATCAGTGTCCTCAAGTGATGCTTCCACTGCCTGGACTGCTCAGGAGGAGTCCAGGAGTACTCAACTGAGAGGTTACGTGGTAATGTGCGGCATGCTAATCATCATGAGAGAATAGCCATTACCTATCAGGGTAGATATTGAAGAGCAGGAGGAAGATGGGGAAGAAAT
The DNA here is from genome assembly GCF_964213995.1 of Mustelus asterias. NCBI lineage: Eukaryota > Metazoa > Chordata > Chondrichthyes > Carcharhiniformes > Triakidae > Mustelus > Mustelus asterias. Next base: position 63,523,240 of record NC_135812.1, on the reverse strand, counting down.
GAAGCAATAGGTGAGGGAACAGAGACAGGAAGGAAAGCTACAACATAAACAATCCCCAGATGATGAAATAATTCACCTTAACCACATCTCTCGGTTCCCCGACAGACACACATTCCTTGGGGCAAACTTTCCTGTTTTGGCAGCTAAGGGAGTCAGAGCGAGGGGTGGATCATGGAAAGGTCCATTGACCTTGGGCAGGACTTTCCAGTTTTGGGGTGGGCACGGCTGGAAAATCCCACTCCTTATCTTTTCTCTTTCACTGACAATCACATCATCTTCTTTCAAACAACACAAAAGTAAAAGCCACAAGAAGATACATATTGTAACCCAAAGTTATAAATTCAATCATTACATAATGCACATGTCATGATTTCTGTAGAGATCGATAACTTGTTAAAAGAAATTTGAATTCCCAGTGACAAACTTAAAGGACCACACAACAAGGTTTCAAATCTTACTACTTTTACAGCAACAAAATAAAAGCAATTTGACTAAATGCTATTTTTGTAGACAACTTATACATTCAACGACAGAATGTTACATTCAACTTTTACTTTTAACACAACCAAAAATCCCACTCTATAGTTATACTTTGCATTGTTCCTTAAGTAGAAATTCAATTCTCCCAGAACCAGCCCAAAGTGATTCCTGAGGATTTGCTGAGGATTCCTGAGGTCCATTCTTCTTCTTTACCAGTCTGGTAACTTTTAATTCCAGAATTTTCTTCCATAGTGGGGGTCGTTCCTCATCATTCTCCCTCTAGATCAAGTTAGGTGAATCTTCCAGCCTCGTTTTAAATCCTCACAAATGTGTTTTTCAATCTGAGCACAAGCTCCCACCCCCATTCCTGCGAGGTAAAGCGAACAGACTTGCTGTTTGTATCTACTCCCCCTTACTCTCTCAAATCCTGTCTTTGAAAATTAAGGATACCTTTTAATCTGATCCTACAATGACTTCCTATACACCCATCCCATCTCAAAGCTCTTCTCCATAGTAGCATGAATCACATGTGCCTTCTATCCAGGTAGAAATGTTGATTAGCTATCTTTTATACTCCCAACTTAATGTTCAACTGACAGTAAGGACTTCAGTTGCAAGCAATAAAAGATCTAACTTCAGACAATAAATCAAAGGAAAAAAGGTTTAATAAAAAAACTTAATTACATCAACTCTCAGGCCACACAAGCTCCCCACAATCCCCTTCTGCTTTCCATTTATACCGGGTCAGCTGACCACCACATCATTTTGCCATTGGCTACATTGTCAACTGAGTCAGCTGAGCCTCACAGCATGTTACCATTGGTTACATTATAACAGATTCCAATGTTATTATTGGTTACATTATAACACTCAATCCTACTATGGAATTCATTTAAACATATAACCATTTACAATCTAACTTTCTCACCAACTCTCTGGGAATTGGAGACTAACAGTTTGCCCACTGTCATAACAGTTACTTTCATCATTGCCTATACCTTGAACACCAACATGAACACCTTGCACCTTCTTCCCAGTCGGAAAACCTGCCTCACCCAACTCCCTTTAATCTTTAACAACCAAACCAACCAGACCTGTTGTCAGTAAAATCTGGAAGAGATCACATGACCCCTTCATTCCTCCATTTTAACCAAAATTAAAACATAGTTCCCAAACATAACAATCTTATAAAGCAATGTATTTGTGAGACACACAAAACTACTCCTGTGTATTCCATTCATGCCTTTTCCATGTATCTTTGCCTATCATGTGTGCTCCAAAATGGTTCTCCCCCATCAATAGCAGCATGAGTGGGGGGGGACTGCTCACCTCCAATTGAAAAAACTGCTGTATGTCTTGGGGGAAGACCTCACTTAGCTCAGGCTCTGGAAGGCCTGGCTTCAGGCTGCATCCTCTCATCCTGGGCTACAGCAATTGGAATGGAGAGAATGCTGGCTGGCAGGAATTAGGAAAAGCATTGGTGGATCAGCAGCTTGGAGGAGGAATGCTGTCATCCCACGAGAGCTCTGCACAAAACCCTGTACAAGTTGCTGCTGGACCTCTTCATGCTCCTTGAGATTGTGTGCAGGCTTTCTGGCAGGTTTCTTGATGCATTGAGCATTTTCTTATGTACAATAATCAACCTTTATTATTTATTAGTGTCACAAGTAGGCTTACATTCACACTGCAATGAAATTACTGTGAAAATCCCCTAGTCGCCACACTCCGGCGCCTGTTCAGGTACACTGAGGGAGAATTTAGCATGGCCAATGCACCTAATCAGCACGTCTTTCGGACTGTGGGAGGAAACCAGAGCACCCAGAGGAAACACCCACACAGACACAGGGAGAACGTGCAAACTCCACACAGATGGTGAGCCAAGTTGGGAATCGAACCCGGGTCCCTGTCACTGTGAGGCAGCAGTGCTAGCCACTGTGCCAGGGTGGAAGGAATCCATTGCTTTAACAGCACATGCAGTCTCATTCCGAGTGATTCTTACTGAATATCTGACTGTTTCTTCCCAATTTCTTCACAGTGTCCAGTGTCTCTTCATGTGTAGATCCTTCCTCCAACTAAAATATGCACAGTGTCAGTCTCTGAGCTGATGCTAGAGCGTGCAAGATCAAGTGATGATGCTGTGCCTTCAGCATGACCATATTTTTTATGTTCCTCTGCTACCTCGCCTGATTACACCTAATGGGATTCGGGAAAGGGCAAAATGAGGTGGCAGTGGGGACAGGAAATCAGGAGGTGAATGCTAAAACCATCTACAGCAATGGTGGGCACCCACAGGCCACATGCAGCCCATCTGGATTCTGAGTGCAGCACATGAGACATTTTGTTGACCGCTGCGCATGTGCAGATTGTCACATTCCACTGAGTTCCATCCATTTAGTTTTTTTCCGACTGGTATGGCTGAAATGATTCACACATAAAGCAAGGGTAAGTGAAGTGAGGTGTGTGCTGATTGCTCACAACATTGACTGTCAGAGCCACGCTGTGTCCAAAGTGTAAATATTTATGTTGCTTTTACCATTTGAAGTTGATGATCGCTCTATGAATATATGAATAATTAAGCACTTTCTATAACTTGCTATGAAATATTCAGCATGTATTAAATGCATTCAGTCTTATTCATGGTTAGTGAATGAGCTTGATTTACAATCTTGCAGCCCAATGAGATGAAGAAGGTCCACTCGTGCGGCCCACTCACTAGCCTAGGTTGCCCATCACTCATGTACAACTTGTAAATCAGACGAGATGACGGGATGAGGGGGAAGTGGAATCTGAGAAGTGGGAACTTCAAAAATACTCACAGTGTCAGTCACTGAGCTGCTGGCAGTTAATGTTAAATTACTGTGTCTCTCCACCTTCACTGGCTCCTTCCTCATTCTGCTCTGAGTGAGAAGATTCCAGATCTTGGGGATCTGAATTGAAAATGGGACAAGGATTGAGAGAGGAGAAAGTAAAACGTGTGCGAGTGCATCATCCCCAACTTGTGAGTTAAAAGTGAGTTTGAGATGAGAGAAGTCAGGCGATAGAAGGAAGATTAGGTATGCAGGTACCCTCATCATCAAATCCTCCTACCTTGCAGCAGCCAGAGCCTCGGTGCTGCCCCTTCCAATGGTCATCAACACCGTGTTATCCATGGAGATTAACAAATGCAGGCACGTTCTCCTGCTCCAGCTCTTTACTGCCTCTTTGTGTGTCCCACAATATCATCAGTGTGTGTGTGTTATGAGTTATCAGGCTTGCAACAGTGATAAGTGTGTTAGAGTGAGGTAAGGTATGCCAATTGAGTGCTGATTGCGAGATTGCTGGGTGATGCGAATATAGTCGATTAGACAGTGGGGGGTTAAACTAGTTGTCCAGCTTGTGAGACATGCCATTAGAGATGGATATCTCGAGCCAGGACACAAGTCCCACTCTGAGGGGGAGAGTGGGGGTGGATGCAGATGTTGACTGACCCCAGATGCAAATCAGGTACATCCACACTGGGAGCCGGGTGCCAAGGCATGCTGTTTAAAAGGACCATCTCGGTTTTTTTGTTCCAGTTTACTTATATTTTCAGCCCTCTAATCTTCACCCCCCACATCGCCTCACCCCTTGACCCATTTCCCATGACACCTCCATACTACCTCATGCCCCCCACTCACGCCCAATGGCCTCTTGTAGCCCCTATGCCAATTTAGTGCCAACTCATCCCCTCCACCCACCACCCTTGGTTTCTTATAACCCATGACAACTCATGCCAAACCATGACTTTTCCACCCATCATCTTTGGCCTTGCACCCTCCATGTAAACTCACCCAGTATCCACAATGGGCAGACCTCAGAACCATATTGAGATGAAATACAGTAATATAAAAGCCTAAATATCTAACTCAGCCTTCACTTTAATTTTAAAAAGACACTCCCATGCATGAAAGCTCATTCAAAGTTTTTAATTCAGCTCAAGTGATTAATCTCGTATTTAAACATAACCCCACATCAAAGACAGCTAATCTTTAATAACCTCTTCGAGCTGTCAATCAAACTGTAAACGTAAAATCTCCTGCTGAGATAATTGTAGCTAGTGGTAATCAACAAAGAGATCTTGGGGAAATGTTAACAAACAGTGAATGAAGCTGCTAGAACAGAGGTTTTTTTAACTCTCATTGACACCAGCAGCCTGTTTTTACCACACCATTTTGCAAGCTCCATGGAATCTCCACAATTGTGCAACAATTATGGGTGTCACAGTGGTTAGCACTGCTGACTCACACCGCCAGGGTCCCAGGTTTGAATCCCCCGGCTTGGATCACTGTCTGTGTGGAGTTTGTACATTCTCCCTGTGTCTGCGTGGGTTTCTTCCGGTTTCCTCCCACAGTCCAAAGATGTGCGGGTTAGGTGGATTGGCTGTGCTAAATTGCCCCTTAGTGTCGGGGGGGGGCTGGTTAGGGTAAATGCATGGGGTTATGGAGATAGGGCCTGGGTGGGATTGTGGTTGGTGCAGACTCGATGGGCCAAATGGCCTCCTTCTGCACTGTAGGATTCTATAAATCTCTCATCTTATGTCTGAGAACCTACACGAGATCATTAAACTTTTCCCTACATTGCATCCATGGAGCTAAACTCTCGGAATTGACCTTCATCCATTACTTATATCCACTGCCTCTTGAATACATGTCTGGATGGCTTTCTGCTCACCTGCAGATACAGCATATCTCACATCATGACCTGCAGATACAGCATATCTCTCCATCTTTCCATCTTTCCTACCTAGGCATCAAAATCGATTATCTGAAAATCTTGGTGCTCACTCATTTTCATATTCAATCATTTATCAAAGTAACACAGCACGGATCCACATTTCAGAAAAAAAATCCACCACTTTGTTTTTATCCATTCATGAGATGTGGGTATCACTGACCAAGTCTCCATTTATTGCCCCTCCCTTATTGCCCTTGAGAAGGTAGTGGTGAGCTGCCTTCTTGTACCACTGCAGTCCACATGGTGCAGGTACACCCACAGTGCTGGTAGGGAGAGAGTTCCAGGATTTTGACCCAGTGACAGTGAAGGAACGGTGATATATTTCCAAGTCAGATTGCGAGTGGCTTGGAGAGGACGTTTCAGGTGGTGGCGTTCCCATGAATCAGCTGCCCTTGTCCTTCTTATAGATCACAGATTTTTTTATTTTAATATTTTTACTCCATTCTTAGAGTTACAGAGCCAATGCTCAGAGCGGACTGGGCACGTCTGAATCCATTCCTTGCTTGTTCCAAAAACCAAATTCAAATTCCAATTGAATCCAATTCACGGTCCCCACAAGAGAGACAAACAAGATCCAAGCTGACAAGATAAAGCATTGACCCCATCTTGGGCTTGATCTTAGCCAAAAGACCGAGAGGACAAGCAATCACAAGTTTGGAAGATGCTGTTGAAAGAGCCTTGGCAAGTTACTGTAAATCTTGCAGCTTATGTGGGGTTACGGGAATAGAGCCTGGGTGGCATTGTGGCAGACTCGATGGGCCAAATGGCCTCCTTCTGTACTGTAGGATTCTATGATTCACAATGTAACTCCCCTTTGTAAAGGTGCCTTTAAGTAACTGTAGTCATTCATGATACTGTCCCCCGAATACCCCCACCTCCCTCCACCCCAACACCTACCCCCAGCTGATCTGTGCATCCAACTAAACAGGGCGAGTCACATCAGCTTCATTTAAAACAGGAGGCAGCACCAACTTCACTGGCTGAAGCACAGCAATATCTCAGCACGGGTTAACCAAGTACTGTGATCCAATGGATTAAAGCACATTACTGCGGATGCTGGAATCTGAAACCAAAAAAGAAAATGCTGGAAAATCTCAGCAGGTCTGGCAGCATCTGTAAGGAGAGAAAAGAGCTGACGTTGAATCCAGGTGACCCTTTGTCAAAGCTGGGGGGCTGTGACCCAATGCCCGCTTTTAGGGTTGGCTCAGTTAATGCCTGGGATATCTGCAAATATCAGCACTGAATTACATCACCATGTATCATGTGTTATTTCTCAGAGAGCTATCCACACATAACTAAACTTTCCTGAACATGTTTTTTCTCCGAATATTGTGCGTTTCGAGTATGATCTGAAAGTAATAATAAATGAAGGTTATTAGTAATTATTGTGAAGTACAGTGGTTGCAGGGCTGATAGAGCCATTGCTGAAATGACATAAATTGGTAACCACTCTCTGACTCTGTATCCAGTTCACTCATTATCTAAAGTAGACCCTTTTTCCCTAATCCCCTGAGGTTCACTCTAATCATCTCTTGGCAAGGAATCTTATTGAATCTTTTATGAAAGTAGATATACTTGTTATAGTCGGAACAAAGATGTAGAAGGGAAGAGAAATCGAGAAGTAGCAGTTCAGTGATGTTTGGGTTTTTTTAAAGGCACAGGGATGAGGAATGCCGGATGTATAGTGAACTCAGTGTATCTGACCCACGTACATGGTCACTATTACCTCCGTGTTGTGTCAGCTAGTTCCCCTCTCCCCTCAGCAGGGAATCCTTCGATACAAACAACGATTGCTTACAGCAACGGGTAAAGCAACAGCCAGTCTGTGGGGGTGGGGAGGAATTAGCAGCCATGTAGGAGACAGCCAGCGTGAATTTGCAAGGGAGACTGGCAGTGGCTTTGCAAAGTAAGAAAAGAGTGCATGCGTGACTGTGACGAGTCGGGCAAGGAGGAGAGCGTGAGGGAGGGGAGAGCAGCACCATGGTGAAATAAGAGGGGCTGAAGAAGATCGAAGGCATCCATGGAGTTAGAGAGTAGGAAAATGTGAACCAGGGTGGGGGTGAGTAGTGCTCACTTTTAGTTGAAGGGACAAGGCATGCCAGTGTAGGTTGGGGGATAAGGGAGAAGAATGACATCCTGAACTGAAGGGGAGGGTAAGGGAAGAGACACCCTGGTCAGCTTCAGAGACAAGAATGTCAAAGTATCCAAAGGGAACTAAAATGGTAAAGTGGGCAGCACGATGGCAGTGGTTAGCACTGCTGCCTCACAGTGCCTGAGACTCGGGTTCAATTCTGGTCTTGGGTGACTGTCTGTGTGGAGTTTGCACGTTCTCCCCATATCTGCGTGGGTTTCCTCCGGGTGCTCCGGTTTCCTCTCACAGTCCTAAGTTGTGCAGGTTAGATGCATTGGCCATGGTATGTTAACCTTTGCCATTCTAAATAATGTCCTCGGTGATTATGGAGGTAATAGTTCAAATAGGATAAAGTGCTGTTTGTTGACCATAGACTCCATGATAAGCACCCCAATATCCCAACAAGCAAGAGAAATATATCGCCATTCCATGCTTCAGTTTTTGGGAAAAGAAGATAGCGTTGGAGGAACGCAACTGGGGAAAATACGCCAGATCCTCCGGAACTCTGCTAGCAAGACCAGAGAGCTTCAGAGCTTCATCTCCCAGAACAATCAGGCCGGGTAAAGAATTACCAAGCTGCCTCTACTTGTCCATGGAAATCCACCAGCCACTCAGGGCCCAGGCAGGAAATCTTCAGCACAGGTGGATACTGGGGAGAAGAAAGTTGCATTTGAAATACAGGAGGGGAGCAACAATCCCTGCAAGGTTGATGATTGAATAAAAGCAAGGAAGGTGGAGTCAGAATGGGGCATAGAGGATAGGGGTGAGCAGTGTCGGAATGACTGCCCCTTCAGGTCCTGAAGCAACTTCTCAAGGCAGCATTGAACTGTAATACTTTCTTATCATAGTCAGTTAAGTCCTTAAGTGAGTTAATTAGCCATGACCCGTAATCCCATGTTAATTTTTAATCTTTACTGTCTTTAGATTTTGTACTTCCTCTCCATTGCTTCTTTACTAATCAACTCTCCCTGTATCAATGTCAAGATACGTGTCTGTATTTCCCAGATTGAGGCTTCTGAATCTTTCTGAAAATCTTTATAACATTTCACTTGATTCTTGTAATGACTTCAATCAGGCCATTGAGGTTGGCCTATTGGAGTATAAACTCCCTGATTAAAGAGTCAATTGGTGGGCCAATCAGGGAGTCTTTTCCTTGTATTTAACCGGGACTGTCAGTTCCTCTGGCACTCCCGAAGGTAGACTGCCGACTGATAGCACTCTGTGTCCTGCTGTTAGAATTGAAAATAAAAGGACTTTCTTGAAAGGACTTCTGCCTGCGAAAACTTATTACAGTTCTCCTTCTCATACCACCTCTTGTTACGGCACAGGGCTCAAATTAAGGTGCAATAATTTTATTTGGATGCACAACATCAGTTTCTTTATTCCTGACTAGCTCACTCTATCCACAGCCACGTTCAAACTTTCTGGATCATCTTATCTCTCTACCAAATGTTATCGAATCAATGTTAACATTGCCTCCGCACTAAACTCCCTCTGCTGGATATATACATTACTACATAACAAATTCATTAACACAGCACGACCCCAGTGCCTAAGAATCATTGCAAAAATCTCCACCACAACAATCCCATTTCTTAGGGGATTTATCTGAGCGATCAAATCAAAATTCTCCCAGAGAAAATGTGGTCTAAATCCTCACTCACTCTAAATGTGCATGAAATTGTTTGCCAAAGTTTTCACAATAGCCTTAGATACTTCCAACTTAATTTTGTTTTGGACTATAAAGAGCTTTAGTGGTCAATACTGACGGAAAATCATTAAAAATGTACTGTGAGCTGCCCAGTGGTGCAGCTGGTTAAAAACAATGACTGGCTGAGTCATTCATACCCGGAAGATATTGACTGTAGTTTCCAGATTGTTTTGAATTAAGTGATCATTTCTCAATATCAAAGCAGACGGTCAGAATATTGTCTCCTTTCCTCCAGTCTGTTGGAAAATAGGAGCTCGGAATAAACATCCACGGATTGAACAGTGGTCCCAGATAGACCAGGTTGGGGTTCTTGAGTCTAGACTTCCTCAGGGGACATTAACTTTCTGTATCAACAATTCTACGGGACTCAATCGGAAAGTCCTCATGGATGACTTTACACCAGGCTTTCTTGTCTTGAGCATGTCCTTCCCACTTAGGGACATTTACTTTGTCCCATTTTGGAGTCGATTTTGAATAGTCTTTATATCACTTTTGCTATCCACCACAAAATTGTTTCCCAGTGGTCAAAACAACAGAAAAGATGGTCTTCAGGGTTTTTGCATCAGACATTTGCAGCGTATGGCCTGACCATCATAGCCCTGTCTTCATGTTCAGGCAGCATCCATCCATGTCAAGAATGACGTGCGGACAGTAGGACCATTACAGATAGCCCAGAGTTGGCTGGGCAAATACACACTGGGATTCCACACCCAAAACTAACCAGTAACCTGCACTTTCTGTTATTGTGTGGCTGGTGGATTTCTTTTATTCATTCATGGCATTTGGGCATCACTGGCTTGGGCCAGCATTAATTGCCCATCCCTAATTACCCTTGAATTGAGTGGCCTGCTAAGCACATTTCAGAGGGGCAGTTGAGAGTCAACCACTTTGCTGTGGCTCTGGAGTCACATGTAGGCCAGACCAGGTAAGGACAGCAGCTTTCCTCCCCTAAAGGACATTCGTGAACCAGATGGGTTTTTACAACAATTGACAATGGTTTCATGGTCATCAGTAGAGTCTTAATTCCGAATTTTTATTGAATTCAAATTTCAACATCTGCTGTGGTGGGATTTGAACCTGGGTCACTAGGGCATTACCCTGGGTCTCTGGATTGCTAGTCCAGTAACAATTCCACCACGCCATTGCCTCCCCAATGAGGGGCATGGTTGGGCTTGCCCTCTGTCATCTGAATAGTTGACCAATGCTCAACATGTAGACGAACAGGAAGAATGGTCATGAGGCTGAGGTTGCCCAGGCCATGTGGAACTATATCTGAGTGAGGAGTCAGTAACTTAGCGGAGGACAGAAAAAGGTTGTAGAGCAGAGGAGAAGAAACAGGAAGTACTAATAGTTGGTGTAGTGACATGTGTCCATGTCCAAGAAAACAGCACAACATTTTGTTCAAGTTCAAGATCACAATTCTGCATTCTGAGTTCTTAGAATCATAGAATCCCCACAGTGCAGAAGGAAGCCATTCCGCCCATCGAGTCTGCGCCAACTCGCCGACAGAGCATCTTACCCAGGCCCAACCCCTCCCGCCCTATCCCTGTAACCCCACACATTTACCATGGCTAATCTCCCTGACCTACATATCTTGGGACACTAAAGGGTCAATTTAGAATAGCCAATCCACCTAACCCGCACATGTTTGGAGTATGGGAAGAAACCGGAGCACCCGGAGGAAACCCACACAGACAAGGGGAGAACGTGCAAACTCTACACAGACAGTCAACTGAGGCTGGAATCGAACCCGGGTCCTTGGCGCTGTGAGGCAGCAGTGCTAACCACTGTGCCACCATGTCACTGAGTTGTGCTGTACGAGGAACTAACTACTAAACCAATGTCAGAACCTTTCCCACAACGAGAACTAATCAGCGGACTCTTCCACACCACTTGAGTGGGAACTCCAAGTACAACTGGAAGAGGCACTGGCTCACATATGGAGAACACATACTGTAAAGTATGTGAGAGGCATCAATAACCATTCTTCATATTGGGGCTGGGTTTCCATTTACAAGGTTCACTCCATGTTCAAGAACCAATTAGAAGATATGTTCCTATGTACCTTTTTCAATGATAGTACGAAATATTCTCTAAACCAAATGTAGCAGCCCAGCACTTCTCCTCAATTGGGCATTCATCTGACACAGTGTGACTCCCATGATGAAAATACAGAGAGAACCAACAAGAGCTTCCAAAGGAAGTGCTGCAGCCACACAAATTCTGATGAAGGTTTTTCCTGTGTTGAACAGCATGAGTGAAAGAACCAGTTACAGTAAGAAAAACCAGAAGACCATAAGAAATAAGAACAAAAGTCTTCATTCAGTCGGATCATGGCTAATCCAACACATTCCTCATGTCCACTTTTTCGCCCTTTTTCCGTAACCTTTGATTCCCTTACTGATCAAAAATCTATCTATCTCAGCCTTTAATATACACAAGAGGGGAAATTTTCCCATTCCGCTCGGGAATAATAGCAGGCAAAGGCTGGAACGTGGAAAGGTCCATTGACCTCGGGCGGTATTTTCCGGTGTCAGGATGAGTGCGGCTAGAAAATCCTGCCCGAGGACTCTGCCCCCACAGCTCCCTGGAGGGAAATTCCTCCTCATCTCTGTCTTAAATTGGCGCCCCTTTATTCTGAGACTATGCCATCTGGTCCTAGACCCTCCCATAAGGGGAAACATCCTCTCAGCATTAACTCTGTCAAGCCCCTTAAGAATCCTATATGTTTCAATGAGGTCACCTCTCATTCTTCGAATTTCCAGTGAGTGGAGTCCCAACCTGTTTAACCTTTCCTCATTAGACAATCCTTCCATACCAGGGATCATCCTAGTGAACCTTCTCTGAACAGCCTCCAAAGAAATAATATCTTTCCTTAAATAAGAGGACCAAAACTGCTCTCAGTACTCCAGATGTGGTCTCACCAATACTTTGTACAGTTGCAGCAAGACGTCTCTACTTTTATACTCCAACCTCCTTAAAATAAGGGCCAACATTCCATTTGCCTTCCTGATTACCTGCTGCACCTGTGTGCGAGCTTTCTGTTTATCATGCACCAGTCCCTTTGTGTTGCAACTTTCTGCAGTTTTTCTCCATTTAAATAATACTCTGTTCTTTTGTTCCCCCTTCCAAAGTGGATAACTTCACATTATACTCCATTTGCCAACTTTTTGTTCATTTACTTAACCGATCAATATCTCTTTGTAAACTGTATCCCTCTTGCAAATTGCCTTTCCACCTATTTTTGTGTCGTCTGCAAATTTGACTACAGTACATTCATTTCCTCCATTCTGACATAAGCATTAATATATATTATAAACAGTTGCAGTCCCAGCACTGATCCCTGTGGAACCCCACTGGTTACAGATCACCAACCTGAAAAAGAACCCCTTGTCCCCACTCAGTGTTTCCTGGCCATTCTCTATCCATGCCAATATACTACCTCCAACACCATGGATTCTTATGACTTAGCCTTTTGTGAGGTTGAGGAGAAGTAAAAGGAGCAGAAAAAGAAGAGAAAACAAGACCAAGGCAATTGGAGACACATGTCAGTAAGATCCACAAAATGTTTAAAGGCGTAGTTTGCAACATGTTCTCCAGAACTTTGCAAACGTGAAGCCAAGGAATGAATATCAATGGAAATGTCCAGAAAGGAATTTTTTCATGAATATTCATAGTTTATGTTCACAATATCAAGGATCTGGAGACCTCGTTCTCTTAAGCCGGGTTTACCTATTGGCAATATCACTTTTTTTCTCAAGAGAAGCATAATAATATTCATGAAAATTATACATCTAATATTGATTAAGTACCTTGTTAGCCCATCAGCAAGAGTGCTCTGATTGACTTAGACCCAGTTCGTCTTGGGTTGGCTAATTCTTCATCCAGTAGGAGCCCACTGCATGATGGGAGTGCATGGCCAAGCCAGCTGAACGGTTATGTTTTTGTACAGGTGATGGATGAAACTGGAGGTTTCTCTTAATTCGGGTATAAAATCCCTCCTGTTTATGTCTGGAATCCTTTGAAAATATCTGGCGTCAAAGGCTTCCAGTTTCCTTTCTTGGCAGGTTTTCAGGTTCCAAGTTTCGCAACCATTTGGAGAGCGGAGAACATATTTGCACTGTCGAACCAAAGCTTTGTTTCTATGGAAAAGTTTTTACCATTCCAAATCATTTTCACTTGGACGAAGGTTAATGATGCTTTATCTATTCTCTTTATCTATGGCTCCCTGCATATTAATGGAACTGCCCGGTTAAGTGAAATTCTCTACAATGGCAACTTTGTATGATTGACAAATTTCTGTTGGTTGTTGGTGGTCTCCCATCATCTGCTCTCTCAGCCCGATTTGCTGATCTGTTTTAGTTCCATGGGCTCAGTATGTTGAAGTGCAAAATCATCGCTTCCTACAGATTTATAAAAGAGGCAAAAAAATCCAATGATTAGGTTTCAAGATGAAAGTTTCTAAACCTGAATGCAAGCTGGCTAATTGACTATGACATTCCTTTCATCACAGACTTTGTAGCTCTGTTTGGCTCTAATATCCATCGCAATTTCTTTAAGCATATTTTCTTTTTTTGAATTCTTCCATTGTGTTGTTTCCTATAATGCTACTCCTTATATTCCGTAAGTAATTTGAAACAGTTGGGAATCATTTTCTTTTCACTTCCTGTTAGCCTCAGCATCAATATTTAACTGTGTCAGTCCAGGATGACAGATGAAAATGTGGTTTAGGGAAAGCTGTCGACAAGAAGTAAGATCATCTTTGAATATTGCTGAAAAGAGCAACATGCTGCTGAAGCTTTTGGTCTTGCACCCATCAGGACAAATGCAAGAACACCAAATTTCAAACAATCCCAACAAGTCATACTATGGGAGAAAAGCGTGCTGATTGTCTTAAAGTCAGCACCGTTTTCTAGCCAATCAGCGCACTTTTCTCTTGTGGTCTAAATTGTTGTGAGCATTTGAAATTTGCCATTCTTGTATTTGTCCTGATGAGTGCAAGACAAAAAGCTTCAGCAACATCTTTTTTCAGTGATACTCAAGCTTTGCACTGCAACGGTACTGATTATCATTGATGTAAGACTCAAAGAAATCCATGCACTCGTAAGGAACATGACAGAAATAATCAAAATTCAGTCCCACAGACATTGTCCCAGGAACTTCTGGGTGAGGGAGAAAAGTGCATTACATTTCTATCTATGAATCTGTAGATCTAGCCCTTGGGCTAAAAGGGATCAAGGAATATGAGGGTCAAATTGTATCTGAAATTGGCTTAGTGGCAGGATGCAATGGATGATGGTCAAACATTCTTTTAGTGACTGGAAGCCTGTGTCCAGTGGTATACTGCAGGGATTGGTGCTGGGTCCTTTACTGTTTGTAGTATATATAAATGACCTATACATGAATGTGGAGGCACAATCAGTAAGTTTGCAGATGTGGATAAGCCTACAAGAGGAGAGGCTGTACTCGATCTGGTACTGACTAATGAGCCTGGACAGGTGTCAGGTCTCTCAGTGGGGGAGCATCTTGGGGATAGTGATCATAACTCTATCTCCTTTACGCCAGCATTGGAAAGAGATAGGATCAGGCAAGCTAGGAAAGTGTTTATCTGGAGTAAGGGGAAATATGAAGCCATCAGGCGGGAGATTAGAGGCGTTGATTGGAAGGAGGTATTCTCGAGGAAAAGTACCGAAGTAAGGTGGCAGATTTTTAAGGAATGTTTGTCTAGAGTTCTGAATGACAACGTTCCGATGAGACAGGGAGGTTTTGGTAGGTTATGGGAACCGTGGTGCACGAACCTAGTCAAAAAGAAAAGGAAAGCGTACAAAAGGTTCAGAGAGCTAGACGATGATAGGGATCTAGATGAGTATACGGTTTGTAGGAAGGGACTTAAGAAGGAAATTAGGAGAGCCAGAAGGGGTCACGAGAAGGACTTGGCAGGTAAGATTAAGGAGAACCCTAAGGCATTCTATAAATATGTAAAGAGTAAAAGGGTGAGATGTGAAGGTATGGGACCTATAAAATGTGAAGGTGAGAAAGTCTGTACAGAACTGGAAGAAATAGCAGAGGTGCTTAACGAATACTTTACCTCGGTATTCACGGTGGAAAAAGACCTGGGTGGTTGTACTACAGGATTGCAGCGGGCTGAAAAGATTGAGTTTGTGGACATTAAGAAAGAGGATGTGTTGGAAATTTTGAATAGCATCAGGATAGATAAGTTGCCGGGACCGGATGGGATGTACCCCATGTGACTGTGGGAGGCAAGGGAAGAGATTGCAGAGCCTCTGGTGATGATCTTTGCGTCGTCGATGGAGACAGGAGAGGTTCCGGAGGATTGGAGGATTGCGGATGTGGTTCCTTTATTCAAGAAAGGGAATAGGGATAGCCCAGGAAATTACCGACCGGTGAGTCTAACCTCAGTGGTTGGTAAGTTGATGGAGAAGATCCTGAGGGACAGGATTTATGAACATTTAGAGAGGTTTAATATGCTTAGAGAGGTTTAATATGCTCAAAAGTAGTCAGCACGGCTTTGTCAAAGGCAAATCGTGCCTTACGAGCCTGGTGGAGTTCTTTGAAAATGTGACCAAACACATTGACGAAGGAAAAGCGGTAGATGTGTTTTACATGGACTTCAGCAAGGCATTCGATAAGTCCCCCATGCAAGACTTCTCGAGAAAGTGAGAGGGCATGGGATCCAAGGGGCTGTTGCCTTATGGATCCAGAACTGGCTTGCCTGCAGAAGGCAGAGAGTGGTTGTAGATGGGTCGTTTCTGAATGGAGGTTGGTCACCAGTGGAGTGCCCAAGGGATCTGTTCTGGGACCCTGGCTGTTTGTCATCTTCATAAATGACCTGGATGAGGAAGTGGAGGGATGGGTTGGCAAGTTTGCTGATGACACGAAGGTTGGTGGTGTTGTGGAAAGTTTGGAGGGATGTCAGAAGCTGCGGAGTGACATAGATAGGATGCAAGACTGGGCGGAGAAGTGGCAGATGGACTTCAACCTGGATAAATGTGTAGTGGTCCACTTTGGCAGGTCAAATGAGATGAAGGAGTATAAAATCAGGGGTAAGACTCTTAGCAGTGTAGAGGATCAGAAGGACCTTGGGGTCCGGGTCCATAGGACTCTTAAATCGGCCTCGCAGGTGGAGGAGGTGGTTAAGAAGGCGTATGGTGTGCTGGCCTTCATCAATCGAGGGATTGAGTTTAGGAGTTGGGGGATAATAATGCAGCTTTATAAGACCCTTGTCAGACCCCACCTGGAGTACTGTGCCCAGTTCTGGTCGCCTCATTACAGAAAGGATGTGGAAGCCATAGAAAGGGTGCAGAGGAGATTTACAAGGATGTTGCCTGGATTGGGTGGCATGCCTTATGAGGATAGGTTGAGGGAGCTCGGTCTTTTCTCCTTGGAGAGACGAAGGATGAGAGGTGACCTGATAGAGGTTTACGAGATGTTGAGAGGTATAGATCGGGTGGATTCTCAGAGGCTTTTTCCCAGGGCTGAGATGATTGCTACGAGAGGACACAGGTTTAAGTTGCTGGGGAGTAGGTACAGAGGAGATGTCAGGGGTAAGTTTTTCACTCAGAGGGTGGTGGGTGAGTGGAATCGGCTGTCGTCAGTGGTGGTGGAGGCAAACTCGATAGGGTCTTTTAAGAGACTTCTGGATGAGTACATGGGACTTAATAGGATTGAGGGTTATAGGTAAGTCTATTTATAAGCCTAGGTAGGTAGGGACATGACCAGCACAACTTGTGGGCCGAAGGGCCTGTTTGTGCTGTAGTTTTTCTATGTTCTATGACAAGAAAGTTGGTGGTGTGGTAAATAGTGGGGATGAAAGCCTTTGATTACAGGATGATATGGATGGACTGGTTAGCTTACCAGAGAAATGGCTAATGGAAGCTAACAATGGAAAATGTGAGGTGATGCATTTTGGGAGGACTAAAAAGGCAAGGGAATACACAATGAATGGTAGGACTCTAGGAAGTACAGAGGACCAGTAGGGTCTTGGAGGACATGTCTAAATATCCCTGAAGGCAGCAGGCGAGATGTTTAAGGTGGTTAAGAAGGCATATGGGATACTAGTCTTTATTTGCTGTGGCATAGAATATAAGAGCAGGGAGGTTATAATGGAGCTGTATAAAATGTTGGTTAGGCCACAGTTGGTGTACTGTGCGCAGTTCTTGTTGCTACACTACAGGAAGGATGTGATTGCACGAGAAAGGGCACAGAGGAGATTCACCAGGATGTTGCCTGGGCTGGAGCACTTCAGCTGTGAAGAGAGGCTGGTTAGGCTAGGCTGTTCTCCACAGAGTAGAT
This sequence comes from Mustelus asterias, assembly GCF_964213995.1. NCBI lineage: Eukaryota > Metazoa > Chordata > Chondrichthyes > Carcharhiniformes > Triakidae > Mustelus > Mustelus asterias. Next base: position 63,505,853 of record NC_135812.1, on the reverse strand, counting down.
AATGCTGAGGGGGGACCTGATTGAGGTGTACGAGATTATGAGGGACACAAATATGGCAGATGGGAAGGAACTTTTCTCCTTAGTAGAGAGGTATTAACCAGGGGCATTGATTTAAGGTTATGAACAGGAGATTTAGAGGGGATTTAAGGAAAGTCTTTTTACCCAGCGGGTGGTGGGTATCTGGAACTCACTGCCTGAAAGGTAGAGACGGGAACCCTCACAACATTTAAAGAAGCATTTAGATGAGCACTTGAAACGCCACAGTACACAAGGCTAGGACCCAGTGTTGGAAAATGGGATTAGAATAGATAGATGCTCAATGGCTGGCACAGACACAATGGGCCGAAGGGCCTCTTTCTGCGCTTGAAGACCCAATGCCTAAAGCGAAAGTCCCGATGCTAAGTGTGTGTAGCAGCGTTAATATCTCTGCATCGTTAAAACAAAAATGACACCAAATGAGGAGACTTAGCCATTGGGATCATTAAACATTTGAAATGTAATAGGCTAAATAGTATCTCATCTGCCCAGGCTACCAAGTTATTGTAAAGCATCAATCCTGTCCTCGTTTCGTTTGAGCTCCAAATCCACGTAGCTATTGTCAAAAGTCACCTTGTTTTTAATTCAATTTTCCTTTCATTTCTTAGCATCCTTTTACATCAAATGGATCCATCAGGAGGAGTGAAGAGGAAATGGAGAGGTACTGAGGAACAATTGGCCCTATTCAGAGGGGGGAAAATACCAAAGATGCAGCTGAAGACCCCCGAAGCCTTAAAAGATGTGTTCGTATTTTCCCAACAATACCAACAATCCATTAATCTGTATGAATGGGTCAGTAAAATCCATGTAATGCGATCTCCCATATGTTACTTTCATGTGCATCTCTGCGGAGCTGACCTTATTTAGCTATTACAATAAAGCATTTCAAATTTACTTTGACATCAGTGCATTAAAGCTGAGATCTCCATGGGGCCTGTGTTTTAGTCGGCAGCATCTGTTTTCCCTGTCCAATAACTGACTGCATTCTTTAAGTTTTTAGCAGCACCCGTGATCTGAAATTCAGGCCGGGGAAATTACTCCTTGCGACGTTAGCAAATGAAAGCAATTATTTTCTGAACAATTTTCAAGGAGTGTAAAATTAAATGGGTCTGAGAAAGCAGGGGAAGGGGCTCATTCTCCACTATTGCAATCACTTATCATTCTAAAACCTGGGCTGGTAATTATGATCATTCATTTCGCGAGCATTAGCAATGACTAAAAGAAATCAACCCTTCTTCTAGCCTCTTAGGCTGTTTCCAAACTCTGCCTTATCTGGTTGGCTCCTCAATCCCCTCCAGTGTCATGTCAACAAAGAACAAAAGAACAATAAACAGTACAGCACAGGAAACAAGCCCTTCGGCCCTCCAAGCCTGTGCCGCTCATTGGTCCAACTAGACCATTCGTTTGTATCCCTCCATTCCCAGAATGCTCATGTGACTATCCAGGTAAGTCTTAAACGATGCCAGCGTGTCTGCCTCCACCACCCTACTTGGCAGCGCATTCCAGGCCCCCACCACTCTCTGTGTAAAAGACGTCCCTCTGATATCTGAGTTATACCTCGCCCCTTTCACCTTGAGCCCGTGACCCCTCGTGATCGTCACCTCTGACCTGGGAGAAAGTTTCCCACTGTTCATCCTATCTTCATAATTTTGTACACCTCTATTAGGTCTCAAAGAACAAAGAACAAAGAACAATACAGCACAGGAACAGGCCCTTCGGCCTTCCAAGCCCGCGCCGCTCCCCGGTCCAGGATTGAATACTGAATCCAGGATCCCCGCCCAATTTTCCAGCCTATCTACATACTAATATCCTATCCACCGAGCTGTCCCTCACAGCTACGATGCTTTGTTCATCACAAACTATTAACTCACCCCCACCCCCCCATTCCAGACCATGTGATCTCCAGGGAGAGGCGAAAACCCAGAGTGAAAACCCCAGGGCCAATATGGGGAAAAAAAAAATCTGGGAAATTCCTCTCCGACCCCCTGAGGCGATCGAAACGAGTCCAGGAGATCACACTGGCCCTGATCGGAAAATGCTTCCCAACCCTATTCATTTCCACTTCCACGAACACCATATGAATTCCCTGCCCCCGAGACAGGTTCCCAACTATCTGCAGTCTCGCTCTGTACTGGCACCAGCAAGATGATCATAGAATGAAGCCTTGAAACGAGAAACAAAGAACAATTAGCCCGCGCCGCTCCCTGGTCCAAACTAGACCACTCTTTTGTATCCCTCCATTCCCACTCCGTTCATATAGCTGTCTCGATAAGTCTTAAACGTTCCCAGTGTGTCCGCCTCCATCACCTTGCCCGGCAACACATTCCAGGCCCCCACGACCCTCTGTGTAAAATATTTCCTTCTGATATCTGTGTTAAACCTCCCCCCCTTCACCTTGAACCTATGACCCCTCGTGAACGTCACCACCGACCCGGGGAAAAGCTTCCCACCGTTCACCTTATCTATGCCTTTCATAATTTTATACACCTCTATTAAGTCTCCCCTCATCCTCCGTCTTTCCAGGGAGAACAACCCCAGTTTCCCCAATCTCTCCTCATAGCTAAGACCCTCCATACCAGGCAACATCCTGGTAAACCTTCTCTGCACTCTCTCTAAAGCCTCCACGTCCTTCTGGTAGTGCGGCGACCAGAACTGGACGCAGTACTCCAAATATGGCCTAACCATCGTTCTATATAGCTGCAACATCAGACTCCAGCTTTTATACTCTAAACCCTGTCCTATAAAGGCAAGCATACCATATGCCTTCTTCACCACCTTCTCCACCTGTGCTGCCACCTTCAAGGATTTGTGGACTTGCACACCTAGGTCCCTCTGTGTTTCTATATTCTTGATGGCTCTGCCATTTATTGTATAACTCCCCCCTACATTAGTTCTTCCAAAATGCATCACTTTGCATTTATCTGGATGAAACTCCATCTGCCATTTCTCCGCCCAATTTTCCAGCCTATCTATATCCTGCTGTATTATCCAACAATGTTCATCGCTATCCGCAAGTCCAGCCAACTTCGTGTCATCCGCAAACTTGCTGATAACACCAGCCCTCCCACCTTTGTGCCTGCCTCATCCATACAACTTGGAATACTGTTGTCAACATAGGTTTCCCACTTAACAACAACAACTATACTTCAAAGGTAATTCATAGAATCTCTACAGTGCAGAAGGAGGCCATTCAGCCCATCGAGCCTGCACCGACCACAATTCTTTGACTGTAGAGCATTTTGGAATGAGCTGAGGACATGAAAGATGCTATACAAATTCAAGTTCTCCCACACTTCTTCTCCTAATTCACATCGGGTTTTGGTTCCATTTACTGTCCACCCTCTGGCATCTGGCCCACAAACCAGACTCTAGCTGTGAGCCCAAAGAGTGAGGCTTTTCACTCTGGGATTCACTACCTGAACCCATCCGCCATCATACCACACTCTTACCACCTTGACAAACCTTTCCAAAGTGTTGCATTCTGAGTGTCCTGATGTCTGACACCCTCCGACCCCATTACTCCAATTGTGAAGTGCATTGGTATTACAGACGTGAAAATTAAATTGTGTGAGGTGTAATGTGTGTGTGTGAGAGTGAGTGTGTAAATGTGTGTGTGTGTGTGTGAATGTGTGTGTGTGTAAATATGTGTGTGTGTGTGTGTGTGAATGTGTGTATGTGTGTGTGTAAATATGTGTGTGTGTGAATGTGTGTGTGTGTAAATGTGTGTGTGCGTGAGTGTATAAATGTGTGTGTGCGTAAATGTGTGTGAGTGTGTAAACGTGTGTGTGTGTAAATGGGTGTGTGTGAGTGTGTAAATGTGTGTGTGTGAGAATGTGTAAATGTGTGTATTTGTGAGTGTGTAAATGTGTGAGTGTGTGTGTGTGTGTAAATGTGTATAGGTGTGTGAGTGAATGTATAAATGTGTGTAGGTGTGTGTCCCTGTGTGAGTGTGTCCGCATGTGTGTGTCCGTGTATGTGTCCCCGTGTGTGTGTGTGTGTCCGTGTGTGTCCATGTGTGTGTGCGTGTGTGTTTATGGATGGGTATGAGTCTGTATAGTTTTTAAAATTTATTCCTGGGATGTGGATGATGTGGAGATGCCGGCGTTGGACTGGGGTGGACACTGTAAGAAGTCTCACAAAACCGGGTTAAAGTCCAACAGGTTTATTTGCAATCACCTGATGAAGCCACTCATCAGCCACTCACCTGAGGAAGGAGCAGCGCTCCAAAAGCTCATGATTCCAAATAAACCTGTTGGATTTTAACCTGGTGTTGTGAGATTTCTTACTGGGATGTGGATGACACTGGCGAGGCCAGCATTCATTGTCCGTCCCTAATTGCCCTTGAGATAGTGATGGTGAAACAACCTCTTGAACTGTTGCATGTGAGCGTGCACATGGGAGCGTGTGTATGAGTGTGAGTGCATTTGTATGAGTGTGTGTGCACTTGTGATAGTGTGTGTGCATCAGTTCTCACTGCCACCACACACTATATTGGCTAGCAGGGAAAAACTGAAGTGAATGTTAAAGGAAATTACAGAAAGGAAAGGTAGGCTGCAGTGGTTCAGAGCCTGTTCCAATGGAATCAGTCAGAACCCCTATTATGATCCATCTAACATGGAAGATACATGGAACAAGCAGCCCAGGAAAGCCAAGAGGCAGTGGACAGACAAATCCAAGAGTGACTTGTCACAGAAAGGGACACAGATGAAGCGCTTCTTCAGTCGTATTAATCGCTAAACTATTAATCCGGAAACTCAGCTAATGTTCTTGGGACCCGGGTTCGAATCCCGCCATGGCAGATGGTGGAATTTGAGTTCAATAAAAATATCTGGAATTAAGAATCTACTGATGACCATGAAACCATTGTCGATTGTCGTAAAAACCCATCTGGTTCACTAATGTCCTTTCGGGAAGGAAATCTGCCATCCTTACCTGATCTGACTTACATGTGACTCCAGAGCCACAGCAATGCGGTTGACTCTCAACTGCCCTCAGGCAACTAGGGCTGGGCAATAAATGCTGGCCAGCCAGTGATGCCCATGTCCCACGAATGAATAAAAAATGAGAATTACCCATCAGCGACATCATTTAAACACATTGAATAGTGCAAAGTTCTTACACTTCCACATAGGTGCAAGCTAAACTTGCGGGAAAACATTAGGGTTTGTCGATTCCAATATGTTAAGTCTTCCTTCCTGTGTGCTCTGCCCAGAGCCGGGTCCCTGGCTCTTTGTCTGCTGAGGCTTCATCCAGAGTTGTTTTTCTTGGCAACTTGTACCAGCAGAGGTTTGTCATTGCCTTTCATCCTCAGGGACACAGCAAGAAGGCAGGCCCCAGGTCAGAATGGGAATTGAACCAACGCTGTGGGTGCTAGATCTGAACCAATTGAGTTAACCAGCCTCCTATATTGCATTTTAATTACTGCCAAATGACCTCTCTGACAGTGAAAAATATTCTTTTACAAACATGGAGTCTCATTCCTTCAATTTTTAATTTTTTTAAAATTCGTCCATGGGATGCAGATGTCGCTGGCTGGGCCAGCATTTATTGCCCATCCCTGAGGGCATTTAACTCAACCACATCTGGTGTTACATGTAGGCTAGACCAGATAAGGAGATTTCCTTCCCTAAAGGACATTGGTGAACAAGATGGGTTTTTATGAAAATCAACAATGGTTTAGTGGCCACCATTAGACTGTTAATTCCAGATTTTTATTGAATTCAAATGTCACCATCTTCCAGGGTGGGATTCAAACCTGGATCCCCAAAGCATTACACCGGGTCTCTGGATTACTAGCCCACGGCAATACCACTACTTCCTTTTTTAAAGCATCGCAGCAACTTTTCTGTCTCCTCTTCTCTTTGTTTTAATTCATTTTTTCTTTCTCCCACTTTATTCCGCTCTCTGAACCGGATTTGATCTGGAGTTTAATATTCCAGCTTGGGGCAGCATGGTGGCACAGTGGTTAGCACTGCTGCCTCAGAGCACCAGGGACCCAGGTTCGATTCCAGCCTTGGGTCACTGTCTGCGTGGGTTTCCTCCGCGTGCTCCAGTTTTCTCCCACAGTCCAAAGATGTGCGGATTAGGTGGATTAGCCATGCTAAATTGTCCCTTAGTGTCAGGGGGACCAGGTAGGGTAAATGCATGGGGTTATGGAGATAGCACCTGAGTGGGATTGTGGTCGGTGCAGACTTGATGGGCCAAATAGCCTCCTTCCGTACTGTAGGCTTCTATGATTCTTACACTTTCTAGTCCAGATTCTGCACTGCTCATTAACGCCACTCCAAACTGATTGATTAATTGTTTGCTCTGCTCACAGTGGTCTCAGCTATCCTGCAGCGAGCAATGCATCTTTTGCAATGGTTGACTAACAGGAAGCCGCCATTAAAACCCCATATGGTCTACGGGTAAGTGCCAACCTAGAAAACAGCTGGGACTGTTCATTCATCACGGAGGGCCAGCATTGGCCCATTGAGACACATGGAAACAGATACATGAAGGTACTTGCATGATTGAGTTAGATGTCAAAGCAGCAACTTTCATATGTTTGACATCAATTAAAGGTTTTGTTTCAAATGTACAAAGGAGAAACTTCCTGTGAGTTGTTTGAAGCCATCCCTCCCCCAAGACTGAAGAACTTTAAAAATCATGTTACATTCTCAATCGCCAATTTTCTCTTTTCCTTCTCCTCTCCGGCTTTTATCATTTCAGATTTCTCATTCAAATTTCCCTCATAACTACAGGCTGAATGATTCCATTGTCCTCAGCATAGCCCATTTTTATTGCTTATTGCCTGACGCCAGGTTCAATGCTGCTCTTTCAGCAGCTTTTCTGCCGGAGAATTACCTTATATTCCACAAATTATTCTTTAATGTATTAGTAATTCTGTCAGTTTGCCAGACTAGGAGGTCTTAACGTCAGTCCTTAATTCAGTTACTTATTGATCTTGTTTTCTATACACACATGAAAAATTCATGGCTTTCATATGTCTCATTTCTTTCAGTACTGGAGTTGTCTTTTAAATTTATTCATTTTATTCCATCCGGAACCAAACTTCCTCCTTCTTCAAGAATTGGAATTATTCTAAAATCTGGCACTCTTTCCCTAAAGACATGCAGCAAGGACACATTTCCAACTTTTTTCTTTAAACTGTTCTCAACCGCCATTAAATATACTCTTCATAGGATCCCTACAGTGCAGAACGAGGTCATTTGGTCCATTGAGTCTGCACCGACCCTCCGACAGAGCACCTTACCCAGCACCACCCCCTGCACTCTATCCCCATAGCCCCATGCATTTACTCAGCTAATCCCCCTAACCTACACATCTTGGGACTCTGAGGGGCAATTTAGCATGGCCAATCCACCTAACCCTAGGGCAGCACAGTGGCACAGTATTTAGCACTGCTGCCTCACAGTGCCAGAAACCTGGGTTCAATTCCAGTCCTGGGTGTCTGCCTGTGTGTAGTTTGCACATTCGCCCCGTGTCTGCGTGAGTTTAGTCCGGGTGCTCCGGTTTCCCCTCAGTCCAAAGATGTGCAGGTTAGGTGGATTAGCCATGCTAAATTGCCCCCTGGTGTCCCAAGATGTGTAGGTTAGGGGGATTAGTCCATGGTAAAAGTGCAAGGTTAATGGAATAGGGCCTGGATAAGATACTCTGTCAAAGAATCAGTGCAGACTTGATGGGCAGGATGGCCTCATCCTGCACTGTAGGGATTCTATGATTCTATGATCTTTGGACTGTGGGAGGAAACCAGAGCACCCAGAGGAAACCCACGTAGATACAGGGAGAACATGCAAACTTCACACAGACAGTGACCCAAGGCCGGAATCGAATTCTGGTGCTGTGAGGCAGCAGTGCTAACCACTGTGCCACTGTGCCACCCACAAAGGTTGTTAAAGTCTTCCATTATATTTAGTCAAATTGCAATTTATCCATTTTGATACCTTCCTTTATTTTGCAACATTGTTTTCTTTTTGTGCAACCCATCGGCCAATGAAGAACTCTGCTTCGGACACCATGAAGTAGACTTCATAGTTTTGAGTATCTCTCCAGCAAGCCTTTATTAACAACTCGTAACTGTAAACATGCGTTCAGTAGAATGTACAGGTGTGAAGCTGACTGCATTCTCGGGACAGGGTTCCTCGGTTCTCCATTTTGATCCAGAAGGAACTTTTCCAGTGTAGACAATAAAAATACAACAAAATTTACTCCAACTTATAAATCAAAGAAAAGGTTTAATAAAGAAACTTCATTACTCCAAACTTGAGGCCTTACCCTGGGCTATTCCAAGTTCCCCACAATTCCCAACACATTCCAATTTATACTGAGTCAGCAGGTCAGCTGATCATCACATCATTCTGTTATTGATTACATGTTTTACTGGGTCAGCTGACCCTTACAGCTTGTTACCATTGGTCACATTACAACAGATCCAATGTTAACACCAGTTACATTCGAACTCTCCCAGTGCCAGGATTGTCTGGTCACACCAAGAGCCAATGGTCTTTTGGCTGCATCTCCTGCGGCGGTTCCCATCACGGCGATGCCTGAAAGTCCCGGCCAAAGCCTTCACCCGTCTTTGTCCACCTCTCGGCGGGACCTGGCTCTGAATCATGTGCTTCCTACATCAGTTTGTGCGGACGGTACGGTACTCAGTCCTACATTAACGCTGTACATACCAGACCCGACTACTCCAACCACAATTCATTATTTTTATTTCAGCAGTTACGTTTTATTGAGGATCTAACAGCAGTGTTTCAGCACTGGATAACAGAAAGATAACAAATTTATTCAGCTGTTTCAGCAGGATGCAAAAGTGAGATTGCACCTGATCCCCCATATTCCACACACCACCAAACCACCCCCGCCCCGTCCCCTCTTGGTGAGTTAGGTGAAAATTATCCCCACATGTTTTAGTGTGGCTGATTATTTCTTTATTTGTGCAGTTGTGTCGTTCTACAGTAAAATTTCGAGACAATAATTGAACTGCCTGCTGCTAAGTGAGAAACACAGGGGGCAATTCTCCCAAAAGTGCTGAACTGGTGGGAAAACTGTTCTAGATCATGACTGTTTTTTCAGTGGAACTTCTCACCCGAATCTCCCCACTCTGTGCACTGCAGAGGTCCTCGTCGTCAATCTCATTAAAGACCCAAGGGGGGCGGGGCCTATTCGCGCCGGAGTCTGACAGTTCCGGACCTCTGTGCGTGCGCAGTGGTCCCGATCTGTGAGACTCCACATTTGCTGGCCAGTCCGGTACCCCCGCAGTGCTGTCCTTCCAGCAACCCCCATGGCCTGGTCACGGCACCCACAGCAATTCCCGGGCCAGCACTGACCCCCCCTCTCCCCAGAGCACCCTGATGTCCAGCCCAACCCCTCCCTCCAGCAGTGATGATCCCTGCACCCGCCTCACCCCAGCAGACACCCACACCCTGCTGACCCCACTCCCCGGGGTCAGACACCCCCTCGGGAGGCAGGCTCCCCCCGGCAGAGCACCCGCCCCACCCAGCCTGCCCTGATCGCTGGCCTCCATCCATCTTAGACCAATCCCAATGCAGAATGGCAGCGGGACCCCCCATCCCCACCAACCTCCCCCTAGGCCCCACCCACAATAGGCCCCTCCGCCCTTGGCACTATCTCATGCCCGGTGGGCAGTGTCAATGTGCCCCATGGGCAGTGCCACGGTGCCCAGGCTGGCACTGCCAGGGTGCCCATGCCCATGCCCCTGGGGCACCACCCGCCCCCCCACTGTCCTACACCCTAGGGGGCCCCAATTGCCCCCCTTCACTCCGGCATGTCTCCCGCTAGTTCCCCGAACATGGGGAGCTACTCTGAACACCGCTGGAATGAAGTACTCCTGGTGGGGTAGGAGATGCTATCAGGCCCGGCAAGTTCCGTGCCGGGCCCAATAATCACATGCAAAATAGATTTAAAATATATTTTAAAAGATTTAAATCACTTACCTCTCTTCCGATCAGTTTCAAGCGCAGTCCCAACAGTGACTGTTCTCCGGCTCTGGAAGAAGCGCATGCATTGGGAACACATGCGCAAATCCTGCAAAATGGCCGACTCACGATTCTCCCGACCCAACCCGCCAGAAAGTTTGCGGGTCGCAATGGGAGAATCGCCCCCACAATTTCAGGGAAAGAGTCTCAGGAATGGCTTACTGGAGGTAAAGATTGACACTGGAGCGAAGTGTAACGTATTGTCCAGCTGAATGCTACAGGAATTAGACCCGTAGGGGAGACGATGGGCCTAGTGGTATTATCACTAAACTATCAATCCAGAAACTCAGCTAATGTTCTGGGGACCCGGGTTCAAATCCCACCACCGGGATGGTGGAATTTGAAATCAGTAATAAAAATCTGGAATTAAGAATCTACTGATGACCATGAATCCATTGTCAACTGTCGGGAAAACCCATCTGGTTCACTAATGCCCTTTAATGCATCCTGGGAACCTGCCGTCCTTACCTGTTCTGGCCTACAAGTGACTCCAGAGCCACAGAAATGTGGTTGTCTCTCAACTGCCCTCGGGCAACTAGAGATGGGCAATAAATGCTGACCAACCAGCGACGCCCATAGCCCACAAATGAATTTTAAAAAGCTGTCTTGTTCGGGTAAGATCTAACCAGTTACTTAATTGAACATTGAATTACATAGAATTTATCCATAATGTACATTTTTTAAATTTTTATGGCTCTGCAGTGCTCCTGTTTGCCTTTTTCTATTAAGTTTCGACATTCACATTAATAATGGGAATTTCCTATGTAAATCTATCACCCTCCTGCCATTAGTAATATTGTCACTCATCAGATTCGTATCACTCACATCCTCAGCTGTGCTGCAGGGAAACATCAAACCAAGCTGGCTACTTTTCTTCCCAAATTGCTTATCGAAATATTATATAAAATTAAAGGATTGAATTATGAACACAGGCTCTTGTTCAATTATCTCCCACCCTCTACCTCCACATTGATTGAAGGCTATACAAGGGCTGCGGTTTTAGGCTCTCATTAATGAAGGGAATGGGCACAGAATTCTGTGTCACCAGCCAGCATGCCAGTTGCCTGGCACTACCCTACCCCTGTGCCATTTTCCCAGAGGTGTTGGTGGGTGTGATGGGGGGGAGTAAACAGCAGGGTATCTGCTGCAAGCAATGGGTAGCCAGTTAAGGCCTATTACGGCCTACTCTCAGAGGCCCGCTGGAATTTTCCAGTCAACTGCCCAGTACCTGCAAGTATCGGGGAACAGTCAGCTGGCAGACCAGTGGACCGGGAAGGTTTTGAGCCTCTTTCGTGACTGCCTGGTCTCAGCTGCAGCCATAGACCCAGCTGCTGATTCTGTTTTTTATTTAACAGTTTAAGCTGTTGGAGTTAGAGGGCGCCTCAGATTGGTGGTGCCCTCTCTCTATCAAGAAGCTATAAGAAGCAACTTCCTGCTTCTTCTGAGGTAGAGGGACTCCTATTGGCCCTCACACTTCTTAATCAGATAACAAGCCAATCCTTTGGCCACTCATTGGCCAATCTGGGGGAAGTGACAGCAAGGCAACTGCTCCCCAGACGATGCAGGGTTGGGACTTCCATTTGACCGGTACATCAATGTGCAAAAGCCCATGAGGAAAATCTTGCCTTAATGTTGACTCCATATCAACCCATCTTAAACTGAAGGTTTTGCCTCATTGTGTGCTCACAAATCCTGCAACACTTCCCCATTACACTTTCCCCATCCTTGCCCAGATGTCACTCTTTATGACCATGCTGTATGTAAGCACATCCTGAGGTTCATGAAGACTAATTCTTCTTGACTATATTCTGAGATGAACGAGTGAAAGTGTGCAAACTATTGTTGCTTTCCAAAGCTCATGAAAATAGGTACTACTTTCCTTACAAAATCATGGAATGGAATCCCTACAGTGCAAAAGGAAGCCATTCAGCCCCTCTGCACTGACCACAATCCCACCCATAATTCAATATATTTACCTGGCTAATCCCCCTGACATTAAGGGGCAATTTAGCATGGCCAATCCACCTAACCTGCACATCTTTGGAGTGTGGGAGGAAACTGGAGCACCTGGAGGAAACCCATGCAGACACAGGGAGAATGTGCAAACTCCACACAGACAGTCACCCAAGCCAGGAATTGAACCTGTGTCCCTGGCACTGTGAGGCAGCAGTGCTAACCACTGTGCCACCGTGCCGCCCCAAAATCATAGTTTTGACTTTGAAGCACAGGCTGAAAATATTCACAAAGATGTCAGCTGTATTATTCCACATCCCAACACCATATCTCCGCTCTATTGGTCTATTTTTGATACTTCCCATTCGTAAGCCTGCCTTGCAGTGAGACTTTGTTGTCTATAGAGGCAAGCGGAACCCTTTCAGACAGCAGACAGATTTTGATCTCTTCAGTCAAGGCAGGTTTTGAACAGTTTCCAGCTACTTGCTAATGTGTAACCCATCATACCAACATAGTGACATATATGCTCAAAGCAAATATTAGAAGAGTATCCTGTTCATTCCAACTGAAGATCTATCGCAGCGGCGATGCTGTGGTCCTACACTCCCAGAAAAGAGCTACACTGACTCAGAGAACATGTCAGAACTGCAGGGTTGAGCTGTAACAAAGCCATGTCTGATTCCTCATGTCCTCTATTCAACTGCCGACCTGTACATTCTTTTCTCTCTCTCTTTCCCTCTCCTTCTTATACCATGTCAGTGGACTACTGTAAAACACTGGATTAGAAAAGTGTTCCATATATCGAATCTAGGTTGCTGCTATTGTCAAAATTAAATCTTATGAAAAAGGGTGCTAAAGGTAACCCATCAAAGTTACAGAAAGAAATGTGCTTTTCAGGCCAATATCCCAGATATTACTCAGCCAATCAGTGGCGGCACAGTGACACAGTGGTCAGCACTGCTGCCTCACAGCACCAGGGACCCGGGTTCAATTCCGGCCTCAGGTGACTGTCTGTATGGAGTTTGCATATTCTCCCCGTGTCTGCGTGGGTTTCCTCCCTCAGTCGAAAGATATGTGAGTTAGGTGGATTGGCCATGCTAAATTGCCCCTTAGTGTCCCAAGATATGTTGGTTGGATGGATTAGCCATGGGAAAGGGTGGGTGGTGGGCCTGTCTAAGAAACTCAGTTGGAGAGTTGATGCGGACTCGATGGTCCAAGTGGCCTCCTTCTGCACTGTAGGGATCCTATGAACGATGATTCAATCGCGAGCTGTATGTTAGTAGAAATTGCAATCAGTTGCAGAGACCCAGGTTTGAAGCTTAAATCCCACCTCGGCCTTCTCGGATATGGTTGACGTTCTGACGCAGATTGAAAGGATTGTATTCCATTACAATTAATGTTCTTCTGAGCAACCAAAGACCCAGACAAACAGATAGTCTTTTTGTCTTGTGTGATTCCAAATAGTCCAACATGGATGGTAGCAGCAGTGTTAGAGGAGATTGAACAATCTAGCCTTTGCTTCTCTGAGGAGATATTTAACATGAGATGCTGTTATATTTCACTATTAACTGCATGAAGGAATATATATATCAGTATAGTATATGGATAATCGTATGTTTTGCAGCAGTGCTGGTGAAATCAGATTCCCCTGATGGCTCAGTGAATGTGTCCAGTGAATGCAGGCGCTGAATATCCTAAATCCAATTCTCTTTTTTTTAATACAGCAATAATGCGGTTGGAATACTTGGCATCCATGGAGTTCCACTCATTACAAATGCCTTCAAGTAAAGAAAGGGGGGAAGGGGAAGGAAATAAATAAACGTGGGAAACCAACAAGTCAAAGCCTTCTATTAATGAGTTGAATGCGTGCAGGGCATGGATACAGAGACCGGAATATTATCACTATTCATGCCGGCGGGATTTTGCCATCTCGCTGCAGTGAACAGAGATTTGGCTGGCCGCCAATTTCTCCGACCTCACTGCAGCTGGTGCGTGGTGTGAATGGCCGGTAAGATCACGCCCAATGTGACTAATCCAAACCCACTTAGTCAAAGGTGAAACTGCTTTATACCTGATGTAGCAGGCCCACCTACACAAAGGTACATGAACGTGCGAACTAGGAGCAGGAGTAGGCCATTTGGCCCCTTGAGCCTGTTCCGCCATTGAATAAGGCCATGGCTGATCTGATAGAATAACTTCAACAACACCAATTCTGATATGCTACAATTCTGCACAGTGCAAGGTTGGGAAGGCTTTAGAGAGGATGCAAAAATGACTTACAAGAATGGCCGCAGATGCTGGAATCTGAAACAAAAATGGAAAATGCCAGAAAATCTTAGCAGGTCTGACAGCGTCTGTGGAGAGAGAAACAGAGCCAACGCTACAAGGCTGGATGACTATTCATCAGAGCTGTTCCATGTGAATGTTAATTCTGTTCTTTCTCCACAGATGCTGTCAGACCTGCTGAAAATTTCCAGCATTTTCTGCTTTTATAGAATCCCTACAGTGCAGAAGGAGGCCATTCGGCCTATTGAGTCCGCACTGACCACAAATGCACCCAGGCCCTATTCCCATAACCCCACACATTTACCCTGCTAATCCCCCTGACATTAGGGTCAATTTAACATGGCCAATCCACCTAACCTGCATATCTTTGGACTGTGGGAGGAAACACTCGGAGCACCCGGAGGAAACCCACGCAAACATGGGGAGAACGTGCAAACTCCACACAGACAGTGACCCAAGCCGGGAATCAAACCTGGGTCCCTGGCGCTGTGAGGCAGCAGTGCTAACCACTGTGCCACCGTGCCGCTCCCCGGGAAGCTGGGGTTGTTCTGCTCAGAGAAGCAAAGGTCACCAGGAAATTTGATGGAAGAATTCAAATCATGAGGGGTTCCAAACAGAGGAAATGAAACTGTTGTCACTGGCAGAAAGGTCAAGGGCCACAGGACCCTGATTGAAGGGATTGGCAAAAGAACCAACAGCAATATGAGGAAAAGTTTTTCACGCAGAGTGGTTAGGATCTGGGACTCATTGCCTGAGAGTGCGATGGAGGCAGATTCAATCGGGACTTTCATAAGGGAAGATAAACACCCAAAGTGAAAAAAATTGTCAGTCTACAGAGAAAGGGTGAGGAATATAATGAGTTGCTCTTGCAGAGAGCCAGACCGGGCACGACGGACCAAATGGCCTCCTCCGCACCGTAACCCTGCCATGAATCTGTCACTCTATGAGAATGCAAGGTTTTCCTTTAACTTTTTCACTGTGACTGTCAGACAAATCTTTCCTGTTTAACCTGGTGTTATTGTCCAAGTTACCAGTGTCAGACATTTGACTTAAAAGTTTTAAAGTTTACTTATTAGTGTCACAAGTCAGCTTACATTAACACTGCAATGAAGTTACTATGAAAATCCCTGAGTCGCCACACTCCAGTGCCTGTTCGGGTACACTGAGGGAGAACTTAGCATGGCCAATGCACCTAACCAGCACATCTTTCAATCGCAACACACACCCAGAGGATTCTATCGCAACTCCAGTATGAAATAGATATCTCTAAATTTACAAATTCTGTGTACCTTTATCTGGACCACACCTCCTCTTGTTCATGTACAGGAGGCTATGGGCAGGATTTTTCACCACCCCATTGGTGTGCTTTCCAGCGGTGGAAGGAAGTTGCTCCCTATTGGCCGCTAATGGAGTCTTCTGGTTCTGCCGATTTCTATGGCGTTTTGCATGACTCACTGATGCACCTCAATGAGCACCCGGAAACAAGGCTTTAGAACTGAAGGCTTTAATACATTAACAATGAAACTACTAACACAAATTCACCCGTTCAGACTGAAGGGGTCCTGCCGGAGCAGGGGGTCTTATACCCTGCCACCGGAGGCGGGACCCCACTGGAGTGTGCCATGATAACACCCAGGACAGGTAAACACCCTATCCCAACAACATAGTACAACCCCCATAACAACAACACCCTAGCCCAACAGTAATACAATAACAACCCCAGTGGTGAACCAACGATGGTTCACCACATTCACCCCTCCTTTAGGAACCAAAGGTGGCGGGGTGGATGAAAACAGACAATGACAAAAAAAATAACAGGATTCACAAGTCCAGACGGTCTGGAGGACCACACCGACGCTGCGATCTTCTCAACACCGGTTGCGAAACCGGAGCAGGTGCTTGCGGTGGCTCTCTCAAAACAACATCTGGCTGTCCCCTCAAAGACTCCCGGGCCGGCCGGCCCTGATGAGGCGATGGTGTAGGGGATCCTGGAACGTTTGGTGGTGGTGGTGGTGGTGATGATGGTGGCGCCGATCTCCGAGTCTCAGGCAAGCTGTACATGGGAGTAAAAGTGTTATGCACTGGTCCCGGTGCTGACCGCGCCACGTCTGGGGAAGTAATGAGTAGTGGATCTGTGACTGGGGGAATAGGAGCGACAGGAGTTGCTACGTCCCCTGCGGGCGCCAGGTCTCTAATGGAGACAGTGTCCTCTCGCCCGTCAGGATATGCCACATAGGCATACTGAGGGTTGGCGTGGAGGAGTTGGACCGGTTCGACCAAGGGGTCGGACTTGCGAGCCCTCACATGGCGCCGCAGAAGGACGGGTCCTGGGTACGTCAACCAGGCTGGCAATGAGGTCCCCGAGGACGACTTCCGAGGGAATGAGAACATCCTCTCGTGGGGAGTAGCATTGGTTGCCGTACACAGGAGGGAGCGGATAGAATGGAGCGCAGTTGGAAGGACCTCCTGCCACCGGGAGACTGGAAGGCCCTTGGATTTCAGTGCCAGTAGGACAGCCTTCCAGACTGTAGCATTCTCCCTTTCCACCTGTCCGTTACCCCTAGGGTTGTAGCTCGTGGTTCTACTAGAGGCAATCCCGAATGAGAGCAGGAATTGCCTCAAGTCGTTGCTCATGAACGACGAGCCCCTGTCGCTATGAATATAGCAGGGGTACCCGAACAGGGTAAAAAGCTCACTGAATGCCTTGATGACGGTGGCAGTCGACGTGTCCGCACAGGGGAAAACAAACGGAAACCGGGAAAATTCGTCTATTATGTTAAGAAAATAGACATTCCGATCCGTTGAGGGAAGGGGGCCCTTAAAATCTACACTCAGCCTCTCAAAAGGGCGAGTGGCCTTGACCAAATGTGCCCGGTCTGGTCGATAAAAGTGTGGTTTGCATTCTGCGCAAATCCGACAACTTCTAGTAACTGACCTGACCTCCTCCACCGAGTAGGGTAGGTTGCGGGCTTTGATGAAGTGGTAGAGTCTGGTGACTCCAGGATGACACAGATCATTGTGGAGAGCCTTCAAGCGGTCCTCCTGCATGATGGCGCATGTTCCGCGCGAGAGGGCATCCGAGGGCTCATTGAGCTTCCCTGGACGATACATAATATCGTAATTATAGGTGGAGAGCTCAATTCTCCACCGCAAGATCTTATCGTTCTTGATCTTGCCCCTCTGCGTGTTACTGAACATAAACGCCACGGATCGTTGATCCGTGATCAGGGTGAACCGCTTACCTGCCAGGTAATGGCGCCAGTGTCTGACTGCCTCCACAATGGCCTGAGCCTCCTTTTCCACCGCTGAGTGCCGAATCTCTGGGCCTTGAAGGGTGCGGGAAAAAAACGCGACGGGCCTGCCTGCCTGGTTTAGTGTGGCGGCTAGGGCGAAGTCCGATGCATCACTCTCCACCTGGAAAGGGATGGATTCATCCACCGCGTGCATCGTGGCTTTCGAGATGTCGCTTTTCAAAACCTTGAAGGCCAATTGGGCCTCCGGCGTAAGTGGGAAGGTCGTGGACTTAATGAGCGGACGAGCTTTGTCCGCGTAGTTGGGGACCCACTGTGCATAATACGAAAAGAACCCGAGGCATCTCCTCAGTGCTTTCGTGCTAGCGGGCAAGGGAAGTTCAGTGAGTGGGCGCATACGGTCTGGATCAGGGCCAATGACCCCGTTTTCCACCACGTATCCGAGGATGGCTAACCTATGCGTACGGAATACGCACTTCTCCCTGTTATAGGTCAGATTCAGGCGAGATGCAGTGCGTAGAAAGTGTTGGAGATTCGTGTCGTGGTCCTGCTGGTCATGGCCGCAGATGGTGACGTTATCCAGGTACGGGAAGGTAGCCCGCAACCCGTTCTGGTCCACCATTCGGTCCATAGCACGCTGGAAGACCGAGACCCCATTGGTGACACCAAATGGAACCCTGAGGAATTGGTATAGACGACCATCCGCCTCAAAAGCCGTATATTGTCGGTCCTCTGGGCGGATGGGGAGTTGATGGTAGGCGGACTTAAGGTCTATGGTAGAAAACACTCGGTACTGCGCAATCTGATTGACCATATCAGAAATGCGCGGGAGAGGATACGCATCCAGCTGCGTGTATCTATTAATGGTCTGACTATAGTCGATGACCATCCGAGGTTTGTTCCCGCTTTTGACTACCACGACCTGCGCTCTCCACGGACTAGCACTGGCCTGTATGATCCCTTCCTTGAGGAGCCGCTGAACCTCAGATCTAATAAAGATCCGGTCCTCAGCGCTGTAACGCCTACTTTTAGTAGCGATGGGCTTGCAGCCAGGTACCAGATTTTTAAAAAGGGATGGTGTCGTGATCTTCAGGGTGGATAGATTGCACGCGGGGCGCTTTGGGCAATTTGGAGGCTGCGGCTGGTT
This sequence comes from Mustelus asterias, assembly GCF_964213995.1. Lineage (NCBI taxonomy): Eukaryota > Metazoa > Chordata > Chondrichthyes > Carcharhiniformes > Triakidae > Mustelus > Mustelus asterias. Next base: position 63,487,176 of record NC_135812.1, on the reverse strand, counting down.
CCCTACTGCCAGTGAAGGGAGTGGCCCACCGTACTGTAGGATCACACTCCTCATGTGGGCCATAAAGTTTAGTCCGAGGAGAATTGGCGCGCAAAGGTGAGGTAGCACAAGGAGCCTGTATTGCTCGTAAACTGTGCCCTGTACCTCAAGAGTTACCATACATTGTCCTTGGATCGGTACAGACCGGGACTGTGATGCCATGGAAATTGTCTGTTTGGCAGGGAGAACCCGGAGTCCACACCTTTTAGCAGTTTCAGGGTGTATGAAACTTTCGGTGCTCCCACTGTCAAACAGACAATTTACAGTTCTGCCACTAACCTTTACCTCCATCATGGAATGTTCCAGTCTGTAATGCCTGGTCTGATCCAGAGAGATCGACGCCACCGTTGGCCCCTGGGTGTCACTGCATGCTGCCGATGTGGATGCTGAGGACCCCTGCTGGTCGCTGCTGCATGCTGCCGATGTGGATGCTGAGGACCCCTGTTGGTCGCTCCTAGTCGTCGTGGACCATGATGGCCGCCCCCATGAATCGCATGTGGCCGAGGGCTCCAAGCGCAGCGACTCCTGGTGGTCTTCCTCCTCCTCTGTCTGCCACGATGGCGCCGTCCTGAGATCGCACGTGGTCGGACCTCGTGGGTACTGCAGCGCCGAAAGAGATGGTCTCCGTTCTGGAGGGTTACAAGCTGCACTGCCGTTTTTAGGTTTGGACCTGCAGACTTTGCCGTAGTGGCCTTTTTTACCGCACTGGCTGCAGATTGCCGTTCTTGCCGGACACTGTTGCCGTGGATGCTTGGCCCCACCGCAAAAATAGCATCGCTGGCCACCTGGAGCTGCCGCCGTCGTCGAATCGATCTGGGAGCGCGGGTTCGCGGGGCGAGGAGGGAGCAGAGCTTGCTCCAACCACGTTGACTGCACGTGGTCCTCGGGGTACAGCGCCAAGCTCTTCGACGCCGCCTCCAACCTCACGGCCATCCCCATTGCCTGGGTCAAGTTGAGTTTCCCCTTTTCTAATAATTTAAGTCTGATGTACGAGGACCCTACCCCTGCTACGAACGCGTCTCGGGCGAGGTCTTGCATGTACTGCTCGGCGGAGACATCCTTACAGTCACAACCCCTGGCAAGCTGCAGGAGTTCATTGGCGTAGTCTTCTATGGTCTCGCCCGACTGCCGACGTCGTGTAGCGAGGAGATAACGAGCGTGAATCTCGTTGGGTGGCGTAATGTACCTATTCTTTAGGAGCTCGACGGCACCCTGGTAAGTGGAAGCTGCACGAATGGCTAGGTAAATCGTGTCGCTTACCCTTGCGTGGAGGACCTGGAGTCTATCACTGTCTGTAGTGATAGCTACCGAGGCTGCCAGGTAGTCCTCGAAGCACTTCCACCAATGTTCGAACGTGTTAGCTGCACCGACCGCACGTGGGTCCAGTGTCAGACGATCCGGTTTTAGGATCTGTTCCATATTCTCAGTTAATGTATTAAATTGATGCACCTCAATGAGCACCCGGAAACAAGGCTTTAGAACTGAAGGCTTTAATACATTAACAATGAAACTACTAACACAAATTCACCCGTTCAGACTGAAGGGGTCCTGCCGGAGCAGGGGGTCTTATACCCTGCCACCGGAGGCGGGACCCCACTGGAGTGTGCCATGATAACACCCAGGACAGGTAAACACCCTATCCCAACAACATAGTACAACCCCCATAACAACAACACCCTAGCCCAACAGTAATACAATAACAACCCCAGTGGTGAACCAACGATGGTTCACCACACTCACCCACCAGGGGACCTGTCATGGGGAGTTGCCTTCAGCGGGCCCTAAATCTACTCAGACATAGTCAGATGTGCAAACTTAGTAATAAAAGTACAAAATGCTGGATAAACTCAACAGGTCTGGCAGCGTCAGAGGATCGGGAAACAGAGTCAATGGCTGGGATTCTCCAATACCGCTCACGTCCTGCCCCCGCTGACAGCGAGAATGGAGGATATGGCACTCAGCCAAACCACCATTCACTTCAGCGGGACTGGAGAATCCCAGCCACGGGTGAGGTCGTAGAATTCTGGCCAGTGTTTCTAATCCCTGCCTGCCCTGCTGAGTTTATCCAGAATTTCCGCTTTTAATTTCAGACTTCCAGCATCCGCAGTATTTGGCCTTTATTTTAATGTAAATCTTGTACATGACAATAAAGTAAGTTTTTTTTTTAAATCCTCTCATCGGGGGTGGCACGGTGGCACAGTGGTTAGCACTGCTGCCTCACAGCTCCAGGGACCTGGGTTCGATTCCCGGCTTGGGTCACTGTCTGTGTAGAGTGTGCATGTTCTCCCCGTGTCTGCGTGGGTTTCCTCCGGGTGCTCCGGTTTCCTCCCACAGTCCAAAGATGTGTGGGTTAGGTGGATTGGCCGTGCTAAATTGCCCCCTAGTGTCAGGGGGATTAGCTAAGGTAAATACATGGGGTTATGGGGATACGGCCTGGATGGGATTGTGGTCGGTGCAGACACGATGGGCCAAATGGCCTCTTTCTGCACTGCACGGGATTCTATGATGCCACAACCATCTCTGCTGATTGCCAAGTGGCTGTATTGAATAAAAAGGCTCCAAATGCCAGACAACAGGTCTTGCATCACGAAACATTTACATGTATTTAAACTCTGAATTTCCATTCCATATGAAGGATATGCTTGGGGATTACTTAGACAACCACCCCACTGTGTGTGCAGCGTAAGTGGGGCTGGATTTAAAGTTAATCTGGTTGGGACTTGGAGTAATCTAAAAGGAAGCAGGTGCAGTCCGCACTATAAACTGGGCTCCAGAGACCTTTTCTGCATGAGCAGCGCACTTTCCTCTCCCTATTTTTGCTGCACCTGCAGCCTGTTCTCTCCAGTGATTCCCCCCTCGTCTCATTATCTTGTACTCACAAGCTATTTTTCAAGTCCGCTCTATCTATCGCTAACTCAAATCTTGCTCTCTCTCCCTCTCCCTTCTCCTCTCTTTTAGGCCTGCCATTGATATTCTCCAGCATTTACAAAGTCTCCGTCACATACCAAAATTCAATCAAATAACACCTATTTGTTTAATTTTCACAGGTCATTTACATGTCCCCCAGGAGCCGGGTGGAGTCACTGTTCAATTTGATTCCATTTAGAAGCCTCACAACTCATCAGTTGCCGAGGATTCTGCCGTTCTGCATATTTGACCTGGATGCAAACCCAGTTCCCCAAGGTAAAGGAAAGGACAGTCAGTGTATGTTGCCCAGAACAACCGCCCAGCCTCAGAAAAAAAGGCCTCAGAAAGAAGTAGACTCAATTTACAGTCAAATGGTTTTAGTGAGAATTTTATTGCACCAAGCCATCCAGGTACTCGAGAGCAGAGATGGCAATGTTGCATTCTTTAAGGTGCATCCCTTGTGTCACAGATATTGACCAACATTGATTCAGTAGACAGCATGTAACCTCTGGCCAAGCAGTAAACCAGGCAGGCCAGCAATACCTGTGTTCGCAGCACACCCATCTATTGAAACCTCTGCAGTCACCAGACGATAGGCATGTTTCACTGTCGCTGCTGTTAAACTATATTTATTATCAGATATTTCTGGTTAGGTTTAATAATAGTTTTACTGATGCTGCCAGATATAGAGTGGGGAATTTTCCATCTCCAGTATAAAAGCTAAAGCAGCTCAAGATAAATATTTAATGACAGAATGAATAAATAATCTGATTTAAAGGTCTGAGAATTCTCTGAGTGCTCCCGAGTACTCGTCATAAAACATCGATGCCTGAACCCTAAAGATGTTCTGAGTATTGATTTTTGATTGCTCTGGAAGGAATACAAATCATTCATGTTTCTTCAAAGAAACTTCAATTCTATTCAAAAAAATGGTGAGATATCCTAGTGTTTTTTAATTTGATCCTGAGACGAGCTTTTTCAACCATGTACTCACGCCATCACTAAGACGTTAACATTACTTGACTTTGCCACTGCCTGATTTCATCTTCTGCTCAAAAACCTCGCTCATGCTTCTGTTAACTGCAGACTTGGCCATTCCAATTCACTGCTGGCTGCTCTCTCCCGGCACTTGCGGCACTTGCTTAGAAATGACCTGCTCACTGACATTGTGCAGCGTAATTCCACAAAAATCACCCACTGTCCCTGGAGGGACCCGGAGGCGTTTACTGCCACTGTGACCTTCAGAGCCACCGGGCACAGGGTGTCCACCCATACAATTGGATTTTGATTTGATTTGATTTATTGTTGTCACATGTATTAGTACACAGTGAAAAGTATTGTTTCTTGCGCGCTATATAGACAAAGCATACTGTTCATAGCGAAGGAAAGGAGTGCAGAATGTAGTGTTACAGTCATAGCTAGGGGGCAGAGAAAGATCAACTTAGTGCGAGGTAGGTCCTTCAAAAGTCTGATGGCAGCAGGGAAGAAGCTGTTCTTGTGTCGGTTGGTACGTGTCCTCAGACTTTTGTACCTTTTTCCCGATGGAAGAAGGTGGCAGAGAGTAAGTCCGGGGTGCGTGGGGTCCTTGATTATGCTGGCAGCTTTTCACAGGATCCTTACGATACAGAAGTAGGCCATTTGTCTCATCAAGCCTGCACCAACGACAATCCCACCCACGCCCTATCCCTGTAAACCTCTGTATTTACCCCACTAATTCCCCCTGACACTAAGGGGCAATTTGGCATGGTCAATCAACCTAACCAGCACATTCTTTGACTATAGGAGGAAACTGGAGCACCAGGTGGAAACCCATGCAGACACGGGGAAAATGTGCAAACTCCACACAGACCAAGCTGTGAATCGAACCCGGGTCCCTGGTGCAGTGACGCAGCAGTGCTAACCACTGTGCCACCATGCCGCCCGAGGCAGCGGGAAGTGTAGACAGAGTCAATGGATGGGAGGCTGGTTTGCGTGATGGATTGGGCTTCATTCACGACCCTTTGTAGTTTCTTGCAATCTTGGGCAGGGCTGGAGCCACACCAAGCAGTGATACAACCAGAAAGAGGCTAGTTCTGGACCAATCATCTGGCAAATGCTCATCATGGCTTCCCATGAAAGCTGTAGCCTCCTGCTGCGCCAGACTTCATGTCCAACAACACTGCCCGCACACCCTAACAGCTGGGTGGTGGCGTCTTCTGCGGGGACGTGTTCCTTATCCTCCCAGCTGTCCCTCCAGATGCTGTGCCAGTGTGCACTGGCCCGAGGTGAATGCCTGCTACCACCAGGCCTCCGCCCTCTTTGTTCCCTGTCCTCCATCTCCTCAGAGGAGGTGCTCCCTGCCAGTAAACAATATCCATCTGTGATACGCAGGATGGGACTGACCCGTGTACAAAGGGTGTCAGGAGGGAACCAAACCTCCAGTGCCAGAGGACAGCAATGTCGAGAAAGGACTCTACACTGTGCTGAGTCCAACGCAGAAAACCCTCTCTCAAAACCCTAAACTCCATCTCAGCCCAACTCCTCATCCAGCATTTCATAGAAGAGAATCATAGAATCCCTATAGTGCTGAAGGAGGCCATTCAGCCCATCGAGTCTGCACCGACCACATCCCACCCAGGCCCTATCCCCGTAACCCCACATATTTACCCGCTAATCCATCTAACCTACGGATCCCAAGAGACCAAGGGACAACTTAGCATGGCCAATGCACCTAACCCACATATCTTTGGACTATAGGAATTTGCTCCATTCCCCTATTATCCTGCCCTTGAATCCAAAAAGTTAAATAAACGTTTGATCCTCCTGCCCATGTTCCCCGTGCGCTGAGCTTGAAGTCATACGGGGCACCTCAAATCTTGGTCAAGTCGGGATTTCATCCCCTCAACAAGCAGTGCAATGGTCGGTGGGTGGGCTGCCAATCCACACCTGCGCCCGCCGCCCAAAATATCACGTGAGTGTGCAATGACATCAGGACACACCCCCAATCTCATTACGCGCTATTCAATGTGTTTCCGGGTCGGGCACATGTCCGTCAGGCAGACATAACATTCTACTCAATGTCTAACGCTTAACTTCACTGTGGTTGATAGCATAGCATTGATATTTATTTTTGTACGGAAACAAGTCATTGATTCCTCAGCTGTTGCTTTTCCTGGGACAGCACAATGTTAAAAGGGATGTTTCTGTGTTTTCTGGAGGGAGGTTACAAAGGTCACAGTGTATAAATTGCACAGAGCTCCTCGGAGGAAAGGCAAAATGGAGACCCGCTATAGTCCAGGATAGGTAAAGATCCACACCGTGCAAAACCATTTGAGACACTATTATGGTGAAAGAATTGGTGCGGGATTGAGCTGCCTGGCACAATATCCAGTCACAAATGCATAAACAATTGAATTCAATCTCAAACAATTAGGCAGCTAGTGTGTGCCACAGTACGCAGAAAACATCCATGCATAAAACTAAAGTCAGTAAGAGAGCACATGCTCCTTAATTACCACACTGCCTATTTTATAAACATGCCTATTCCATAAAGCCTGGAAGCAGAAATAGGCCATTCGGCCCATCACTCCAATGATGTTTTGTCTCAGAGTTGAAAATGGTGTACATAAATAAAAATGGAAGATACTAGGCTCCCTGATCAGTCAATCCATCGCCTGGCATTACAACAGCTTATGCATGGTGGACACACTTGCTAGCAGCTGGAAATGATTTGCTATCTTAGAATCATAGAAACCCGACAGTGCCGAAGGAGGCCATTTGGCCCATCAAGTCCGCGCCAACAACAATCCCACCCAGGCCCTATCCCCGTAACCCTACATATTTACCCCGCTAATCCCTCTAACACGCACATCCTGGGACACTAAGGGGCAATTTAGCATGGCCAATGCACCTAACCCATGTAGCTTTGGAGAGTGGGAGAAAACCGGAGCACCCGGAGGAAACCCACGCAGACACTGGGAGAATGTGCAAACTCTGCCAAGCCGGGAGCTGAACCCGGGTCTCTGGAGCTCTGAGGCAGCAGTGCCAACCACTTGCCCGATGCAGCATTTCCATCTCCAGACAGCACATTTTATTGCACCAACATACACACTCTTGTACCGACAACATTTCTAAGGCAATAGGTATTATTTTCTTGCAGTGAAAGACAGCTCACCATCACACCAGTGTAACAGAATCAGTGGTGACATGCAGTAGATAAACCTCTTTACCTGCTGTGAAACCCCAATTTCACGGTTATCACAGCGTGAAAGGAGGTGCTAAAGGACAATGAAGTTTATGGAGTTGAGGCCGTCCCTGGTTTGTTGAGTGTTGACTGCGATGATGAGTTTCACTGACACCAGGATCAATGCAATGCTGTGCTGTGACACACAGGGCAGTGTATTACTGGCATCACACCAGAAATGTACACATGTTCATCCCAAACAGCAGTGTAATGGGACCATTCGCAGTCACTTCAACTCCCTGTGCCACAGACACCATTTGAAGTACATTCCAGTCCAGGCATGCACAGTTCAGAAAGCACTGAGTTCAGGAGGGAACGTCTAAATGAATCACTGATTGCAGATGAGGGATTTAAAATGATTAAGAGGTTTAATTGTGGAGATGCGGAGAAATGAGAGCTGTGCACACCATCTCATTCTCTGAACCACAACGCAATTAAAATACAGGACGCGTTGTACCAGTGCTGAGAATGATGTGCACAGTTGCCTCCTGAAAGCTAGCATCCCTTACGTCTGTGCTGCAGTGGTAAACTACATTCCTGCTTATTTGACCAGTGCCTACTACAGAAGACCCAATGGTGAAAAGGTCAGATCCGATTCAGGGACTGAGGTTATGTCCATGCTGAACCGCAGCCTCCTTACAAACACATCCAGGTCGGGGGTAATCACAGAATCATAAAATGGTTACAAATACAAAAAGATGCCACTCAGCCCATCCCATCCATACTAACTCTCCACAACAACAGCTCAGCTGGTACCACTCCTTGGCTTTTTGCCTGTAATTCTGCGATTCTTTCCTCCTCGGGTAATTATCCAATTTCCTTCTGAAATTATTGGTTGACTCTGTCTCCATCACAATCACAGACAGTGGGCCCGATTTTACCATCGAGTTACGCCCGTTTTCAGGCGCGAAAACTTGGTAAATTTGGGCGTGAAGCGAGTAGCGCGATCCATGCCTGCCTCCACACCGGTTCCCCCTTTACTAAGGCCAGAAAATGGCTGCCATCGGGACGATGTCCGAAAGGGGCGCGACGGCCATTTAAATGCATTTGCATTCATTTAAATTGTCCTAATAGGCTGCATGCGCAACCTTACCGGCATCTCCCCTTTTACCACCGCATTCACCCATCCAGAATCGGCGTGAAACAGACATGCTCCACAAAAGTCCGATTCAGGCGCTCCAGCTAGTGAAGAGGCATGGGGGGAGGAGGGGTGGGGAGATGTGTCTGACGGCTCTCTGCTTGAGATCGGTGGAAGGGCAAGGGGGGGCATCCGCTGCCACTCTGCCTGTGATCAGTGAGGGGGAAGGAGGGGAGGGTCCCGCGATCGGTCTCGGTGGTGAGGGGTTGGGGGGGGATAAGGGGGTCAGTAATGTTGTGGGGGTGGGGCAATGCCTGTGGGGGCCAGGGGGAGGAATTATCCGGCCCAGGAGGGATGTGGCAGTGGAGCAGCATTCTATCATTTTTTTTCTGCGCATGCGCAGTTGGAGGCTCCGATCGGAGCTGCAGGATTTTGGGCCCGTTTAGTCCCGCCTACAAGCCTGTGCAGAGCGATTCCGACTCACTGATATTTTTGCAGGCAGGGTGCGTATGGGGGCGCCTCAAAACAGGCCTAAAAGTCGGATCTGAAACACTCCCAGTTTCAAGTCCGCCCAGCACTTAGAATCAAAATGGTAAAATAGGGCCACAGTGTCTTCCAACCCCCAAGCACTCACGGCATAAAAAGTTTCTTCCTTAAGTTGCCATTGGTTCTTTTGCCAATGACCTTAGATCGGTATCTGGTTCTTACACCTCTATGGGAATGGTTTCTCTCTGTCTACTCTGCCCAGACCCCTCTTGATTTTGAACACCTCTGACAAATCTCCTCTCTGCTTTCTCTTTTCTATGGAGAACAGTCACAGTTTCTGTGTAACTGAAGATGCAGAAGATTCTGGAACTGTCTCAGCAGATTGGAGAGTGGCAAATGCGACCCCACCATTTTAAAAAGGTGGGAGGGAGGAAAAAGGGAATGACAGAGCGGCTAGCCAAACATCAGCAGCAGGAAAAACGCACGAGGCTGGAACTTTTCAGTTGTTCACGCCAGCGGGATTCTCTGGTCCCACTGGCAGTGTTCCCCCGTCCGTGGGTTTCCCGGCATCGTGGAGTGGCTTCAATCGAAAATCTCATTGACAGAGGAGAGAACAGAGAATCCCGCCACCAGCAAACGTCACACCACCTCCCGCCGCCAAGGTAACTCGAGGTGACTCAATGTGGCAAGTAGTAAACCAAAGGATTTATTGGTTGAGAAGGACTATATACAATGTAGGGTTTAACAGCGCAACTGTACAGGTTTACTCCTAACATAGAATCATAGAATCTCTACAGGGCAGAAGGAAGCCATTCAGCCCATGGAGTCTGCACTGACCACAATCCCACCCGGGCCCTATGCCCGTAACCCCTCGTATTTACCCCATTAATCCCCCTAACCTACGCATCTTGGGACACTAAGGTGCAATTTAGCATGGTCAATCCACCTAACCTATGCATCTTTGGAGGGTGGGAGGAAGCTGGAGCACCTGGAGGAAACTCACGCAGGCACAGCGAGAACTTGCAAACTCCACACAGACAGTTACCTGAGGTGGGAATTGGCCATGCTAAATTGCCCCTTAGTGTCCCAAGATGTGTAGGTTAGGGGGATTAGTGGGGTAAATACGTGGGGTATGGGGAGAGGGCATGGGTTGGATGTTCTTTCATGGCGTCGGTGCAGACTCGATGGGCCAAATGGCCTCCTTCTGCACTGTAGGGATTCTATGATTGACACTCATCCCAATCCTGATGAAATGTGATCCATGTGTCTCATCTCCTCCCTCAGTGAACGCATTGTTTTCAATGGGTGAATATCTCACTTCCATTCACTCACGCGCCTGCTTGCCTGCTCTGTGTAAGTGAAGAGAGGATGGAGAGGATTGGTGGCGATAGACCAGCACAAATGGTTCAGCTCCGAGATAAAAGGAGGACATGTGCTGGGTATAAATCGTAAATCTGTGTCCCTCTGGAGTCATAGGGAGCTGACAAGATAGCTGGTGCCATCTCTGACACAAATATGCCAACTTCATTCCATCAGCGAATCATAGAATCCCTACAGTGCTGAAGGAGGCCACTCAGCCCATCGAGCATGCACAGACAACAATCCCACCCAGGCCCTATCCCTGTGACCCCATACATTTACCCCACTAGTCCCCCCGACACTAAGGAGCAATTTAGCATGGCCAATCCACCCAACCCGCACACCTTTGGACTGTGGGAGGAAACTGGAGCATCTGGAGGAAACCCACGCAGACACGGGGCGAATGCGCAAACTCCACACAGACAGTGACCCGAGGCCGGAATTGAACCCGGGTCTTTGGTGCTAAGAGGCAAGAGTGCTAACCACTGTGCCACCCCTGTGTTCATGATTCAATGATTGTAGCATGAATATACTGAGGATGGTAACAGTAAAAATTGTGACTTTGCCATGACAAATCCTATTCCCTTTTTTCTCTTCCTGGCTGTGTGGCATACAGCATGTGTCACAGTATATCCATCAGGATAACTCCTTGACAGATTGAGGCTGCACCGTTATGGCAGCCTACAACGGTACACCAACACAGACACTCACTTTTCTGTGGTGCAGTTGGGGAGTTTATTGAGTTTCCTCCCAGCGAGTCAGAATTGAACTGCACATGAACACACACTGGTGGAAGGGACCAATGTGGAGAACCCACATTGAGGAATCGAGTCCTCTCCAAGCTCTGCTCTGCGGGACACAGTTGCTGTTGTGGATGGGGATAGGGATAGGGTAGGATTTGACAGCCTCACTCATCCCGAAACCTTAAACTCCTGAGGTAAATGGATCTCCCCATGGTCCACCCCTCGCCCGCTCCAATTCCCATGGCGAGCGGGACAGTAAAGTTCCAGCCATGGTTTCCATTTTCTGATATTCTGTCAAACCAGCCACCTCCCGTTCTGTTCTTGTCAATCTGAAATCCTCACCGGGTTGGTAAAACCCGTAACCGCACAAATACTCTCAGCCAAACATTTACCAGAGGGAACTGAGACACCCGCTGCATTAGGTGAGGTTTTATTCAGCTGGGACAATGATAGGTTTAAGTACCCATCTGAACTGATGTTCAAAACTCTCCTCCATTGCCTTGGCCAATCTTACGAGCCGGAAACCTGTCTTGCTCAAGTCAAATTTAGAGTCAGGTTAAAAACAAATCATCTTACTGACACCACCGAATGACACAAAAAGAATACATCCCAAAGCACGTTACACCCATGAACCACTTTAGAAATCATAGAATCATAGAATCACTACAATGCAGAAGAAGGCCATTCAGCCCATTGAGTCTGCATCGACCACAATCCACGCAGGCCCTATCCCCCTAACTCCACATATTTACCCTGCTAGTACCCCCCTACACAAAAGGGCAATTTAGCATGGCCAATGCACCTAACCCGCACATCTTTGGATTGTGGGAAGAACCAAAGCACTTGGAGGAAACCCATGCAGACACGGGGAGAACGTGCAGACTCCGCACAGACAGTGTTCCAAGGCCAGAATAGAACTCAGGTCCCTGACACTGTGAGGGAGCAGTGCTAACCACTGTGCCACTGTGCCGCCCAATGGCACAGTGTAATGTAATGAAGGAAACATGGCAGACATTTTGTGCACAGCAAGCTCCCGTAAACAGCAAGAAATAGTGAACAGATCAGTTATTTTTAATTGATGTTAGCTGAGTGATAAATACTGGCCAGAATAGCAGGGAGACCTCTCCTAACTCCTCTTTGAAGTACAACCATGGTATCATTTACACCCACCTGAGAGGGCAAACGGAGCCTTGAGTTAACATTTCACCCAAAAGAAAGCATCTCTGACAGCTCAGCACTCCCCCAGTACTGCACAAGGGTTCTCAACCTAGATCTGAGGCTCTGGGGTGGGACATTAACTCAGCACCTTTGTGTATAATTACATGGCCAGACAGAAACAGACCATTCATTTGGCCCAACAGGTCCACAGCGGAGTTCCTGCTCCACCTGCCCCTTGGTTCCAAAGTGAACCCAGGCTGAAACTTTGCCTCCTGCCGCCTCGCACAGTGGACTCTGCAGAGGAGGCTGCACCCAACACACATAAGGGGTAGTTTTTGCCAGATTGGTGTGAGGCCATTAATAACAACTGTTGCAGCAAATGATGATGGACAGTGAATTCCATGGTATTGATTAATCCAGAATAAAGGATCCATAAGTGTACGTTTATGAAAAGACAATCTTCATTTGGTTATCGAGAAACGATAGGAAACTGAGAGCCTGGCGTGGATGATGCGTAGATTATTTTGGTTCCCAATATGCTGCTTACCCTGAAGATGAGGAAAAGGCCAGTGATGTCACCCACCATGTAGAGGTTCCTGAAAGAGACGGTGAAAGGGTGACTTGATAGAAGTCTTTCAAAATTAGGATTTGATGGGTTGTATTTACTTAGAGAAAATGGGCAGATTTTCCCGTCCCGCCCGCCACAGGAATCAAAGTGGGCGGGACAAGGACCATGCAAAGGTCCATTGACCTTGGGTGGGATTTTCTGGCTTTTGGATGAGTGAGGCCGGAAAATCCCGCCCAATGTTTCTGCTTGTGGGGAATACAGAACCAAGGGATATAAATGTCACAATAATAATTTCAGGAGGAACTTCCTGACGCCCAGAGGGTAATTAGAATGTGGGACTCACTGCCACTGAGGCAAATAGTATAGGTGCAGTTAAGTGGAAAGTAGATAGGTAGATGATGGAGAAAGGAATAGTAAGGTATGCTGAAGGAGCTAGATGAAATAAGATGGGAAATGGCTCATGTAAAGCATATGCTGTACAAAGGGTTGTGAACGAAGCCCAGCCCATCACGCAAACCAGCCTCCCATCCATTGACTCCATCTACACTTCCCGCTGCCTTGGAAAAGCAGCCAGCATAATCAAGGACCCCACGCACCCCAGACCTATGCTCTTTCATCTTCTTCCGTCGGGAAAAAGATGCAAAAGTCTGAGGTCACGTACCAACCGACTCAAGAACAGCTTCTTCCCTGCTGCCATCAGACTTTTGAGTGGACCTACCTCGCACTAAGTTGATCTTTCTCTATACCCTAGCTATGACTATAACACTACATTCGGCACTCTCCCCTTCCCTTCTCTATGTACAGTATGCTTTGTCTGCATAGCGCGCAATAAACAATACTTTTCACTGTACACTAATACATGTGACAATAATAAATCAAATCAAATCAAATCAAATGCACTAGCATAGAGCAGTAGGGCTGAATGGCCTGTTTCTCTGCTGTAAATTCTATACTTTTTAATGCCGCCAGCATTCGGCTCAACATAAATAGTTATTGAAAGACTGAAGGATGTGCTATGTTTGTGCTGAGGTCGACCTTGTTTTGTTTGTACCTGATATGGTGTGGAGAAATTGAGAAGGGAGCAAGTCTTACACAAAAATGTAACGTATGAAAAGTTTCTGCAGCCAACGCCAGCGAGGGAGACAGGCTGATCTTTGTTTGTAACATTCCAGTATGTAAATCTGGCTATTATCAGAGCTGAAGAATGTAAGAACTTCTCACTTTTGGCACCACCTGAGTAGCCCCAGGTCAGGTAGAACACAAGTCAGATTCTTCGCAACAATGAAGCCCAGAGACAGCCTCTGACAAGCACACCCCACTACAACAGGGTGATTGCAGCTCCCCACTTCACACACAAGTCCAGCTGTGCGGAAAGCCTCTCTCGTTATCTTTAACGCGCTGTTTCTCTATTTGTATCAAATGCCTGCATGCATTATTTGATAAAACCACTTCACAGACAATGAAACCTGCCTTTCCCTTTCAGACGGTCGACCATTCCAGCGTACTTACATCATTTTCTGTTTCATTTCAAATTAATCTTTCTTTCCCCCCTGAGTCCGTGACCTAAAGTGTACACCAGGTGTGAGCGAAGAAGCCACAACGCATTTTCATTTATAGTGAAGGCAAGAGAACCAAGGACAAGGCTGTTACCTGCCGGGGCTGCCCCTTCTCCATTGTTCCTGGCAGACCTACAAGGTCAGGCCCAAGGCCTGTACAAGTCAAACTCACTGCAAGGACAGCCCCTCTGAGAGAAAACCTCCGCACACCCACCTCCACCCGACCTCACCGCCATGCTTGCTATCAGAGATTGTCCATTCAAAAGCCTGTCCCCCCCTCCCCCTCCATCCTGCAATGTGCTGCTATATGTCTGTGTGGGAAATGGCTCATGTAGAGCATATGCACTAGCATAGAACAGCAGGGCCGAATGGCCTCTTGATTTGATTTGATTTGATTTATTATTGTTACGTGTGTTAGTACACAGTGAAAAGTATTGCTTCTTGTGCGCTATACAGACAAAGCATACCGTTCACAGAGAAGGAAAGGAGAGGGTGCAAAATGTATACAGTGAAAAGCATTGGGCGGAATTTTAAGGCCTCGCTCGGGCGAGACCGGAACTTCCCGCCCAAGGTCAATGGAGATTTCTGTTGTCGGACGCTCGCCCGCGCTGATTGCGTGGCAGGCAAGGTGGTAGAGGTCTCGCCGTTGTTTCTTGCGCGCTATACAGACAAAACATACCTTACATAGAGAAGGAAAGGAGAAAGTGCAGAATGTAGTGTTACTGTCAGTATCTTTTTCCTGATGGAAGAAGGTGGAAGAGAGTATGTCCAGGAAGTGTGTGGTCCTTGATTATGCTGGCTGCTTTTCTGAGGCAGCGGGATGTGTAGACAGAGTCAATGGATGGGAGGTTGACTTGAGTGATGGACTGGGTTTCATTCTTTGACCTTTTGTAGTTCCTTGCGGTCTTGGACAGAGCAGGAGCCATACCAAGCTGTGATACATCCAAAAAGAATGCTTTTTATAGTGCATGTGTAAAAGTTGGTGAGAATCGTAGTGGACATGCCAAATATCCTTAGCCTCCTGAGAAAGTAGAGGCGATGGTGGGCTTTCTTACCTATAGTGCAGGCGTGGAGGGACCAGGACAGAATGTTGGTGATCTGGGCACCTAGAAACTTGAAGCTGTCAACCATTTCCACTTCATCGACATTGATGTAGATAGGGCATGTCCTCTGTAAATTTGCTGTAAATTCTATTCTTTTTAATGCTGCCAGCATTTGGCTCGCTATAAACAGCTTTTCAGGTTTCTATGTTGAACAAGTGTGTCAGTGGGATGGTGAGTGACTATATCTGGAATGGTATGTGTGTGCATGTGTGGGTAGCAGCTGATGTTGAGTCCATGACAAATGTAATATTTTAAACTTCATCTTCCAAAATGGCTGATGTTTCTGTTCCTGTTCCTGGAGCGATTGAATTGTCAATTGAGAATTTGGTCGGCTTCTCCCTGTCCAATTTTCCTGTATTTTTCCTTGCACCTTGGCAATCCAATTTCTCAAGAGAGGAATGGGAGAGATCACATTCCCTACTGAGCCCTGAATTCAGTTCGGTGTCCCAGATGAAGACCCGGTAATAAGACCATAAAACCATAAGACATAGGAGCAGAATTAGGCCACTCGGCCCATCGAGTCTACTCCGCCATTCAATCGTGGCTGATATTTTTCTCATCCCCATTCTCCTGCCTTTTCCCCATAACCCCTGATCCCCTTATTAATCAAAAACCTATCTATCTCTGTCTTAAAGACACTCAATGACCCGACCTCCACAGATTTATATAAATGATCTGGAAGAAGGTGTAACTGGGGTGATCAGTAAGTTTGCGGACGACACAAAATTGGCAGGACTTGCAGATAGTGAGGAGCATTGTCAGAAGCTACAGAAGGATATAGATAGGCTGGAAAGTTGGGCAAAGAAATGGCAGATGGAATTCAATCCTGATAAATGCGAAGTGATGCATTTTGGTAGAAATAATGTAGGGAGGAGCTATACGATAAATGGCAGAACCATAAAGGGTGTAGATACGCAGAGGGACCTGGGTGTGCAAGTCCACAGATCCTTGAATGTGGCGTGACAGGTGGAGAAGGTGGTGAAGAAGGCATATGGCATGCTTGCCTTTATAGGACGGGGCATAGAGTATAAAAGTTGGGGTCTGATGTTGCAGATGTATAGAACGTTGGTTCGGCCGCATTTGGAATACTGCGTCCAGTTCTGGTCGCCACACTACCAGAAGGACGTGGAGGCTTTGGAGAGAGTACAGAGGAGGTTTACCAGGATGTTGCCTGGTATGGAGGGGCTTAGTTATGAGGAGAGATTGGGGAAACTGGGGTTGTTCTCCCTGGAAAGACGGAGGATGAGGGGAGACTTAATAGAGGTGTATAAAATTATGAAAGGCATAGATAGGGTGAACGGTGGGAAGCTTTTCCCCAGGTCGGTGGTGACGTTCACGAGGGGTCATAGGTTCAAGGTGAAGGGGGGGAGGTTTAACACAGATATCAGAAGGACATATTTTACACAGAGGGTGGTGGGGGCCTGGAATGCGCTGCCGGGCAAGGTGGTGGAGGCGGACACACTGGGAACGTTTAAGACTTATCTAGACAGCCATATGAACGGAGTGGGAATGGAGGGATACAAAAGAATGGTCTAGTTTGGACCAGGGAGCGGCGCGGGCTTGGAGGGCCGAAGGGCCTGTTCCTGTGCTGTATTGTTCTTTGTTCTTTGTTCTGCAGCAAAGAGTTCCACAGATTTACCACTCTCTGGCTGAAGAAATTCCTCCTCATCTCTGTTTTAAAGGATTGTCCCTTTAGCCTGAGGTTGTGCCCTCTGGTTCTAGTTTTTCCTACTAGTGGAAACATCCTCTCCACGTTCACTCTATCCAGACCTCGTAGAATCCTGTAAGTTTCAATAAGATCCCCCCTCATCCTTCTAAACTCCATCGAGTACAGACCCAGAGTCCTCAACCGTTTCTCACACGACAAGTTCTTCATTCCAGGGATCATTCTTGTGAACCTCCTCTGGACCCTTTCCAGGGCCAATAAACGAGCGATGAATCATTGCTGCAAAAGGCCATTGAGGAAGTCCAGTCAACAAAGGGCGTTTCACCAGCCAAGGCACTAAACGGGCTTTTAGAAATGGTTCACTCTCGTGAAGGAGTTTGGTTAGTTAGCATTTTAAAAATATTTGAATTATCCCTCAGCACAGTGTCACTTAGCCTCAGCAGGGTGCATTTTGTGTTCAGGCTCCTGGGGGAAAGACCAGCAAGTCATCAATAATATCGCAGAGAAATAGAGAAAGAAGTGGTCTACCTTCTGAGGCTAGAAACCTTGAGCTGGCAGTTTGGTCGATGAGCCTTGAAAAATGGATGACAACACACAAGGCTCTACATTGTGTGAGATGAGGACTGTGAAGGGATCATTTTGGTCATAGGGTAAAAATAGGTGCTCATGGGATGCTATGCAACTAAGACCCTAATTGCTAACGACCATAACTTGAACTTGTCTGTAGGTTTAACACTCATGCTGATTAAACATAATTTTGCACCCACTTTGGGGCGGCACAGTGGTTAGCACTGCTGCCTCACAGCGCCAGGGACCCGGGTTCGATTCCCAGCTTGGATCACTGTCTGTGCAGAGTTTGCACATTCTCCCCATGTCTGCGTGGTTTTCCTCCGGGTGCTCCGGTTTCTTCCCGCAGTCCAAAGATGTGCAGGTTAGGTTGATTGGCCATGCTAAATTGACGCTAGTGTCAGGGGATTAACAGGGTAAATATGTGGGGCTATGGGGATAAGGCCTGGGTGGGATTGTGGTTGGTGCAGACTCGATGGGCCAAATGTCCTCCTTCTGCAAGGTGGGGTTCTATGATTCTTCCACTGAAGGTATGGAATCTTCTTGCTGACGCACAACAATATGTTGTAGAATGGAGGGAGAGGGGAACAGGGTCTTGAACAGGACACTGAGGCCAAGGTGGAGATGATCCAAAAGGGGAGACATGGCCTGTACCCAAAAGGGAGAGAAACGCCACCTTGCCCTCCGATTCCACCTGCCCCTCTTCTCCCTCTCCACCAGACCAAGGGAGAGCTCCCTAGCAAGATGTCCAACACCAAACACTCCATTTCTCATGCTAATTCTTTTTTTATTATTCACTCAGGGGATGTGGGCGATGCTGGCTGGCCTAGCATTTATTGCCCATCCCTGCCCTTCATTTCAGAGGATATCTGGGAGCCAACCACATTTCTGTGAGTCTGGAGTCACATGTAGACCAGAGGGGGAAGGACGGCAGATTTCCTTCCCTAAAGGACATTAGTGAACCAGATGGGTTTTTCTGACAATGGTTTCATCAGTAGACTTTCAATTCCAGATTTTTTTTTGGTATCCAATAGATAGAGTGGCAAGGCACTTACTCTTTACAGATCAAGTCCTCAGAAAACATGGGGAATAACTGGTGCTCAGAAATTGGTGATGCCTTGATCAAGTATGTATGTCCCAGGCAGCCTGTAGATGTGTTTCAGGGTTCATCTTCACAACTCCAGCAGAACATGAACATGAGTGTCCTTTTTAAGAGTGTGTGCAATCTACATCAATCCCAAACAGCTGGCTACCAATAGGAGTGGGCATTAGGACCATTGCTAGCCAGCACATTACACTGCAGCCTCTTTAACGAGCAGTAACATTATTTTTAAGCACGGATCAGCCCATTAACAAGCCTTCGGGTGACTTTTTCTAACATAGGCTTAAACTCTTTTGCCAACATGGGTCTTACAGTGAAGGTGAGCTTAACCAGCATTTAATCTCTTGACTGCAACTTGGCCATTCCGCAAGGCTGCTTAAAACATCCTCTGTGCAATGCGTGAAGAGAGTAGAAACAACTTGTCTGGAATATATTGTCACATTGTGTGACTGGGGAGGCAATGACCCAGTGGTATTATCACTACACTATTAATCCAGAATCGGGTTCGAATCCCACCAAGGCAGATGGTGGAATTTGAATTCAATAAAAAATATCTGGAATTAAGGATCCACTGATGACCATGAAGCCATTGTCGATTGTC
Organism: Mustelus asterias; assembly: GCF_964213995.1. Taxonomy (NCBI): domain Eukaryota; kingdom Metazoa; phylum Chordata; class Chondrichthyes; order Carcharhiniformes; family Triakidae; genus Mustelus; species Mustelus asterias. The sequence continues at coordinate 63,468,021 of NC_135812.1, read as the reverse complement.
GGGAAAACCCATCTGGTTCACTAATGTCCTTTAGGGAAGGAAATCTGCCATCTTTACCTGGCCTGGCCTACATGTGGCTCCAGAGCCATAGCAACTCTCAACTGTTTTCTTTTGGCAACAAGGGATGGGCAATACATGCTGGCCGGGCAGTGACGCCCATGTTCCACGAATGAATAACAAAATAAATAAAAGTAGGTGCTAAATTACGAATTGCAGTTTGCAGCCAAGCCAATGAGGTTAAACCATCTGTAGACACTTTGAAAGGGATCCGGTTCAGATGTTATGTTACAAATAGGAACTACTTTAAGCATTATTGAATTTTTCAAATGTCTGCTTGGACTATATTTATCAAGATGCAGGCTAATGAAGAAGGCTGAGAATCATATCTACATGGCTGGAGGAGATACAAGCCGGAAATTCCTGTTGCAGATATCAGCAGTGCATGAATGCTTAATGCAGCAGTATAACATTCTCCTGTCTACCAGTCTAGCTGAGATGATTAGTTCCTGTATTAAAACCACAGAGTATTTAACTATTTACAATCTATATCAATGACTTGGATGAAGGGACAAAATGTATGCTTGCTAAATTTGCTGATGACACAAAGGCAGGTAGGGAAATCAATTGCAGAGAGTGTCTCAGGGCCGGAATTCTCCAGTGGGATTTTCCGGTCCCGCTGCAGTGTACGGAAATTTGGCTGAGCGCCAATTCCTCCATCCTCACGTGCAATGGCGGCAGGGTGCGAACGGCCGGAAAGTTCCAGCCCCGGAGTCTGCAAAGAGAGTGAGTGGGTAAATATTTGGCAGATGGGGTATAATGAGGATAAATGTGAATTTGCTCACCTTGACAGGAGGAATGGAAACGCAATATATGATTTAAATGGGGAGAGGTATTACGGTTGCGAGCCCCTTTTAGGGGTGAGGTTTTGGGGGTGATGGGGGAGTCATGTGAATGGATCAGCCAATTGGTGTGAATCCTGGGGCTGAGCTCAGGCTTTCCCTATCAGACTGAGACTGGAATCGGAGTAATCAGTAGCACAGCTCTTATACTCTGTACATAGCTTATTTGTTACAATAAATAGTTCATTCAGTCACTAACTTAGTGATCATCAATCCTTGGGATCTCACATTGGTGACAGGGATCAACGGGAGCACCTTCATTTTGATTTGATTTGATTTATTATTGTCACATGTATTAATATACAGTGAAAAGTATTGTTTCTTGTGCGCTATACAGACAAAGCATACCGTTCATAGAGAAGGAAAGGAGAGAGTGCAGAATGTAGTATTACAGTCATAGCTTGGGTGTAGAGAAAGATCAACTTAATGCGAGGTAGATCCATTCAAAAGTCTGATGGCAGCAGGGAAGAAGCTGTTCTTGAGTCGGTTGGTATGTGACCTCAGACTTTTGTATGCTTTTCCTGATGGAAGAAGGTGGAAGAGAGAATGTCCGGGGTGCATGGGGTCCTTAATTATGCTGGCTGCTTTTCCAAGGCATAATGTTCCTATGGGAAATGAAGAATAAGCTCAGGTCTGCCTTTACAAGATGAGAGTCCAATTTCTGAAAGTCAAACAGAAGCTACCTCTACTGTGGCGATACCACCTGATGAACCACGTCGCTCCCAGAGGAAGAGAAGGTCTCCTGACAGACTGAGCTTATGATGGACTGTGTTAAAGAATTGGCCAAGGTGCCCGGTGGGCAGTGCCAAGGTGCCAGACTGGCATTTCCCAAGGGGCACCCCATCTTGCCCTCGACTTCCCCGGGGGGCCTCAATGGCCTCCGGATCTACTGACGAGGCCAACACAACTGTTCCCCATTGCTGGGGACAAGGTGCCACAAAGGCAAGTGAGCCCGGACAATTGCGTCCCAGGGTCGCTGATCACATGTTAATGATGATTTAAATAAATTTAAATAAATTATTCAGCCTCCCACCGGAAATGGGCGGGAGGCTGATCACGCCAGCAATCCGGCGCTGGTAAGATCGCAAGAGGCAAAAAAATCAGGTGCGAACCTGATTTCTCGGTTCTCGTGCGATTTTACCTGCTCGTCCCGCCCATCGATGTAAAATAGCGGCCATTTAATATTTTTAAGGCGGAAGTGGATAGATCCTTGACTAACAAGGGTTTCAAAGGTTATCTGGGAGAAATGTGGAGTTGAAGCCACAATCAGATTAGCCGTGATCTCACTGAATGGCGGAGCAGGCTCGAGGGGCCAAATGGCCTACTCCTGCTCCTAAATTTGTACATTTAGTATCATGCAAGCACATTAGACCATGGTGCCCCAATATCACCCTGCACAAGGGTACAAAGCATTAGTTATAGATCCTGATCAACACTGTTACAGAAAGCACTTCTGCGGTGTTCTGCAGAATGCAGCATGGATACACTGGCTAGGGGCATCGGAAAGAGCATTGCAGGCAGGCAGGAAGTCAAGGTACCAATTACAAACAAAAACTTTCCCGACTAATGTATGCTGCTGCTAATTATTACCTGCTTATCTATAATCGCCAGAAGATGTTAATGGGAGTCAAGTGATTGGGAGAATAATTTAGAAACAGCGTATTTTTTCATTACGTTAGCAGTGTCTTTTTCTTTTAAAACTCTCCCCCAAGTTGACTCCAACCTTGTCCCATAACCAAATTCTCTGCTCAGACAACAGAACTAGAGAATGAGCCACAGAGATTTTAAGGAGTGATGTGTGTGCCAGTGCATGGTAAACACATGATATGGAGTTGCCGGCGTTGGACTGGCACAGTAAGTAGTCTCACAACACTAGGTTAAAGTCCAACAGGTTTATTCGGTAGCACAAGCTTTTGGAGTGCCGCTCCTTCATCAGCGCCACTCCTTCATCACTCATCTGATGAAGGGGCAGCACTCTGAAAGCTCGTGCTACCAAATAAACCTATTGGACTTTGACCTGGTGATGTGAGACTACTTATCATGGTAAACACAACATGGACAATGACACCAATTGTATAACCCCCACACCTACTTAATGGAACATAGGAACATAGCAATTAGGAGCGGGAGTGGGCAATTCAGCCCTTCGAGCCCACTCTGCCATTGTGGCTGATCTTATCCTGGTCTCAACTCCACTTTCCTGTCTGCTCCCTTTATCCTGATTTTCATCAGAAGCATATCAATCTCTTTCTTGAACCTGTTGATTGATTCTGCCTGCACTGCACTCTGGGGCAGTGAGTTCCACACATTCACAACCCTCTGACAGAAGTAGTCAGTCAAGATCAAAGTTGGAGCTTCTTGATTTATCTGTCTCAGTTCCTCGCCACGTGGTACTCATCGAGGCAACACAGTGACATCAAATCTTCAATGTCCTTGCTAAAGTGTGGAGCACAGTACTGCATACAATACACAATTTAGTGTCTCATTAAAGTTCGAAATAAATTCACCACGAGCTTTCATCTTTTCTATTCTATAACACTTTAGATAAAACCTAGCATTCCATTAGCATTTTTTAGCAGCATTATCAACCGAGTGTTCTGCCATTAGTGTCCTGGGAACCAGTACCCCTGTGTCCCTTTGTTTTTCCACAGCATTAAGTCTACTTCCATACAGAGTACAATTACTGTTGCTGCTTTGCCACCAAGATGTACCACCTCACACACATCAATGCGCACAGTTATTAGAAAAAAAACACCATTTTTAAAAATTCATTTATGAGACATGGCCATCGCTGGCTGGCCAGCATTTGTATAGCCCATCACTAGTTGCCCTTGAGAAGGTGGTGGTGAGCTGCCTTTTGAATCGCTGCAGTCCCAGCGCTATGGGTTGACCCACGATGCCGTAAAGGAGGGAATTCCAGGATTTTGACCCAGCGACTGCGAAGGAACGGTGATATATTTCCAAGTCAGGATGGTGGGTGGCTTGGAGGGGAACTTGCAGGTGGTGGTGTTCCCATTTATCTGCTGTCCTTGTCCTTCTAGTTGGAAGTGGTCGTGGGTTTGAAGGTGCTGTCTAAGGATCTTTGGTGATTTGTTGCAGTGCATTGTGTCATTGCTGATGACAAAGGGGAAAAGAAAAGCATTTTGCATGTGTCACATAATCCTGTGCTTCCATTTGAAGAAAGGACTGTGTATGGGTCACAAGGTAAAGAATTGTTGATCAATACCACAAGTTATGTCACTTGTGGCACTTATGTTGAAGGGGTTCACATTCTCATCTGCCTTCTTCCTTATACTGGTTATGGGACAAGGCTGCAGTCAGAGGTTTAAAAGAAAAGGACACAGCTAACATAATGAAACATGATATAGTTCATAAATTACTCTTCCCTGTACCGCTTTGCTCCATCCCTTCTTTGATAAGTGTGCTTTTGGCTTTCTTGGATCATGCATTGTGAGGCTTCCAACATACTACAATCATTCTGCTCATTCACTCCCCCTGTGTAATCAGAAACAGTTTAAGAGGACAGAAGAGGGTGGCTACAGTGGCACAGCGGTTAGCACTGCTGCCTCACAGTGCCAGAGACGCTGGTTCAATTCTGGCCTTGGGTGACTGATTGTTGGATTACAGGGTCAAGGGCAGGGTTCTGAGGAATGTGGAGGAACAGAGAGATCTTGGGGTTCATATCCACAGATCTCTGAAGGTTGCCACTCAAGTGGATAGAGCCGTGAAGAAGGCCTATAGTGTGTTAGCGTTTATTAACGGGGGTTTGAGTTTAAGAGCCATGGGGTTATGCTGCAACTGTACAGGACCTTGGTGAGACCACATTTGGAATATTGTGTGCAGTTCTGGTCACCTCACTATAAGAAGGATGTGGAAGCATTGGAAAGAGTGCAGAGGAGATTTACCGGGATGCTGCCTGGTTTGGAGGGTAGGTCTTATGAGGAAAGGTCGAGGGAGCTAGGGCTTTTCTCCTTAGAGCGGTGGAGGATGAGAGGCAACTTAATAAAGGTTTATAAGATGATCAGGGGGATAGATAGAGTGGACATTCAGAGACTATTTCCTCGGGTGGATGTAGCTGTTACTCGGGGGCATAACTATAAGGTTCATGGTGGGAGATATAGGAGAGATGTCCGAGGTAGGTTTTTTACTCAGAAAGTGGTTGGGGTGTGGAATGGACTGCCTGCTGTGATAGTGGAGTCGGACACTTTCGGAACTTTCAAGCGGTTATTGGATAGGCACATGGAGCACACCAGAATGATAGGGAGTGGGTAGCTTGATCTTGGTTTCGGACAAAGCACGGCACAACATCGAGGGCCGAAGGGCCTGTACTGTGCTGTACTGCTCTATGCTCTATGTTCTATATGACTGTGTGGAGTTTGCACATTCTGCCCGTCTCTGCTTGGGTTTCCTCCAAGTGCTCCAGTTTCCTCCCACAGCCCAAAGATTTGCAGGTAAGGCTGATTGGCCATGCTACATTAACCCTTATTGTCCCAAGTTGTGTAGAATCATCGAACCATAGAAAACCTACAGTACAGAAGGAGGCCATTCGGCCAATCAAGTCTGTACCGACCACAATCTTACCCAGATCCTATTCCCATAACTCCACGCATTTACCCTGACACTAGGCTCAATTTAGCATGGCCAATCAACCCCACCCCCGCATTCTTGAACTGTAGGAGGAATCCGGAGCACCCAGAGGAAACCCACACAGACACGGGGAGAACAGGCAAGCTCCACACAGACAGCCACCCAAGGCCAGAACTGAACCTAGGTCTCTGGCGCTGCGAGGCAGCAGCACCAACCACTGTGCCACCATGCCGCCTACAGTTAACACTGGCCGAATGCAGAAACTATCATACTAAACAGGTAGCATGGAGATTATGTGCATGAACATGGAAGAGGGATAGAGTATTCATGCATTGCAATTCCCTACACCCATTTCCAGAGGCTAACCAGTTCCACACACAATGCATTGATGTAGCACTTTTCATGACCTCGGCACATCTCAAAGCGCTTTACAGCCAATGAGGTGTATTTGAATTGTTGTCACTGCTTTCTCTATGAAAATACAGGAGCCAATTTGTGTACACCAAGCACAAGGTGTGATCAGGTAGGTTAGGGGGATTAGTGAGGTAAATACATGTGATTACAAGGATAGGGTCTAGATAAGATGCTCTATCAGAGAGTCAGTACAGACTCTATGGGCTGAATGGCCTCCTTCTGCACCGTAGGGATGCTATGATTCTATGATAAGGCAGTTCTGTTACATTTCTGTCTCACGAGTGTGGGTCATTATAGACCCTTTCTTATGGCATTCTGGGTTTTCCACAGAAATGTCACCAGCCTGGCATGAAATGGGTTAACTTTAGTCTCCCGATGCCAATCTTGCAAGCTGTGGCATGTACTTCCACTGAGAGAGACATCTGGATTTTGCTCTGTGACGTGTGTCATTCTGGGTGCTCCACAGGCCTGTGATCACATCCTCAGAGCTTCCATAGGCATTGTTCCTCACAGAGGCTGTGTAGCTTGTGATGGTATGTGCCTGCGTGCATTATAATGTAAAGGTGCTCGGCAGAGCAAGGGTTAATGTGGGACTGGAGAGTGGCAGTACGATGTATTCAATCACATGGTAAGAGATTCTCAGAAAACAGACTCGAAGCAACACTCTGTAAGCAGCGAGCCTGCATGGTGAAACAACATTGTGCATGACCATGCTTGGAACTGTAAATATGTAAAGCCCACCAATAAAGGTGTTTATGTTTAAACATTCAAATGTCAAGGTCTCACCAATGAGGCACCACCACAGCTACAGAATGAACCCACAGCTGACACTGCATGCATACTGCAACATATAGCAGTCCTGCAAGTCCAGCTTCAATAACCCTCAAAGCTCCTGGGCAGTGGCCTTGTATTGTTCCTTCCACTCTTTGTGCAAAGAATCTGACACGGTGGCACAGTGGTTAGCACTGCTGCCTCACAGCGTCAGGGATCCGGGTTCAATTCCCGGCTTGGGTCACTGTCTATGTGGAGTTTGCACGTTCTCCCCGTGTCTGCGTGGGTTTCCTCTGGGTGCTGCAGTTTCCTCCCACACGCCAAAGATGTGTGGCTTAGGTGGATGGGCCATGCTAAATTGCCCCTTAATGTCAGGGGAATTAGCAGGGTAATACGTAGGGTCTCGGGGATAGGTCCTGGATGGGATTGTTGTTGGTGCAGGCTCGATGGACCAAATGGTCTCCTTCTGTACTGTCAGGATTCTATGAATTCAGCGTTACCAGCCTTGGTTGGGCACCCATGGCTCTGAGTATCCAATCAAGGATCATTTTTATAAGCAGCACGTTCTGCACCTCTTGTCACTGTAAGGAAGTAAACCCTGGATAAGTTCACATTGTGTATTAATTACTGTTCAAAAGCATTCAGCAACCAACAGGCCTGTTTATTGGCATGCATCAAAAATATTTTGCTCCCACAATGAAGTATGTCTAAATTTTGACACGAAATTCAAGCAAAGGTACCCTTTGATACATAGGCAGTGAAAAGAAAAGTTTGTATTTAAACATTGTCCTTCAGGATGTATCAAAGTGCTTCACAGCCAGTGAGGTACTTTTGTATTGTAAAGGTAAAGTCGCCATAGTCCCAGATGACCATAGGCTGCTCTCTCCTTTGAGAGGGAGACCTGACTGGTGGTGATTTAACCTGAGGATCACCACACCTCAGGCCGGGGGCAGGGGCAAGGTTGAGGAGGCAAGGCCTTCATGAATAACCTCAGCTGGTACGGGAATCGAACCCGTGTTGTTGGCATTGCTCTGCATCACTAACCAGCCGTCCAGGCAGCCGACCCCGTAATGTAGTGTTGCAATGTAGGCAATGCAGCAGCCAGTTTGCCTGCACCAACGTCCCACAAACTGCATTGTGACATTAGCCCAGGTATATCTAACTTCCATCAATGTTGGCTCACACAAGCACAAGCTTGTGTGGCTTTTGCTACCAAATAAACCTGTTGGACTTTAACCTGGTGTTGTTAAACTTCTTACTGGGCTCAGGGATAGACACTCCTGGACTCCTGGAGAGATCCCCAGCTCTTCCTCAAGATAGTGCCGTGGGATCTTTATTGTTCACCTGGGAGAACAGAGAGTCCCTGGATTCAGCATCTCATCCGAAAGACGACACCTCTGACGGTTCCCGAGCCAGAGCGTGAGCCTCGATTTTCTGCTCACAGTTTGTACCCGGAGCATATTAAACTTACTGATATTTTTTACACATAGGCTCTGCAAGCTGCTGTAAATGTGGTGCATTAAAGTTTAAAATTAAACAAGGGCCTGATAAATACTCCCGTTGAGCCTTGTGTTTGCAACTTTATTGTATGCGGCTCCAGCAATGGTTTCTATTGATGAAGTAGTGATTTGGAACTGGCTCAAGGTTTCCTGCACCATGGGTCATCTCTCCCTCTCTGTCTTTCAGGAAACATAAGAGACAAGACGCATTCAGTGTATAAATCAGGGGTGCTTATGTGGAATCGGAATGATCAATGGAAGCGTGAAAATATTTTGGAAGAGAAAAGATGGTCAACTAAAGCAGATTTAATTTTGTCCGCATAGAGTTGCGCGGACAATGCTGTCGCCTTTTACACATTGAATAGATTCATTTCCTCTTTCTGTTGGTTGATAAATCACTCTCGGTCTTATTGGCCCTGACCCTGAGGTCAGTGCCTCACTGAAAGGCACTTCATCTTCCACCAATCGCCCTCACAGATTGCGCACAATGGGCATGTAATTGCGCAGGGTGTCAGAAGTGACCTTGCTGTTTAAGCTGAGGAAATGCTTCATTTAGCTAAAGGGGAGATAAAATAATTTAATAAAACACTACTGTTGGGGCAAATTTGGGGAGAAGAATAGGTGCAGAAGCTGTCAGGCACGGGGTTAGTGCTGGCTGTAATTTCACGTCTCAAGCAAACTAATGCACTTACAACTCTCAGTGAAAGCTGTAAAGTGGAGACGCACCAATTCCAAACGAAACAGAAACAAAATCATCCTGCATTCAACATAGAACGCAGTCTGAAAATCCCACTGTGAAGTCTTATTGACTGAACACTAAACACATTTACACCACGTTCTCCTATGTGTTATTTAATAGAGGGAGTGACCCGCTGTAATGACACAGCCACCAGAACAGCAAATGTGGGAATTTGGTAGAAATCACACAGCCTAGTTTCCAGGCTCACATCTCTGTTAGTTATTGGGGCGAATTTTCCCATTCCGCCCACTGCAGGAATCGTAGCGGGCGAGGGGGCGGACCTTAGAAAGGTCCGTTGACCGTGGGTGGGATTTTCGGGGTGAGCATGGCCGGAAAATACCACCCATTAAGTCTGTGAATAGAATAGCATTTGGCACTTTTACCGTCTCCAACAGTCAGGGTTTTGTACAGACCTGCGTATTGTACCATGGAAGCGGGATACAGATTCTTCCAGGCTACTGGGCGCATGAGGCAATGTTGACTTTCTAATCTCTCGCAATTGAGTGTTGAGTTGACTGTGATGAATCATAGGAAAAGAGCAAACCAAGATGCTCAAAGTATCATTTTTTTTAAATGACAAAGTGAGACTTTTGACTGCTGGCAGCCATATTGTACATCATCCTCATTCAGAATTGTTTACTGTTGTTTTCTAATCTCTAGAGCACGGAACTAACAATACAATCTAACAGGAACAAGGTGTGAAATAAACAAGTGAACATTTCCATTAAAATCGCAACTGATGTACTGAGCGCCAAACATGGATAATCTTTACTGCAAAATGTAAAAAAACCTGAGCATGACGTGGCTTAATTGGAAGATGAAACCTTCTATAAATAGGGCCCAGAACAATGTGTTTGAAAAGCTTTAAATAATCTGTTTAAACATGTATCGAATACATCGATATATGTTGAAATATGTTCTGAAAATATAGTTAGCATATTTATAACCTAACACTATTGCAACAAACTGCCATTGCAAGCCTGTATAGCAGCTGGATCAAATTTCCCCCGGGATTGACAGAAGCTTTGTTAATATCCCAAGAGCAATTCACCCTCAGCAAGTTGCATGCATGTTGGAAACTCTCATTTCAGCACCTCAGTGAGATTAGTTAGTGAGTAGATAAATGCAACAGGACAGTCCCAGATTAGATCTCTGCTCCTTGTTGGGTTAAGCTGATCCTATGCAGCATGGCATGAGGGTCCCTATCATTGGCTTTAGCACTCTGGCTAAGGAGGAGGGAATGCTAGGTTGCCTGTTATTGGGCACAATCCTGAATAGTTGCCAGGAGTATTTTTGTTTCTGAAAGAGAGCCAGGGCAGGATTGGCCTCAGCAATGGGTGGCACAGTGGCACAGTGGTTAGCTCTGCTATGTCATAGTACCAGGGGCCCGGGTTCAATTCCAGCCTTGGCAGAACATCTGTGTGGAGTTTACACATTCCCCCGTGTCTGCGTGGGTTTCTTTCGGGTGCCCCGGTTTCCTCCCACAGTCCAAAGCTGTGCGGGTTAGGTGCATTGGCCATGCTAAATTGCCCCTTAGTGTAAGGGAGACTAGTGAGGGTAAATACATGGGGATATGGGGATAGGGCCTGGGTGGGATTGTAGTCGGTGCAGACTCAATGGGTCAAATGGCCTCTTTCTGCACTGTAGGGATTCTATGAATCCAGCATTAGCAAACTGGGTTGGACACCCACGGCTCAGAATGTCCAATCAAGAATCACTTTTATAAGCAGCACGTTCTGCACCTCCATCACTGGAACACTGTCAAATCCCTCCTGTAACATCAATTTTAAATGAAAAAAATTAATGTATGAAAGTATGATTCTCTGAACATATTCAAATGGTCTGCTGAGATATACTATAGGCTGATGCTTAAAGGTGCCAACTGTAACTCGGTTGGTAGCACTCTGAGTTCAGAGTCCAAATGGTGCTGGGTTCAAATCTCTCCCACTCCCAACAGTTGAGTTCAAAGTTCAGGGTTGAGAATGTGCTGTACTACTAGCTTCAGGTGAGGTCCTGCCTGCTCCCTTTGGTTGGTGTAAAATAGCCCATGGCACTTCTTGAAGGTGAGCAGTCAAAGTCTCCTGCAATTGCGCCCAACATTTCTCCCTGCAACCAACATCTCGGCACAACATCGTGGGCCGAAGGGCCTGTACTGTGCTGTACTGTTCTATGTTCTATGTAAAACCGATCATTTATCTCTTTGCCGCTTGGAGGGAAATTGGTCACTGCATTTCCTATAAGTGATGATATTTCAAAAAATGCTTCCCTGCCTGTGAAGTGTGTGGGGTTGTATTCAGGTTGTTAAAGACCCTATGGAAATGCAAGCTCTTTCTTAACTCCAAATGGAAGATAACAAGCATATAATCAAAAGGAAAAAACACAGTAACCTCCCGGGATGTAGGATGCTGTTATGTATCCCAACATTCTATTAGCTTTTTGATTGCTTTGTATAGTGTGTTTGTCCTTACTGCTGTTCTAATTGCTTTATTGATCTATCATGGAGACTTTTATTTGCATTTGATTTTCTTGGGTAATAATAAGGCAATCACACAATTGACATTAGAATTTATTCATTTTGCTAAATTCATTAAATATTTTCAATCATTTTACTAGGGGACTTAATTTTCTGATGAATTGGATAGTGAATCCTTTCCTGATCCGCACCACAGAACCTATAGTAATATCTTAACTCCTTTTCCAAATCACCAGCAATGGAGAGTAGATCCATTGCTTATACGGAAAAGCCAACCTCAAAAAGGAAAGACAAAGGCAAAATACTGCGGACGCTGGAATCTGCAACAAAAACAGGAAATGTTGGAGAAACTCAGCAGTTCTGACAGCATCTACGAAGGGAAAATAGAGTCAATGTCACAAGTCTGGATGACCCTTCGTCAAAAGGGAAAGGTTTGCTTTGCATTCTTCAGCTTACCCTTTTCCTCAGATTGAACCAGCATGGTGGCACAGTGGTTAGCATTGCTGACTTACAGTGCAAGGGACTCAAATTCCATTCCCAGCTTGGGTCACTGTCTGCACGGAACCTGTGCGTTCTCCCCATGTCTGCATGGGTTTCCTCCGGGTGCTCCAGTTTCCTTTCACAGTCTGAAAGGCGTGCTGGATGGTGCATTGGCCATGCTAAATTCTCCCTCGTGTACCCGAACAGGCGCCGGAGTGTGGCGACTTGGGGATTCTCACAGTAACTTCATTGCAGTGTTAATGTAAGGCTACTTGTGACACTAATAAATTTTTTAAAAACTTGTTCCTACTGAGTGTAAAGGCAGCGACGAAATGGCAAGAATTACAACGTGATGACATGAACGAGTTTGTGGATGGAGAAAAGGGCAGAAGGAAATGTGAAATGAAAAGAAGCTTCCATGGCCCATCAAACCCATGGATTTTGTTGAGGCTGCCACATTGTGGAATCCACTCCGGCAGTTTCACAGACCGTGAGGAAGAATACGGGGAAACCAGTGGGGAAAAAAAAGAGTCAGGCAAGTTAGTGGAGTCAGCAGATGTGCAATGAATACAGTTCAGTGAAGATTGATGTGAAATGGTACGCCCTGGGAAAGAAAATGGAGAACAGATACATCATAAATGGCAAAATTCTCAAAGCAACGCAGTGGAGGAAATAGAGAAATCAAGGGATTCAAATAATTTAAAGGTTGTTAAAAGAGAACAGGATGTTAAGTGGAAAAGACTGTAAAGACAAATGGGATTCAGGGTTTTAGATGTGGAGGTTTTGAATACAGTAACAAAGAAGTAATGATGAACCTCTATAAGACATTGGATATGCCACAGTTGGAGAGCCAGATATATAGAAAGGATGATATAGCCATGATAAAGGTGCAACATAGCTTCACTATGATGAGACAGTGATGAAAGGCCATAGTTAGGGCCGTATTCACTGGAGTAGAAAAGGGGAGATCTAATAGAATAGTTTAAAATTCTGAAAGGATAAATCATGAAATATTATTTGCACTGGTCCATGAATCAGGAGCAAGGAGGAAGATGCTACCAAGCATAAAGTGGAAGGTTGGAAGAAATCCTTTCGCATGTTAGAATCTGGCACATACTATAACAAAAAGCTAGTGAAATCAAGTCAATCAAACTTAATCAAAAGCAAGCTAAATGCTTTAAGAAGCAAAAAGATCCGGAAAATGGAACTAAACCATGTAATCTGTGAGGTATGATATCATAGCCTTTGTGCAAATTTGCTGGAATTTTTCCTGCTTCACAGAGGTTATCAAACAAAACTAAGAACTATGTGTTAATTCAGCATTTTCGCTCTTCCATTTTGCTCTCCTGACCTTTCACTTCTGGTGACCTCCCAACAACACAATGTTCCTCTGTCCTTATTAAGAGGCTTCATTTTCTCTAAGTGTCAGTTATGCTAATCGTGTACGGCAATGAAGTAATGGTGGTAATGTTGGTAAAATGTGCATGGCCCATGGTTCTACAATCGCACTTGGGATTAAATGGCTGTAATGCACATTAATGCACTGACCCAGTGTTAATGGGTTGCTTGCCAGATTAGTGTTCGTTAAGCAACTATTAATGAGAAATGTGAAAAGTTATTCAGGATTGCCCATTAAGTTAATTCCACGCAATTAACAACATCAAAGGCAGGTGGCTGAGTTGAATGGGTCTTTAGAGTTGAAGATGGTTGATGAACTAATTAAAGGGGAGTATCTTGCTAGACACAGCATGAATCTCCCATTACAAGGTGAGCAAGATCTACAATAACATACAATATTAATGCAGTAGAACATCCCACGTGCTTCACTGGAGCACAATCAGACACAAATTAACACCAATCCAAAGAAAGAGACATACGTGACCAAGGGTTGCCACCCCTCCAGGATTGGCCCGGAATCTCCAAGAATTAAAGATCAACCTCCACAATGCTAATGGGACCAACCCTGGAGAAAGACCATCAGGATAAGATTGGGGTTTTTAGTCATTTTCTTTGAACAGCTCTTTCCCAGGGTAGAAATGTCAATTTCTAGGGGACATAGGTTTAAGGTAAAAGGGGGAAAGTTTAAAGGAGATGTGAGAGGCAGGTTTTTTACACAGAGGGTAGTAAGTGTCTGGAATGTGCTGCCAGAGGAAGTGGGAGAAGCAGATACAATGGCAACATTTAAGAGGCATCTTGGCAGATATATGAATAATCAGGGAATAGAGGGATACGGACCATATGGAGGCAAAAGATCTTTAGTTTAGAAAGATGTCATGTCTCGACGCAGGCTTAATGGGCAAAAGTGCTTGTTCCTGTGTTGTACTCTTCTTTGTTCTTTACTAGATGTAAACATATTAAAAATGGGAAGAAAAAGGACTGTTTGACTGATGATCAAGCATCATCTAATTGGTAATGAGTATTTTTGCTACCCAATTGGTGTAGGAGGGCAGTACATCACAAGGTTGGATGTGTTGGCTGATTAGTGGCTAAAGTGTGGGGACAAGTCATGTGATAAAACCTTCAGGAATACATTTAATCACGACTGGCAACCCTAAATTGACCAAAGGTTTGGTCAAAGAGGTAAATTTTAAAGAGTGTCTTGAAGGAAAAGAGAGGGGTTGGAGAGGCGTAGCAGGGGAATTCCAGCCCATGAGGCCTTTACACCTGAAAGCATGGCTGCCAGTGTTGCTAACACAGTGGGGGCAGCATGGAGCTGGAGAGGTGGTGCTGGAGGGGTTGGGGGAGGTGTTGTATGACTGGAGGAGGTTACAGAGGTACAGGTAACAAACAATAAATCACAACTCAAGAGCTCTAGGAGTGAGAAAGGCAGACCTCCTATATGGAATTTGAAAGAACTGTCAATGAAGATGCCGTGCTTCAATGGGGATATGATTACATACCTGTATCAGGTTTTGGGACCAGACCTGCACCATTTATTATCCTTTTATTGTCCATATTGTAAAGGATAAAGTAGAGATGTTGTGTTACAACTGTACAGAGTGTTGGTGAGACCACACCTAAAGTATTGCGTACGGTTTTAATCTCCTTGCTTAAGGAAGGATATAGTGGTAATGGAAGCAGTTCCGAGATGGTTCACTAGGCTGGTTCCTGGAATGGAGGGGTTGCCTTATGAGGAAAGGTGAACAGGTTGGGCCTATATTCGTTTAGCTTTAGAGAAATTGGAAGTGGTCTCATTTAAAGATTCCAAAGGGACTTGGTAGGTAGATGCTGAGGAGATGTTTCATCCTGAAGAAATCTAGAACTCAGAGGCACCATTTAAAAATAAGGGGTCGTCTTTAATTCCAAGATGAGGAGTAATTTCTCCCTCTCACCAGTCTTTAGAATTCACTTTTACAAAGTAGTAGAGGTTGGGTCATTGAAAATACTCAAGGCTGACTTTGATGAATTTTTGCTCTACAAGGGAGTCACGGATTGCGGGAGACAGGCAGGAAAATTGAATCATAGAATCATAGAATCCCTACAGTGCAGAAGGAGGCCATTTGTCCATCAAGCCTGCACTGATCACAATCCACCAAGGCCCTATCCCTCTAACCCCATGTATTTACCCTGTTAATCCCCCTGACACTATGGGGCAATTTGCCATGGCCAATCAACCTAACCTGCACATCTTTGGAATTGAGATTCTAACCAATTAACCATGATCTAATTGACTGGTGGAATATGTTTGATGGGCCAAATGGCCTACTCCTGCTCCTATTTCTTATGATCAAGGAACAACATCCTGACAGCACTGATAGTAGAATTGAAAGTGACAACTGCACTAAACCTCTGCAGTACTGGATACTTCTCATCAGGAACTGAAGATGTCAGCTGAGTCAGTTAGTTCACAGTTCACAGTTGGTTGATAGAGGTTACAGATATCCTGTTTTGTACAGTGCCTGCATATATCAAATTCAATGCCACAGAGGTAAACCAAATTAGTGCAGTTAAGTGTAATTTCCCCCAGGTACACAGCATGGCTGGACTCATGAAACATTCATCTGCTTTTCAGAAAGTGACTTCTCCTTTATCAACTGAAAGCATTTACTATTCTATCTATGTTCGGATGGTAGGTCACCACCGGCAAAGAGATTATTTAAGTTAATGCTCATTTTTTTGACAAAAGGTCAAGTTACACACATCTTGTGGGAATCAGCACTCCCTAACTGTTCAAAGAGAAAGATAGCATTCAAGGTTGGCTGCTTGGAGCCATCAGTTAGCAACAACCATGGATGAAGACACCTCTGCAAAATTACTTAGATCCTACAATAAAGAGGGACATATCTTTCAAGTAAGAATTAACAAGGGAGACCTTTAGGCTGTTTTAAAGATTTAATAATGTTTGTGCTGCTCATGACATGTAGACAGTTTGTAAACAGCGGGTGTAAAATTACAGGCCCCTGTAAGAAAATGAGGGGACATACTTTACTAGCCAATCCCCAAAGCAGCTTCAATATAACAGGCAGACGCCAAGGATTTCTTAATGGCCTAAAAATAACCGTTTTCTATAAAGAAAAAGACAGAATCAATAATAGAATCATAGAATCCCTACAGTACAGAAGGAGGCCATTCGGCCCCTCGAGCCTGCACCAACAACAATCCCACCCAGGCCCAATGCCTGAAATCCCACATTTGCCCTGCTAATCCCCCTGAGACAAAGGGCAATTTATTATGGCCAATCACCTAACCTATACATCTTTGGAGACATGTAAAAGCAATTTGTTTGCCTTGTGTATCTTCGGGAGGCAGTAGATGAACATGTCATTGATGAAGACGAACATCTCGCCAAGGCCATCCCCACACCCCCACTTCTTGCCTTCAAACAACCGCACAACCTCAAACAGACCATTGTCCGCAGCAAACTACCCAGCCTTCAGGAGAACAGTGACCATGACACCACACAACCCTGCCACAGCAACCTCTGCAAGACGTGCCGGATCATCGACACAGATGCCATCATCTCACGTGAGAACACCATCCACCAGGTACACGGTACATACTCTTGCAACTCAGCCAACGTTGTCTACCTGATACGCTGCAAGAAAGGATGTCCCGAGGCATGGTACATTGGGGAAACTATGCAGACGCTGCGACAATGGATGAATGAACACCACTCGACAATCACCAGGCAAGACTGTTCTCTTCCTGTTGGGGAGCACTTCAGCGGTCACGGGCATTCGGCCTCTGATATTCGGGTAAGCGTTCTCCAAGGCGGCCTTCGCGACACACGACGGCGCAGAGTCACTGAGCAGAAACTGATAGCCAAGTTCCGCACACACGAGGACGGCCTCAACCGGGATATTGGGTTCATGTCCCACTATTTGTAACCCCCACAGAGTTTCACTGGCTGTCTTGTCTGGAGACAATACATATCTTTTTAGCCTGTCTTGATGCTCTCTCCACTCATGCTGTTTTGTTTCTTAAAGACTTGATTAGTTGTAAGTATTCGCATTCCAACCATTATTCATGTAAATTGAGTTTGTGTCTTTATATGCTCTGTTTGTGAACAGAATTCCCACTCACCTGAAGAAGGGGCTTGCAGCTCCGAAAGCTTGTGTGGCTTTTGCTACCAAATAAACCTGTTGGACTTTAACCTGGTGTTGTTAAACTTCTTACCATATTATAACAAGCCAGAGCTTTTGATATAATGCCGCCAAATGAACAACCTTTCTCTGCTGCTGAGGAAGCAGCAACATGAACTGGATGAGACACAGTTTTGCAGCGAGAAACAGACTGCGAACATTGCTGCTTATATGAAAAGTCAAGGGCCTTGTTAGCTGGAATTGGCAAAGCACAGCGTGTAATTGTGTTTAGGAAGTTCCGTACATGAAAATGAAAGGAAAACAATCTTTATCAGCTGCTAATAAGGATGTTTCCCTTTCAGAACATCTTGTAATACTTATGTTGTATTTACCTCCCCTTTACTGCTCAATTTCAGAAAGGTACTGGCTAAACATGTGCTAATAATACTATTTGGATAAACAGAGTTGGCAGCTGCTCCCTCCTTGGAAAGGAATTTTCATCAGCGTGAGATGATTGGCAGTGAACTTCTCTCAGCATCTAGACCTTTCCTTCGCGTTGGATGTCTCCTTCTATACAGCCTTCCAAGTACCAATGGTTATACCTCTACATTTATTTGGCATGAGATTAACTTCCACAATTGATTGACCCTCCAGTTAGTGGTAAATGGCCCATAGTAGGCACTTTACCATTCCTTTATGCTAACTCAACGTGAGGTGAGGTTTTTGGGATATCCTTGCACTTGTCCATGGATGCTGAAATTTGTACATCCCACAGCTGGATTGATGCCCTGAGGACCATCAACATAGTTCATTTCCTATTAAAGGGGTTAATAGCGACTCAAAGCATTATACCAGGTGCATTCTGATGAGACAACTGAACATCCAGTTACCTCTGATGCATCTAAAAATGTGGGGGCTCCTGTATGTCCAAAGATGTGCAGGTTAGGTTGATTATCTATGGCAAGTTACCTTTTAGTGTCAGGGGCAATAGCAGAGCAAATACATTGTTTACAGGGATAGGACCTGAGTGGAATTGTTGTTGGTGCAGGCTTGATGGGTCAAATGGCCTCCTTCTGCATTGTAGGAATTCTATGATCATAAATATGCTAAAATAGTAACAAGAAAAAACATTATTTATGCTGAGCAAATTTAGCCTCTGAATATTTTAGCTTCAAATATCATTTCAGTCCTATTCACAGCTGTGTGGTTATCTGGGTCTTGTCTGGATGTTTCAACCCAATACTCAGGATTCTGAAAATGTAGGAACAGGAATTGACCATTTAGCTCCTCCAGCCTTTTTGAGCATTCAATAAGATCACTGCTGATCTGCAGCCCAAGATTCTAAACCCATAGAACAAATATGTGAGTGGGAGGTTGTCCACAATGTTGGACAGAACTGTTGACTTTGCTTGATTGACATTTTAATGTCTTTATGGTAAGTTGTTCTTTCTGTGATCTCTTCTGGCAATGTCTCAGTGCTTATTTGCACATGATTAACAGGTGCTTACTGTTTCTGTCACTGATATTTCAATGGTCTATTTGATTGAAACTTTGATAGGGTTGTAGAAACACCAGTCTTTTTGCAAAGTGTTTATAAATGGATGTTTCTTTCTCTAAGCAGTTTCGCACATGCTGTTGTTACTCTACAGTTCATTGGTTTTGATATAGTGCTTGCTGGTTGAGTGGGTATGGAAGGGCCATAAGTTGGCATGGGGCTATAAGAGGCAATGGGTCAGGGGCATGAGTTAGTGTTGAGTTGGCATGGAGGCATGGCGGTAGAATGGGTGGGAGAGTGATGATGTCTGTGTGGTAATAGTTGAGGGACTAAAATGTGACAAAGTCCCAGAGAATCAAAGTCGGCCTTCCAACCATCCCGCCTTGGCACTCAGCCACCCTGTGGCTGCATCTGTGCTACTTCCATAGGAGGTGGATCCAGCTCTATCCCTCACCTGGCGGAGTGACAATTGGGTCCAATGAGGCACTTTTCTACCGAGTCAGATCTGCCGAGTTGGGAAATGTTCTGATTTCAGTTCTCCGTCTCGAAGACAGAAATTTTGCCCCATATACCTGCCTTTGCCCTGTAATCCCTTAATATATTTGATTAACAAAACAAATCGCAGTTTTAAAATTAGGGATTGATCTAGCATCGTTTGCTGAAGAAAGTTCCACACCTCTACTACTTACCCCTGAAAGATTGGGCTCTAGTTTTCAGACTATGTCCATCCAAAGATGTGTGTGTTAGGTGGGTCGGTCATGCTAAATTGCTCCCTTAGTATCAGAAGGATTAGCAGGGTAAATACGTAGGGTTATGGGGATAGGGCCCGGGTGGGATTGTGGTCGGTGCAGGCTCAATGGGCCAAATGGCCGCCTTCTGCGCTGTAGGGATTCTATGATTCTATGATTATTCCCCAACCAGCCGGAATAGGTTCTTTCCATCTAACCTCTCACTTCCCCTTAATAACTTGAAAACTTTGCCCAAGTACGGTACTGGATCATTTGCTCACTTCACTTCACTTGGGCACCTGTTCCACAATGTCGAAAGGGGACATAATCTTGGTGCTTAGATACTATAAATGAAGTATGGCAACTTAAAGTGGCAATCAGACACCCAGAGGATAAAAGTATAAAATGAACATACTCTATTTGGGCAACATGGTGGCACAGTGGTTAGCATTGCTGCCTGATAGCGCCAGGGATCCGGGTTCAATTCCGGCTTTGGGTCACTGTCTGTGCGGAGTTTGCATATTCTCCCTGTGACCGCGTGGGTTTCTTTCAGGTACTCCAGTTTCCTCCCACACTCTAAAGATCTGCAGGTTAGGTGGATCGGACATGCAAAATTGCACCGTAGTGTCAGGGGGACTAGTAAGGTAAATACGTGGGGTTATGGTGATAGGGTCTGGGTGGGATTGTTGTCAGTGCAGGCTTGATGAGCTGAATGGCCTCCTTCTGCATTGTAGGGATTATATGATTCTAAGATGAGAGAGCAGAAACCATTTAGCACCACACTGTAAGTGATATATATGTGGACTGCTCCACCTATAAAAAGATTTCAATCTGTTCAATTTATTTTCTAAAATATGCTTAGTATACCGTTAAGAATCAAACCTGAAGTTGAGGAAAGTGAGTATTCACATGAATGACTTAAGTCTTCTGTACAACATTTCCATTGCCCCAGAATTTGAAAAGCAATTCTGACTGGTCAGGAATGATTAATATAAGTTGCAATGTTGAGTTAATTCAATTATACTTTCAATTTTCTCTTATTTACAATTTTACCTGTTATTTGCCTTCTTTGGAGATTAACTTGGGAAGATCACAGAATAATGCAACTGAAACAATGTTTTAATGCACCAGTGAGATACTATCACAGTTCATCAAAGCATCCACCACTCTAACTTATTCATCCTTACGACCCTACGCTATGCAGCTGATCCCTCCGCCAGAGTAAATTGTTTCTCCGTACCTATTGGCACAGTGGTTAGCACTGCTGCCTCACAGCGCCAGGGACCTGAGTTCGATTCCTGGCTGGGATCACTGTCTGTGTGGAGTTTGCACATTCTCCCCGTGTCTGCGTGGGTTTCCTCCGGGTGCTCCGGTTTCCTCCCACAGTCTGAAAGACGTGCTAAATTCTCCCTCAGTGTACCCAAACAGGCACCGGACTGTGGCGGCTAGGGGAAATTCACAGTAGCTTCATTGCGGTGTTAATGTAAGCCTCACTTGTGACTAATAAATAAACTTTACTGAACAGGCACCGGAGTGTGGCGACTAGGGGATTTTCACAGTAACTTCACGTAAGCCTCCTTGTGATAATAATAAATAAATAAATATTCCACTGAATCCTTTTAGCACTCAGTTAGGTTGTCTTCACCTTTAAACCTGAAAGCCAAGTTTATGCAACCTATTCTCCTAAGCCCACCTATATTTCTAGTGAATCTGTACCATACCCTTTCCAAGGCCAATGGATCTTTTCTGAAGTATGGCTCCCAAAACTGAGGACAATACTCCATTGACCAAGGGTGGGAATTCCTGTCCCGCCCTCCCCACCTCCCCCAAAACGACAGGTATTCTGACAGTGGAGGCGGCTCGCCATTGGCCATTTTCCAGACCCACCAAAGTCAATGGCCATTTGAGTTGCTCGCTGGCTGTGCCACTGGGGAACCTGCCATGGGGGGTGGCATTCAGCCTATCAGAGGGAAGGGCTGGAAAATCCTGGCCTGAGTCTCTATGTAATAGGTATAACCTCCTCTCTTTCCCATTCCAGTTTCTTTGAGGTGAAGGTCTTTTTGATTATCATTCATCCCTGTGGCTATTAGTGATTTGGGGTCCTGTAGACTCAAATCTCTTTGTTGCTGCCCAGTTCCTGTGACCTGCACACTACACGGGTTGTCACCTCATGGTCACCTCTTAACCGACCTCATCCTCTGTCCTACTCCCTTCAATCTGGGTTTTGCTGTGAACTTTCACCTATAAATCCGCAAGAGCACAAGTTCAGGAGGATAAAAACTACTCCTCCATATGACATGACATTGCACAAGTGCCAAATGTATCCTCATGAAGCAAAGATAAATGGCAAAAATATCCTTGACCAAGATGGAGACAGACAGCTACACCTCTAATAGGTTCCTATAGAAAGGTTAAGTGAAGATGGCCTTCAAATGAAAAGGTTAATGGATGTGATGAGATCGCGCCTCTGCCCACCCCCACTGCCCCCATCCATCCCCCACCACCATCACCATCTTTGCCTCCATCTATTCCCTCACCACTATCACCATGGTCTTCCATCCATGAACCTTAATTGCAGTACGGAATATGATACAAAGTGGATACACGCACTATGATCCAATGCATCCCTTCAACATTTAAGTGATCTTCACATGAACTGGTTGGACTGAAAGCTAGAGTTACACCAGTGATAATCCCAAACATCTGGGCAGCCAACACATGTTGGGGAAATAAGGGAAAAATCTGATTCTTTCCATTCTATCATTACTCCAGGAAATAGTTCAAAATATTTTGTTCTAAGGTCTTGGATTACTTTAATCAGGTGTTATTAAATCCGAAAAGCTTGGTCATGTTTCAAGAATTTATTTGTGTATCCTCTCCTTCCAGATTTTCTAAATTATATTCTTAATTTAATTTGCTTCTTCCACCTGCATTCTCCCCAACCGAGAGGATGTCAAAGGGATAAATATCTGATCAGTGCCATACACTGCTGAGGTGAGCACAAGGCTCACTGCTCTGTAGTACAGGTTTTTTTAAATTCTTTCATGGAATGCAGGCATCGCTGGCTGGGCCAGCATTTATTGACCATCCCTAATTGCCCCTTGAGAAGGCAATTAGGAGTCAACCACATTGCTCTGGGTCTGGAGTCACATGCAGGCCAGCCCAGGTAAGGCAACATCCTGGTAAATCTCTTCTGCACCCTTTCCAATGCACCAACATCCTTCTGGTAGTGTGGTGACCAGAACTGCACGCAATACTCCAAATGCGGTCTAACCAAGATTTTATTTAGCTGCAACATGATTTCCCAACTCTTGTACTCGGTGCCCCAGCTGATGAAGGCAAGCATGCCATACGCCTTCTTAATCACCTTGGCCACCTGTGTTGCCACTTTTAAGGAACTATGGACCTTCACGCCCTCTGTATGTTAATGTTCCTAAGGGTTCTGCCATTTACAATATAATTCACACCTCAATTAAATCCTCCAAACTGCATCATCTCACATTTGTCCAGATTAAACTCCACCTGCCATTTCTGTGCCCAAGTCTTCAATCTATCAATATTCTGTTGTATCCTCTGACAATCCCTGCCACTATCAGCAACTCCATCAATTTTTGTGTCATCTGCAAACTTACTAATCAGACCCCTTATGCTTTCCTCCAGATCATTTATATATACTACAAAAATAGAGGTCCCAGCACGGATCCCTGCAGAACACTGCAAGCTACAAATATCCATTCTGAAAAACACCCTTCCACCGCTACTCTCTGTCTTCTATAACCAAGCCAGTTCTATATCCATCTCACAAGCCCACCCCGAATCCCATGTGATTTCAATTTTTGTGCCAGTCTGCCTGTGGAACCTTGTCAAACACCTTACTAAAGTCCATATAAACTACATCCACAACCCTTTCCTCATCATTTATCTTTGACACCTCTTCAAAAACTCAATCAAGTTGGTGAGACACGACCTTCCCATATAAAACCATGCTCCCTGCTCCCTGTCACTAACTAGTCCATTTTCTTTCAAGTGTGCATATATCCTGTCCCTCAGTATCGTCTCCAAAAGCTTCTCCACCACTGATGTCAGGCTCACCAGCCTATAATTTCCTGGATTATCCCTGCCTCCTTTCTTAAACAAGGGAACATAATTGGCTATTCTCCAGTCCTCTGGAACCTCACCTGTGGTCAAATAGAATGTGAAGATATCTGTTAAGGCCCCAATTATTTCTTCCCTTGCCTCCCGCAGTAACCTGGGATAGATCCCATCTGGCCCCGGCGACTTGTCTACCTTAATGCAATTTAGGATACTCAATGCTTCCTCCTTCGATTTATTGGCATTCTCTAGAGCATTCGCACATCTAAGCCTGACCTCAACATCCGTCATGTCCTTCTCCTTGGCGAATACCAATGCAAAGTACTTATTAAGGATCTCACTCACTTCCTGTGGCTCCACACACAACGTCCCTCTACCGTCCTTGAGTGGGCCTATTTTTTCTCTTGCTACCCTCTTGCTGCTAATATATGCATAAAAAGCCTTGGGATTCTCCTTGACCCTGTTTGCTGAAGACATTTCATGGCCCTCTTTGGCCCTCCTAATTCCATGTGTAAGCTCCTTCTTATTTTCACTATATTCCTCAAGGGCTTCATCAGTTTTTAGATACCTAGACTTATTGTATGCTTCCTTTTTCCTTTTGACTAAGTTTACAATTTCACTTGTCATCCATGGTTCCCGAATCCTGCCATTTCTTTCCTTCATTTTTTGCAGGAAAATGGCTGTCCTGCACTTCAATCAACTGGCCTGTAAAAGCCTCCCACATGCCAGACGTGAATTTGCCCTCAAATAATCGCTCCCAATCCCCATTCCCCTGTTCCTGTCTAATTTGCATGGAATTGGCCCTCACCCAATTAAATGCCCTCACCCGAGGGCCACTCTTGTCCTTATCCACAACTACCCACAATCTTATGGAGTTATCTGGTAATTGACCTGGTAATTGGCCCCTTGTAGGAGGTCTTGTAACACAGTGGGTAGTTTCCATGCCTCTGAGCTGGAAGCTCAGGGTTTGGGTCCCACTCAGCACTTGATGGCCAAGGCATTCATAACACGGTTAAACAGGTTGGGTGGGATTCTCTGCACACCCCAGAGCATGATTCGTGGTCCGCCATTGGCTGGTAAAAGAACATTCCGCTCTCGCTGCTGTCAATTCCAGCTGCGTCCTAACCAGCATTTTATACAGTTCCATCATTACATCCCTTCTTTGGTATTCACTAACTCACCCAATAAAGGAAAGCATTCCATGGGCTTTCTTTACCACCTTATCCTATCCTGCCACCTTCACGTGGGTGAGGGTGTTTAATTGGGCGAAGGCCAAATACATCCAAATTAGACAGGAACTGGGGAATGGGGATTGGGAGCAGTTATTTGAAGGCAAATCCACATCTGGCATGTGGGAGGCTTTTAAAGGCCAGTTGATTGAGGTGCAGGATAAGCATGGACATGCACTCCAAGGTCTCTCACTTCCTCAACCCCTTTCAATATCTTCCCGTTTATTGAGCACTCCCTTGCTTTGTTTGCCTTCCCTAAATGCATTTCCTCACACTTTTCCGGATTGAATTCCATTTGCCTCTTGTCATGGTATCCGGAATGATGTGAACAATCCGATCAGGTCACATGACCCGACGGAACGATCCAAAAGCTTGTGGCTTTTGCTACCAAATAAACCTGTTGGACTTTAACCTGGTGTTGTTAAACTTCTTACTGTGTTTATCCGGAACGATACCATTGATATAATTCTGGAGTCGATAGTTATCCTCTCCAATATCAACTACAGAGTCAATTTGTGTGTCATCTGTAAATTTCCCATTCTTGCCACTCACATTTAAGTTTAAATCATTAATTTATGCAACAAACAGCAAGGGCCCCAACATGGAGCCCTGTGGAACGCATGTGGAAACCACTTTCCAGTCACAAATGGTCTAATTAACCATTACCCTTCGTTTCCTGTCACTGAGCCAATTCTGGATACAAGTCACCTACTTCCCCTGTATCCCATGGGATCTCACTTTTTGAAGATGAGGACGAGAGTTTTAAATTTAATGGGCGGGACCAGTGCCGGATTTAGGCATAAGTTAAACAAGCTACAGCTTAGGGCCTCACAATCCACAGGGGCCTCACAAAATTTCAGAAGGTTTACAATGAAGAGAACATTTAAGAGCGGATACCAGGAAAGAAAAAGAAAGCACCAGCTTGAAGAGCAACTCAAAAAATTATCAAAATTATCAAAATCTATGAGAGAGATCAAGCCAGCCAAATGATAAATATATAATCAATAAATGCATCCATTTGAAAATAATTTGTATTTTTCACTTTAAATACCTTGCTATTAAATAATTAAAAGGCATAATTATGTTTTCAATTTTTTTGTGGCGACCCAAGCTCCTGTTTTGGGACGCAACTTTGTGAGACCTTTTGGTGTAACTTTTTAACAAGGGGCCTCCAAGCTTTATATAGCTTAAGGCCTCACCAAGTCTAAATCTGGCACTGGGTGGGACATTCCAGCCATGCTCGCCACAAAACTGGAAAATCCCACCCGAGGTTAATGGACCTCGGCATGGTCCATGTCCCGCCTGCTACGATTCCCGTGGTGGACGGGCGGGCGAGAAGATTCCACGCAATGTGTTAGAGGTCAAGGGCATTGTAGTAGCTGGCCCACTTTTAGGAGGGTACGCAGGGAGGGTCATGTGACCTGATCACCCAGTGGGGAATGAGCATGGGGATCTTAAGTTTTAAGTTTATTTATTGTCACAAGTAGGCTTACATTAACACTGCAATGAAGTTACTGTGAAAATCCCCTAGTCGCCACACTCAGGCACCTGTTCGGGTACACTGAGGGAGAATTTAGCATAATCAATGCACCTAACCAGCATGTCTTTCAGATTATTAGAGGAAACTGGAGCACCCGGAGGAAACCCACGCAGACACGGGGGGAACGTGAAGACCCCATCTTGCTGCAGAGCGAAGGCTTTTGCAGCCAGAGTAGACCGTAGAGCTGGAAGTGTTAACATCATGAAAGTACTCTGTATATTTATTTGTTTGTAAATAAACCATTATAGTTTGCCACATACGAACTAGTGGTCACCAACCCTTTCGATTACCACAGACATGATGTGAGGCACTCAGGAGTGATAGGCAAGCAAGCGTTACCTGCCAAATGTGGAAATGTGCACTGCGATTGAGTCTTCATGGCAACGGCTTGAACCAAGTACTTCTGGTACAGTCAGGCCTCAGGTTACAGTTCAGGTATTCGTCAGTCTGAAGAGAAATACTGTGCACAGAATGCTGTGAAGCCTGTGGTCTTTTAGCACAGTCATTTGTGACCAAGTTCATTCTGTAAAAAAAAAACCCATTTTCTGTCACTTCATCCATCATGAGCTATTGGAATCAGCTTCACTTGCCGGTGAGGTGACCTGGCAGCTCACGGTACCACAGCCTGGGTCCAATGTACTCACAAAAGCTTCAAAAGCAATTTTTGAAAACCCGACAGCCCATGAGGGGATAACTTCTTCGCACGGACCGCACAGACCTTGAAAGCCACAGTGGTAATATTTTCACAACCTCGGGATATCAACTTCCAGTCAAAGAATCAAATAGTTGACACAAAAAGCCCGTTCCTCACCATAGAGACATTAACATAACAAATGTCTCTGTTCCTGGCTGTGTGGTGCAAGAGAAAGAAAAATCCCAACCTCTCATCAAGAGAAACATTAACATCCGTGAAACTCGAGAGGTGTTTTGAAAAAAATATTATGAGAGGAGGTAAGATTTGTTTTTTTTTTATCTTGCCAACCGGTGTTTTGTTTGTGTTTTGTTTTAATTCATCCCCAAGATATGAGTTTCCATGGCAAGGTTGGCATTTATTGCTAAACCTTAGCAGCTGAGTGGTTTCTCAGGCCACCTCAGAGTGTAATGGACAGTCAGTCACATTGGTGTGGGACTGGAGTCACATATAGGCCAGACCAGGTAAGGACAGAAAGACAACTATTTAGGCCTCAGCTGGAATATTGTGTACAGTTCGGGGTGCCACACTATCAGAAGGATGTTAATACATTGGAGGGAGTGCAGAAGAGGTTTACAAGAATGGTTCCAGGGATGGGAAACTTCAGTTATGAGGATAGATTGGAGAGGTTGGGACTGTTCTCCTTGGAGAGAAGAAGGCTAAGAGGAGATTTGATAGAAATATTCAAAATCATGAGGTGGCTGGACAGAGCAGATAGGGAAAAACTGTTAATGTTCTTAAAAGGATTGAGAATGAGAGGGAACAGATTTCAAGTGGTTTGCAAAAGAAGCAAATGTGATAGATAGATAGATAGATAGATAGATAGATAGATAGATAGATAGAACAGTACAGCACAGAACAGGACCTTCGGCCCACGATGTTGTGCCGAGCTTTATCTGAAACCAAGATCAAGCTATCCCACTCCCTATCATCCTGGTGTGCTCCATGTGCCTATCCAATAACTGCTTAAATGTTCCTAAAGTGTCTGACTCCACTGTCACTGCAGGCAGTCCATTCCACACCCCAACCACTCTCTGCGTAAAGAACCTACCTCTGATATCCTTCCTATATCTCCCACCACGAACCCTATAGTTATGCCCCCTTGTAATAGCTCCATCCACCCGAGGAAATAGTCTTTCAACATTCACTCTATCTATCCCCTTCATCATTTTATAAACCTCTATTAAGTCTCCCCTCAGCCTCCTCCGCTCCAGAGAGAACAGCCCTAGCTCCCTCAACCTTTCCTCATAAGACCTACCCTCCAAACCAAGCAGCATCCTGGTAAATCTCCTCTGCACTCTTTCCAGCGCTTCCACATCCTTCTTATAGTGAGGTGACCAGAACTGCACACAATATTCCAAATGTGGTCTCACCAAGGTCCTGTACAGTTGCAGCATAACCCCACGGCTCTTAAACTCCAACCCCCTGTTAATAAAAGCTAACACACTATAGGCCTTCTTCACAGCTCTATCCACTTGAGTGGCAACCTTTAGAGATCTGTGGATATGGACCCCAAGATCGCTCTGTTCCTCCAGTCTTCAGAACCCTACCTTTGACCCTGTAATCCACATTTAAATTAGTCCTACCAAAATGAATCACCTCACATTTATCAGGGTTAAACTCCATTTGCCATTTTTCAGCCCAGCTTTGCATCCTATCTATGTCTCTTTGCAGCCTACAACAGCCCTCCACCTCATCCACTACTCCACCAATCTTGGTGTCATCAGCAAATTTACTGATCCACCCTTCAGCCCCCTCCTCTAAGTCATTAATAAAAATCACAAATAGCAGAGGACCAAGCACTGATCCCTGTGGCACTCCGCTAGCAACCTGCCTCCAATCCGAAAATTTTCCATCCACCACCACCCTCTGTCTTCGATCAGGCAGCCAGTTACCTATCCAATCGGCCAACTTTCCCTCTATCCCACACCTCCTCACTTTCATCATAAGCCGACCATGGGGGACCTTATCAAACGCCTTACTAAAATCCATGTATATGACATCAACTGCCCTACCTTCATCAACACACTTAGTTACCTCCTCAAAAAATTCTATCAAATTTGTGAGGCATGACTTACCCTTCACGAATCCGTGCTGACTATCCCGGGTTAATCCGCATCTTTCTAAATGGTCGTAAATCCCATCCCTAAGGACCTTTTCCATCAATTTACCAACCACCGAAGTAAGACTAACCGGTCTATAATTACCAGGGTCATTTCTATTCCGTTTCTTAAACAGAGGAACAACATTCGCCATTCTCCAGTCCTCTGGCACCATCCCCGTGGACAGCGAGGACCCAAAGATCAAAGCCAAAGGCTCTGCAATCTCATCCCTTGCCTCCCAAAGAATCCTAGGATACATTTCATCAGGCCCAGGGGACTTATCGACCTTCAGTTTATTCAAAACTGCCAGGACATACTCCCTCCGAACATCTATTTCCTCCAGCCTATTAGCCTGTAACACCTTCTCTTCCTCAAAAACATGGCCCCTCTCCTTGGTGAACACTGAAGAAAAGTATTCATTCATCACCTCACCTATCTCTACTGACTCCATACACAAGTTCCCATGACTGTCCTTGACCGGCCCCAACCTCACCCTGGTCATTCTTTTATTCCTCACATAAGAGTAAAAAGCCTTGGGGTTTTCCTTGACCCGACCCGCCAAGGACTTCTCATGTCCCCTCCTAGCTCTCCTAAGCCCCTTTTTCAGCTCATTCCTTGCTGACTTGTAACCCTCAATCGAGCCATCTGAACCTTGTTTCCTCATCCCTACATAAGCTTCCCTCTTCCTTTTCACAAGACTTTCCACCTCTTTCGTGAACCATGGTTCCCTCACTCGGCCATTTCCTCCCTGCCTGACAGGGACATACCTATCAAGGACACCCAGTATTTGTTCCTTGAAAAAGTTCCACTTTTCATTAGTTCCTTTCCCTGACAGTTTCTGTTCCCAACTTATGCCCCCGCCGTGTCCGGAGGGGAAACATGAGTTATGGGGTTTGTAACAGGGGGTATGGGAGCGACAGGGGTTTCTACGTCCCCTGCTGGCGCCAGGTCTCGGATCGAGACCGTGTCCTCTCGCCCGTCAGGGTATGCCACATAGGCATACTGAGGGTTGGCGTGGAGGAGATGGACCTGTTCGACCAACGGGTCGGACTTGCGGGCCCTTACATGTCGCCGCAGGAGGACAGGTCCTGAGTACGTCAACCAAGACGGTAATGAGGTCCCAGAGGAAGACTTCCGAGGGAATGAAAACAGCCTCTCATTGGTTGCCGTACACAGGAGTGAGCGTATGGAATGGAGTGCATCAGGGAGCACCTCTTGCCAACGGGAGACTGGAAGGCTTTTTGACTTCAACGCCAGTAAGACAGCCTTCCAGACTGTAGCATTCTCACGTTCCACCTGTCCGTTACCCCTAGGGTTGTAGCTCGTGGTTCTACTAGAGGCAATCCCGTATGAGAGCAGGTATTGCCTCAAGTCATCACTCATGAACGACGAGCCCCTGTCGCTGCGAATGTAGCTGGGGTACCCGAACAGGGTAAAAAGATCACGGAATGCCTTGATAACCGTGGCAGCGGATGTATCAGAGCAGGGAATAACAAAAGGGAATCTCGAGTACTCGTCAATGATGTTGAGGAAGTACACATTCCAATCTGTTGAGAGAAGGGGGCCCTTAAAATCGACACTCAGTGTTTCGAAGGGACGAGTGGCCTTGACTAATTGTGCCCGGTCAGGTCGGTAAAAGTGCGGTTTGCATTCCGCGCATACCCGACAGCTTCTTGTTATGGACCTGACATCCTCCACCGAGTAGGGCAGATTGAGGGCTTTTATAAAGTGGTAGAGCCGAGTGACCCCAGGATGGCATAGGTCATTATGGAGAGCCTGCAAACGGTCCTCCTGTATACTGGCGCATGTTCCACGCGAGGGGGCATCCGAGGGCTCATTGAGTTTCCCTGGACGATACATGATGTCATAGTTATAGGTGGAGAGTTCAACACCAGGAGCTTGAAACGCTCGTAAACTGTGCCTTGCACCGTTAAAGTTACCACGCAACTCCCTAGCACGGTGACAGACCGGGACCTTGATGCCATAGAAATTGTCTGTTCGACAGGTTGAATCCGGAGTCCACACCGCTTCACAGCGTCTGGGTGGATAAAACTCTCAGTGCTCCCGCTGTCAGACAGACAATAAATCAAGTGGTCATTTACCTGAATGTCCATCATAGACTTGTCAAGTCTATGAGGCATGGCCTGGTCCAGGATGATCGACGCCACCGTTGGTTCATGAGCGCCACTGCAGGCAGCTGAGATTGATGAGGATGACCCCTGCTGGTCGTTCGCGGTCGGTGCCGACCAACATGGCCGCTCCCATAGGTCGCACGTGGGTGATGGCGCCAAACTCAGCGACCCCTGGTGGTCACACATCTCCGACTCCGTCGACCGTAATGGCGTCGTCCTGGCCTCGCACGTGGACGAAACCCTTGACGATGTCGACGACGAAGAACCGGGCTCTGAGGAATCGCAGGCCGCACTGCTGTTGCGAGAAGCAGGTTTAGATCGGCACACTTTCGAATAGTGTCCCTTCTTACCACAGGCGGAGCACAACACAGCTTTAGCGGGACACCGTTGCCGAGTATGCTTCGCTCCCCCACAGAAGTAACACCGCGGGCCGCCCGGAGCTGCTGCCGTCGTCTGGCCCGAGTGTGAGCACACCATCATGCAGCATTTCGAACCCGAGGGACGAGGAGGGATTGGCGACTGCTCCTGCCACGTTGTCTCCACGTGGTCTTCAGGATACAATACTAGGCTTTTGGAGGCCGTCTCCAATATCTCCGCTAGTTCTATTGCCTGGGTGAGGTCAAGATTACCTTTCTCCAGTAGTTTGAGTCGGATGTAAGATGATCCGACTCCCACCACAAACGCATCTCGAGCGAGGTCGTTCATATTCTGCTCTGCCGACACTGCTTTGCAGTTACAGCCCCTGGCTAGCTGTAGGAGCTCGTTCGCGTATTCCTCCATCGTTTCGCCGGACTGCCGTCGTCGAGTGGCTAAGAGGTAACGAGCGTGTATTTCGTTGGGCGGTTTAATATAACGCTTCTTCAGAAGCTCGAGGGCCTTTGTGTAGTCGGTGGCCGCACGGATCGCGAGGTAGACGGTGTCGCTTACCCTCGCATGGAGGACCCGGAGTCTGTCATCATCTGTGGTGACCGCTGCGGAGGCTGCCAGGTAGTCCTCAAAACATTTCAACCAGTGGTCGAAGGTGTTAGAGGCGCCCGCCGTACGTGGATCTAGTGTAAGATGTTCAGGCTTCAGTATCTGCTCCATACTCTCTCTATATCATTTTTTTTTCCGACGAGAGTTTATTTACAGCAAATAAAATTGATGCGCGTTATCACACACAAGGCTTGAGATGCTCAGGAAATAAAGGCTTTTATTTGCTGTAACGATGCAGCTACTAATTATATACACGATCCCAGACTGAGGGGTCCCAGACAGAGCAGAGACCTTTATACCTCTCCCAGGAGGCGGAGCCCGACTGGGATGTACCACAATAACTATAATACAAGGTGTAACAGCCCAACCCTAACCCCAACAGCAACAAGTAGAACAACCCATCCCTAACCCCAACAGCAACATATATACATACTTGTAGTACTGGCCAGACCCTGGCTCAGTACTATCTAGTGGGAACCAACGATGGTTCACCACAACCTGTGACCCCCACACATATCCATAATCTGATGAATAATCTGATGTGAGGAAAAGCTTTTCACACAGCGAGTGGCTGGGGTCTGGAATGCACTGTTTGGAGGTATGGTGAAGGCAGGTTCAATCGAGGCATTCAAGAGGGCGTTAGAGGATTACTTGAATGGAAACGAAATACAGGGAAAAGGCAGGGGAATGGCACTAAGACATGATGCTCATTTAGAGAGCCGGTGCAAACACGATGGGCTGAATGGTCTCCTTCTGCACCGTAACAATTCTGTGATTGTGTAAGCGAATCCACTGGATTTTTAATGTCAATCTGAGAATGTCTTCATGGTCATTTCATCATAGTGTTTAAAGAAGACTCTTCTTTCTGTGGTGTTTGCTCAATAACTAAATGTTTTATTGAACCAAAACACATGGGGGGGAATCTCCCACCCCGCCATGCTAATTTTCTAGCGCAGCGTGGTGGGAGAATCTCGCATCCGGGCATGTGCGGGATTCACGCATGTGCTCCCACCACACGCGCATCTCCCAGCGCTGGATTTCCAGCGCCATCAGATCTGCGTAAGTATTTAAATCTTTATTTAAATCTGATTTTAATGTAATTAGTGGGCCTGGGACTGAAGTCTCCAGGCCCAGGGGTCAACTTGGCACTGCCCATCAGGCATCGGACAGTGCTAAGGGGGCGGGTCATATGGAGGGGCTGGGCCTAGGGGGCGATCAGTGATGGTGGCGGTCCCGCTGCCATTCTGCCATTGGGATTGATGGAGGCAGGTGGGGGGGATGGGGCTGGAGATTGGGACAGGCCGGGACCGGAGGGGAGGTGTCAGGACTGGCCTGGAATGGTTGGAGGGCCGTGATCGGGCCGTGTGGGGGTTGGGGGGGGCAGCATTGCGGGGGTCTTGTGTTGGCCTGCGATCGGGCTGGTCAGCAAATGGGAGGTTGACAGTTCGGGGCCACTGCGCGTGCGCAGAGTCCCACTGGTTTCAGCCTCCCAGGCAGGAATAGGCTCCGCCCCTGAAATCTAATGATATTCACACTGGTGGCCTCTGCATCGCACAGAGTGGGAGAATCTAGTCTGAACTCCCACTGAAATAAACAACGTGATTTACTCCAGTTTACCCGTGAATTCAACACTTAGAATTTTTTGGGGAGAATTCCGGTCATAGAGACCAGTAAAGGAGAACAGGATACCATCAGTTAAACTATGCTAATGGTGTCAAATCCCTGCCTTTGAGGAGATGGAAATTGTGACTCAGTCACTTCATTTCCCTCTGCTGAGATGCACAGCCTGGTTTTCCTGCCTCCCTCTGTGGTAGAGAGCAGAGAAAGGCACTCAGGTAAACGGTATGCCACACTCTGTGTTATTGGGTGTGGGGAACGAAGCTTTGCTATATACCAATATAGGAAGGAAACACCCAGCTCATAAAAATAGCTGGAAAATCATAGCGCAGGTTTGTACAAACTTGCTCAGACCAAGGAATTGTCATCAGGATTTTTGCGCCTAATGCAATGATTGTGTGCAAGACTCAAAATCCCATAAAAGTGAAAGGCACTCCTCAGAAAAAGTAGTTTCAGATGGTGATACAAAATATTATATATATGTATCTATATTATAGAATCCCTTCAATGCAGAAGGAGGCCATTCGGCCGTTGAGTCTGCACCGACTCTCTGACAGAACATCTCACCCAGGCCCTATCCCCACAGCCCCCACATATTTGTCCTGCTAATCCATCTAACCCACACATCGTTGGACACTAAGGGACAATTTACCATGGTCAATCCACCTAACCTGCACACCTTTGGGCTGCGGGAGGAAACCGGAGCACCCGGAGGAAATCCACGCAGGCATGGGTAGAACGTGCACCCTCTACACAGACAATGACCCGAGGCTGGAATTGAACCCAGGTCCTGGCGCTGTGAGGCAGCAGTGCTAACCAGTGTGCCACTGTGCTGCCCCAAGACATATGTGTATATATATATCCCAAAAGTTTACATTTGTGTGTAATTCCTGTCTTACCTTTTGTTCTAAATGTTCCCATTATAAATTCTTACTACTGCAGTTACTCAAGGCCTGCGTACATACCCATCATAATGTAAGTCCACCCCCCTGTCAGTAGTGATACTACAGCACCTCTGTTTGATTTCTGCCAACCCCTCAATCTGTCCTACACAAAAAACTTCTAACTTTCGACTGATTCTACTTTTCTCCTTCGCAAACTGTCGCAATCATGGATTAGAATCTCTTCAGTGCAGAAGGAGGCCATTCGGCCCATTGAGAGTGTACCAACCACAATTCCCCACCAGGCCCTATTCCCATAACCCCATGCATTTACCCTGCTAATCCCCCTGACACTAAGAGTCAATTTAGCATGGCCAATCAACCTAAGCTGCACATCTTTGGACTGTGGGAGAAAATCAGAGCACCCGGAGGAAACCCACGCAGGCACGGGGAGAACGTGCAACCTCTACACAGACAGTGACCTGAGGCCGGAATCAAACCCGGGGTCCTGGCGCTGTGAGGCAGCAGTGCTAATCACTGTGCCACCGTGCTACCCAACGTTTGCAGCTTAACCGTAAATAGGAAATCTAAGTATCATGCAAAATAAGAGCAGAATGTCTGACTTGAAAATGAGAACGGAATTAACTCTGCTTTAATCACTTCCTGCCCCCAGTTCGAAATTTAGTCTCGACTCAAACCATCACCTGTACTACAAACAAGGTGCATGATAGTTGTTGACACCATATCCTATAACGACAGGCGCCGTGTCTTGAACAACTTTCTGAAAGATGGAATGATAAAAGAGTGAGAGAGAGGACGAGGAGCAATTGCTCCGTGCAATCCGGAATGCATTGCTTGAAAGGATCATGGAGGCAGCTTCAATAATCCCTTTCAAGAGGGCATTGGATATCTATTTGAGTAAGAAACAAGCTCGGGGCTATGGCGAAGGAGCAGAAATGTTCAAGTAATTGAAGAGCTTTTTCAAATACTGGCACAGTCATGATGGTTTCCTTCTATGCTGCATACTGCAATGATCTTTCTTAACTTTTCACCCTTGTCATGTCTGTTGTGTATAACAGCAGCCCCGGAGAATCACTACAGCTTACAACTGGTGGGGGAAATAAACCAGGAACAGCACCTCACTGGAAATACAGCAAGAACAGCATTTCCTACCAACCAGCAACTAGCCAGGACTCCACGATCCCCACAATCAAGTCGCACCCCACGGTAAAAGTATTGTCTTTAAACACTCTGGCCCGAATTCTCCCGTCCCGCCCGCCACTGGAATTTTAGCGGGCGGGTTGCACAGAGTGTGAAAAGCCATTGACGGTCGGGTGGGAATTTCCAGCTTTTAGACCAGCGCAGCTGGAGAATTCTGCCCTCTGTGACAATAAACCTAACATATTTTCCATAAGTGTTATGCGGGCGGCACGGTAGCACAGTGGTTAGCACTGCAGCTTCACAGCTCCAGGGACCTGGGTTCGATTCCCAGCTCGGGTCACTGTCTGTGTGGAGTTTACACATTCTCCTCGTGTCTGCGTGGGTTTCCTCCGGGTGCGCCGGTTTCCTCCCACAGTCCAAAGATGTGTGGGTTAGGTTGATTGGCCATGATAAAAAATTGCCCCTTAGTTTCCTGAGATGCATAGGTTAGAGGGATTAGTGGATGGGATATGGGGGTAGGGCCTGGGTGGGATTGTGGTCGGTGCAGACTCGATGGGCCGAATGGCCACCTTCTGCACTGTAGGATTTCTATGATCAAGATTGGGCGTGAAAACTCACCCAAAACGTATCTGCAATCACAATATATAATGATTTTTAAATATATCTGCATTTATGGGTCAATGAAAACTTTTTTTTCCCCAAAAAGAATCATGACAATATGGGGTTGATTCTGCAGTTAGGTGCTCTCAGTACAGGCCGGCACCCTCAGGGAGCCCCTGGGCAGGGAATTCACAATCCACAGTGCTCAATTTCCCTCTCTGTTCACTCAAATGGACAGAAAAGCTGGCTTTCAGTCCTGCCGTCCCCTCTTCAGTGCTGTCTCCAAAGTGCCATTGCTCACAGGGATGCCTGACTGGGAAAAACTAGATCCAATAACAGTAGTGGGGAGAAGGGCTGTTTCCTTGTGTGGCACTGCCAATGATCCACACACAAGGGTAACATGCAATGGCGTCTCAGGCATCTTCGCTCACACTATTGCAGCCATTGAGTTTGGAAACAAGAAGGTGAAAATGTTTCACTCTAACTGCCCTGGAGTTAAAGGTACTATCAGTCAATCTCGAAAGTTCATTGGATGTTCATCCAGTTTTCCTGTCATGGTGCCTGACATCGCCTGAACTATGTGATTGAATTGCTGCCTTCCTCCTTCCCATCAGCTATCTATCATCCTGTTAGCTGTATGCTAAGCTACATTGTGCGTCCCCATTCCTTCCCTTCGCCTCTCCGCTGAACCCACGATTTGCTTTTTGTCAAATTTAGCTCTAATTATTTGCAAGTGCAAGGGACAAAAATAAGCAGCGAGGCACTCAGGATCCAAATAAAGATTGAGTTCACGGTGCACTACAATGACAGGGCAGTATAACAATACATTGATTCTTCAAAGGATGAAGAC
This sequence comes from Mustelus asterias, assembly GCF_964213995.1. Classification (NCBI taxonomy): domain Eukaryota; kingdom Metazoa; phylum Chordata; class Chondrichthyes; order Carcharhiniformes; family Triakidae; genus Mustelus; species Mustelus asterias. The sequence goes on along the minus strand of NC_135812.1, from coordinate 63,430,544 downwards.
AGTTGAGCCTGGGGAGATAGAAAGCCCATTCTGTGAAATCAAATAGCTGCTGTTTCCTGCACCCTAATAGATCTTTCACCAGCTGATAAAGCAAAGTGATTGGTTCTGGAAAATTTAATTATTAATGGCCCATTCATAGGCGAACTGGGACACAGACTAGTGATCACCGTGGACATGGCCAGAGGGGAGCATTGGACATCTGCTGCACCCTTAATCAGACCTGGAGGGATGGAGGGTCGTGGCCATTTCCCTACATTAATCATCAGTGGCATTCAGTTATGCAGATCATTCACACAGCAGATTCCATACACTGACCTCTGCAAGAATTAACATCAAATTTAAAGCATTGTGCCAACTCTTGAAGACAACTAACCTATTTTACCTTCTTAAATTGGCTCATTCATCAGCTTCATGATTCTCAGTGGATGATAATTGGTTTATCAGGGACGGCCGGCGCTCCGGTCAGCAAAAATAAACCACTGCGGAAAATATTTCATTTTCCCAATTTTACCTCCTTTTGTTCCCTCCTCTTTGAATTTATTCTGGAAAAATCCTCCCTCCAATTTTATCCCCTTCCCTTGGTACTGACTCTAGTACAACTCCACCGGCTTCCCGCCCAAGCAGCCATCCCTCAGGTTAGACACTGATGGAGTTAATTCACTTTCAGCCCACTGACTATGGGCTAAATTAGAGCTAATTTCTTGCTCACTGGGCTGCACAAGCAATTTTACTCAAGCTCTATGAGGCTGGATACATTAACAGACATGCAATCAGGGCTCTCTGTGTTGAAGACTGGAATCCATCAAGGAGACATCAGTGCCACGGATGTTGAGTACCAGTACGGGCACCTTTCAGAGTTACATTGTTTGCAGGATGTTGCACTCTACAGTTCAGACTAAGTACCACTGAAGTTGACATGAAGAAAATGGAAAAGAGTACAGTGAAGAACGCAAAGGCATTTAGATGGAGATTTCAGCATTGGAGAGGGTAGCTATTGGATGAGATAGGAAGGTGTACTCAGGACCGGCATGGTGGCACAGAGGTTAGCACTGCTGCCTCACTGCATCAGGGACCCGGGTTCAATTCCCAGCTTGGGTCACTATCTGTGCGGAGTCTGCATATTCTCCCCGGTCTGCGTGGGTTTCCTCCGGGTGCTCCGGTTTCCTCCCACAGTCCAAAGATTTGCAAGTTAGGTGGATAGGCCATGCTAACTTGCCCCTTATTGCCCCAAGATTTGTAGGTTAGGGAGATTTGTGTGGTAAATGCATGTGATTACGGGATAGGGTCGAGATAAGATGCTCTATCAGAGAGTCGTTGCAGACTCTATGGGCTGAATGGCCTCCTTCTGCACTGTAGGGATATTATGATTCTATGATAAGTCACTTCTGTTACGTTTATGTCTCAGTGTGGGTCATTGTAAACCCTTTCTTATGGCATTCTGAATTTTCCACAGAACTGTCACCAGCTTGACATGCAATAGGTTAACTTTAGTCTCCCGATGCCAATCTTGAAATTTCTGGCATGTACTTCCACTGAGAGAGACATCTGGATTTTGCTCTATGACGTGTGTCATTCTGGGTGCTCCACAGGCCTGTGATCACATCCTCAGAGCTTACTTAGGCATTGTTCCTCACAGAGGCTGTGTAGCTTGTGATGGTATGTGCCTGCGTGCATTATAATGTAAAGGTGCTCAGCAGAGCAAGGGTTAATGTGGGTGCTCCGGTTTCCTCGCACAGTCCGAAGATGTGTGGGCTAGGTTGATTGGCCATGCTAAATTGCCCCTTAGTGTCAGGAGGATTAGCAGGGTAAATATGTGGGGTTATGGGGATAGGGCCTGGGTGGGATTGTGGTCGGTGCAGACTCGATGGGCCAAATGGCCTCCTCCTGCACTGTAGGGATTCTATGATTCTATTTTGCACCCTTGGTTTCAGTCTGAGTGAGCGGTCAGGGAGAGGGATGGAGTTAGTGGGCAGGTTAAAGAGATTCTGCAAAGAGGCAAACCCGAGGACTTTGGAATAGAAGCAGAAAATACTGAAAATACTCTGCAGGCCAGGCAGTATCTGTGCCGAGTGAAGCAGAGTTCGTGGTTGTAAAGGTGCTCGCTCACCAGTTTAAAACAGGTTAAAACTATACAGAGGCTGGCATCCTCGTGGCTGCAGTCAGCCCCCGAGATGACTCTATGCACAGAGGGCCACGCTTACCTGGGTGATTCCATTACCCTGCTCCCTGATTGTTTCCACAGGCCCTTTGATCTTTACCCTGCTGATTGTTCCTTAAAGGGACAATCACCACATCCCTCCCCCCTAAGTCTCTTTATACAAATGTCAACAGTCAATTTACACAGTCCCAGATAATTAAACATTTAGTTCATGAATTTAGTCAATTATAAATCAAGGGGGTGATTCTCCCAGCTGCTGCACTGCTCTAGCAGAGAGTCATCAGCGGCGCTAGTTAAATATTTAAATTAACATTTACCTTCCATTTGCGGACCCAGAACTGAAATTTCAGAGCCCACTAGCGTTCCCCTCCCTCCAGCGGGGTTTACAACTGCTCCCCACTGATGGGGAACAGGCAGCCAACCCCACTGGAGGGAAGAGAGGCCATTGAGGCCCCCGCAGGAGATCCGGGGTAAGGGGGGTGCCCCCCTGGGCAGTGCCAGTGGCCCCCTGGCACTGCCCAAAGGGCAAACTGACAATGCCCAAGGGCAAACTTGCACTGTCCAGGGGGCACCTTAGCACTGCCCACTGGGCATTGGGCAGTGCCAATGGGATGGGGCCAGAGGGGGTGGGGCCTGTTAGGGGGCAGGGCTATTGGGTGGCCAATCAGTGGCTGCAATCAGCTCCCAAGATGACTCTGAGTACAGAGCCCCACATTTACCAGGGTGACCCCCCCCCCCAACCCTGCTCCCCAATTGGTTCCCCGGGTCATGTGATCCTTCTTCTGTAGATTGATCCATAAAGGGACAACTACCACAGCGGTTCAGGTCAATATCCTTCCAACAAAACCAACAACTGATAGAACTGATAACAGGCAGTATGGTGACACAGTGGTTAGCACTGCTGCCTCAGCATCAGGGACCCGGATTCAATTCCTGGCTTGGGTGACTGTCTGTGTGGAGTCTGCACATTCTCCCCATGTCTGCGTGGGTTTCCTCCGGGTGCTCCAGTTTCCTCCCACACTCCAAAGATGTGCAGCTTAGATTGATTGGCCATGCTAAATTGCCCCTTAACATCAGGGGGATTAGCAGGGTAAATGCATGGGGTTATGGGGATAGAGCCTGGGTGGTTTTGTGGTCGGCACAGACTCGATGGGCCGAATGGCCTCCTTCTGCACTGTAGGATTCTATAAAGCTAATCGTGCTGGTGTTGGAGAGGGAAGTTCCAACCCATCCATGCCCTGCTGCGAGACAAATATTCAGACAGCACAGAGGAAGAAGCAGCGCTGGAGGTGGGAGGTATAGCTGCTGAGGAAACCTAAACATGGTAAGTGACCGACTGGAATTACAAACACCAGAATTTTACTGTCCCGCCTGCCAGGGAAATCGTAGCAGGCGGGACATGAACCATGCAAAGGTCCATTGACCTCGAGCAGGATTTTCCAGCATTGGAGCGAGCGCATTTGGAAAATCCCACCCAGAGGATTTTACTTTGGAATTCCCATTATTGGGTCAGCTTTACAAATGCACTCCCCTGTTGCCTAAGACCTGCATTTGCAAATGAAAAGGCATCACCCTCAGAATGTCTTTTAATTTAAGTTGATGCATTAACAAGAATCACAGGATAAACACCTGTGACGAGCAGCTCAGTTTGCTGAGGTTCGCTGCTAGAATTAGTGCATTCAGTGAACATTCTTCCGATTATCAGCTGACAGAAAATATAACACCCTGAACCAACCACGTGCTGTTTGAACAATCAAGTTCATTTATGTACAAATAATTTATTGCAGATACAACCTTAGAGATTCATAAAACCCCTACAGTGCAGAAGGAGGCCATTCAGCTCATCGAGTCTGCACCAACCACAATCCCACCCAGGCCTTATTCCCGTAACCCCTCATATTTACCCGGCTAATCCCCTGACACTGAGGGACAATTTAGCATGGCCAATCAACCTAACCCTCACATCTTTGGACTGTGGGAAGGAACAGGAGCACCCGCAGGAAACCTACGCAGACACGGGGAGAACGTACAAACTCCACACAGTGACCCGAGGCCGGAATTGAACCCGGGTCTCTGGCGCTGTGAGGCAGGAGTGCCACTGTGCCACCATAGAGCGAAAATAGAATTTTACAATACTTATACATGTGCACTTAAACAGTCCGTTGCACTTAGAGTTTCTGATGGAAGTGTCTCTGGGAGTTTCAGGCAGTAAAGCCTTGAGCAGAGCAGTTCAGTTGAAATACGCGAGTGCATCACTTCTGGAGTTCTTTAATCCACGTAAGCTGCAGAATTTCTTAGAGTGAAGAGCACAGACCAATCAACTTGTTTCAAAACCTTAATTGCCTTGAAATTTGAAGTGTCAGTCAAACACCATGAAAGCATGTCCCTCGGAGTATCAGCAAGCTATTTAATCATGAAGGATATTGAACATCCTGTTCCCACCTGACATCCATAATTGTGCAGTTACTAGGCAGGGGTCACTATTTAATGATCATAAGAAGAAACCCTGATGGAGTTTCTCCTCCCAAACACAGAGATGCTGATCCCAATTAGAGCATCTCTCCATCCCCTTATGGAATACATCAACTTCAAAAACCCAAACAGCGAGGACTACATTCGATAGCCCCAAAACTGGGTGCGGGCAATACGTAATTAACCTGCACCCGCCGACTGCAGCACAGCTAGCACACGCACTCAGTGCTGTTTGAAATGATTGCAGCGTCCAGCCATCTCTAACCGTGCTGGTCACTGGCACCCGAGCAGGAGAGCGAGGTCATGGAGGGCCAACACCATTTAAAGCTACCCTGTGCCTCTTAAAGGGGAGGTGCGTTAGGCTGAAGCAGGTGCTGGCATACCTGTTGGAGCTTAATCTGACCTGTGGTACAACAAATGGTGGGCTTTAAGATGAAGGGCTTTAAGGTTTTTGAATAGTGCACTTGGCGAAAGGAGGTGGAAAGGAGAAGAGACATCCTGGACCCAACGGGACCTCCCATATGCTTCAAAGAAGTAGGAGCTAATGCCCGAGGAGGTCTCGA